>NW_008825543.1:2086312-2097427 GCF_000699105.1 Pygoscelis adeliae
ATGGCCCGATGCTTCCAGAAGGATTATAAGCTCTGCTGGCTTCGAGGCTGGCAGCAAACTAATGGCACCGGCCAGCAGCTCCTATCAAGCTAATCGGTGGGATTCACCTCACCTGCTACAGACACATAAAAGAGATCAGTGCTTCTAGAAGATAAGTCACCCCAGCTGAGCTAAATCATCCTCTGGAGATGCTGTAATTCCCCGTCTGGCACACGAGAGCGGTATTCCTCCTGCCGAAGCAGGAGCTGGAGCAGCAGGGCACTGCCGGGGCTTGGTGCATACTCCATGGTGAGGCTGTAGGAAATGTGTCCGCAGTGGTCTCAGCACTGTACCAGTTGCAGGTCTTGAACAAATACCTCATTTACACACACACTACTAAATTGACTGCCTTTTGATATGGAGCTGTTAAGTGGGGAGCCCTGTGGGGAGGTCACTCCCAAGGATGCACCTCTGAAACGAGGCAGAATCTCTTTCTCCATCTGCAGAGGAGCAGCGAGGAGCCGGCTGGTGGGGAAGCTAATACCTCAGTGCATGGGCCGGAGGATTAGCAGGTTGGTAATGGATATGAGTTGAGTAATAATCTGTGGAGTGATTAATATGGATATGATTTTTGGATTAATAAGGATGCAGCAGAGCTGTCTGCTCCGGAAAGATGTTTGCACTCACCAGTTTGAATGCAGTGACCGTTACCTTAATGCTGTGATTAAATCCACATTCAAGACACCTCATTAAATTAGAGTGTAAGAGTGAATTCTTATAACCCGCAGCAAGAAATATATTCAGGCCTGGTGGGTGAAGAATGCAAGAAGATCCCTGGAGAGCCTCTGGGAATGTGTCTTACAGCTGCTGTGGACCAGCCCAGCCTGGCACATAACCCTGCACCCAGGCACTGCCCGCAGGCATTTTGCTGCCATCTCCCTCACCCCACTCTTTGGGGCTGCCGCCCTCTGGCACAGCTCCTGACTGGACACACAGACACGAGTCACTTCTTTACAGCTGTGTTACCGTCAGTGAACTCAGTTCAGCTGCAGGACAGGTCTTGAGCAAAAGCATCTACTGTGCACCTCAGGCGTGGGGTGCCTGAGATGTTCTGAGGTGGATTGAGTTCTCCCATCTCTGCTGAGCCCTGAAACCGAGGGTGTCCTCCTCACTTCAAACGGGGGTTAAATGTACAGACGGACCCCTGACCTGTCTGCAAAGCACTGACCTAGAAGGGAAGGAGACTTTCAACTGCCTTATTACCTGCCCTGCAGCTCAAAGCTACAGATCACGTGCCCCTCAATTGCCTTTCCTTGCTCTCAGGGTGAAAGCGGTCTTTGGCAGAGGGGATTTGAGAACCAAGGGACTGCAAAGCCTTCCCTGCCTCCGCTGCCCTCGCTCCAGCGCAGGCAAGCACTGCTCTCACCCTGCGAGGAGTGGAGGGGACCGATGGATCTGCCCAAAGCCACCCCTGCACACGTGTGTGCACACACGCACGTGCCTTCTGCGTGTTTGTAAACCAATCTTTTTAATTTTCTGCTTGGCTTGGCAAATCACAGCTGCTCCTTCCCCAGAGCTCCTGAGCACATTTGCACAAGTTCCCATTTACATACAGTAGGGCTTTTAATTTCCTTCGCACCGCATGTTTCACGAATAAGCCATCTGAAATATTGCAGATGGCTGGGACGGGGTGCGGGATACCGGGGGGAGAAGGGAGCCGAGCCCACCACACAGATAACACGCTTTTTGCCTAATGGCGGAGCCCGGGTTTGTTGTGGCTGTCCCGTGGTGGAGGATTACGCCAGGGTTTGCTCTCCACTTCCTTTTGCTTCAACTCAATGGCTTTGCGTTTACCAAGACTGAGCCAGGGTGCTTGAGTATTAATTGATTCTTGCTGCTGAGTGAGGCTCATTAAACAGCAGCTTTGGGCGCAGAGGCAGTAATGAGCAGGACAAGAGGTCCAGGACCGAAACTTCTCTCCTCCAGCATCTGTTACCACAATTACAACCCCAAAAACATAGCAACAGCCACCAAACGCGCACACACACGCACGCACAAAAGAGCCTTATTAAAACAAATGGCTCTCCCCAACGCCTCCCATTCAGGGGAATGACGGGGATTTCTCAGCCAGCAACACCCTGCAGCTGGGTTAATTACCGCCGTTTGGGAGAGCGCTGCCCACAGCCACCACCCCACCCCAAACCAAACCCAACACATCTCCAAGGCAAACACGGGGGCTGTAACAGCTCCGGCTAATTCAGCAGCGAAACCTCTGGGGTGCTTGGCGGGGGGGCCCCCCCCGGGGCAGCGGGCAGAGTAATTAGCATTCTATAGTGATTAATATGGTACAATTTGTGCATATGGTGTAATTATGGGGATAATTTATGCACGCAATTGATGACAGCGGAGCTTCCTCGCTGCTGGTCCCGGGTTCCCAGGGCACGGCTCCGCCGCTCCCCGGTTCCCCGTCGGCCAGGGTGGAGCCCCAGTCTGGGAAGGGGATGGTAGAATTGTTAGAGCAATGAAACCTTTTCTTAGAGGTGCAGTAATTCTGACTGCATATATTTAGAATTTGGAAACTTTACCAATGAAAGTAATTCAGTGTTTCTATCCTTTATGTCTCTGAACTGTTGATTTAGGGAGATTTTAGCACTAGGCAGTAATTAACATTACTACTACTGATAAACACTGGGCTTCTTTTTTTTTTTTTTTTTTTTTTTTTTTTGCACGCACAGCTCCCGGAGCCGTTCCGGCGGCGCTGCAGATCGCTTCCGAGACGGGGGAGAAGTGAAGTGCTGGCCAGGCTTTGGAGGGATCAGAGGGACATAAGGCAACGGCAGATTGCGCAGGATTAGCACGAGGTGGGGAGTGAAATCGGACCTTTATTTGTGAAGCGCTTTTTTCTGTATCTCGTCTGGTTCAGCTTCTGTTTATGCCTTGAATGCGTTTCTGACCCCGTGCACACAGACAATGAAATGCAATCCTTTCTCTCCAGTTAAGAAGATGTCAGTGATAAACTCAAGACCAAGGGGTCTAGCCTGACTAATTATCTGAGATATCCTGTCTTTGCAGGACAGTTGTGATCTAGTATGCCGATTTGTAGCTCTGTAGCAGGGCAAATAGTAAACAACCACAACAAAAAATCCCAATCTGTATGGAGAGGCAGTGGATTGTAAATGGACTGGCTTTAAAAGTGTCTGAAAAGCTTATCCTGTTTGTAATGCCAAAATGGGAGCTGGGACATAGCTCTGTATTTTTCTGCTTCTGAGCTTTAGGGTTATTGCCTCGTTTGAAAAAGAAGCGAGAACTTACAAACTCGATGCCCAGTTTAGAGGGCCTGCGGTGTGGTCCTTACCCCAAAATCCTCTAGAGACTTTGGGTCATTCCTTCCCGCTGCCCAGATGCTCTGCGCCACAGCACCCTGCAATATCGGGAGCTGGGCGTTATAGCCCGCAGGGGACAGCCCCTGGTACGAACATTTGAGTGCTGTGGGAGATGACCGCGCTCCAGGCGGGGTGGGAGCCCCTCCGGAGCACAGCATTATAGCCACGACTCTGCAAGGACCGATCGCTGCTGCAGCAGAAGCGAGACTCGTTAAATGAGTGGGTTGAAAGTGTGTTTCAGCAAGAGGCTCTCCGTGGGCCGGTCTGCGCACGCATGAGCACAGGGATCGTTCAGCTCATCTCCGCCCTGGCAATGGCCGCTTTTCCCTAGCGAGTGGCGGGAGCCTCCGTACTGAGTTTGAAACAGCTTGAATTCCCGAAGGGAGCATGCCGTATGAATGTACAAGAATCTTATTTCCAGTCTGGCTTCGTGGTGTTGTTAGCGGAGGCTCTGGAAGGCACAGACCTCAGAATAAATGTGACCCTTTTAAAGATGGCTGATGATGCAAAGGTCAAAAAAAGTGATTGACGAGGAGAAAAGTACATGGTAATATTTCTCCAAGAGGAAAAAGAATTACATATAATGGGTGTAATATTCAAAAAGAGCTAGCACATATGGTGAGTGATGCCAGCATTTTAAAGGCACTTAAGCCTTAAATGTCCCCTTGATGAAAGTTATGTCACTCTTGCACAGTGCATCACACTGACGTGTTTTATGGGCAAAGTGTCACGCAAACCAACCCAAAGGAGAGCGGAAATGCCAGCGTAAACAGCAGAGCTGCAGGAGCAGCAGGCGGGTAGTAACCAGCTCCCTGCCCAGGGCTTGTGGCTCTCTCCAGTGGAAGTCTCTCCTGCTTCTTGGGCTGTGGCCATTGCATTAGGTTCCTCCTGAAAGGTGTGCTCGTCACAGGTCTGGGCAGAAGGATTGTGCCTTCTGCAGTTTTTTTGTTGTCCATTTTCCTACAATCAAGAAAAAAAACAAATTCCCCTTTCTGCTCTGCCTTAGGCAGTTAGCAGCTGGTTTTGATCATTATCAACAGCACCACACCCTCAGCTTGGACATGCCCAAGGGTAGGACCCTTGTAAATCCTGAGCTTGCCTTTTGTCCAAGCTCAAAATTTTTGTCTCAAAGCTCTGTATTGCAAAACAAGGAACAGGGGCTGCTACAAATCCAGTGCTTTAGGCAGGAAAGCGCACAGGATGCAGGGCTGAGGATGCGGCAACGTGATGGAGCACCAAGCACCCGCCCCGGCAGGTCAGCTTTCTGTGTCTGAGCAGGTTCCAGCAGCAGAGATGGAGCATCAGAAACCCTCCTGATTTATTGGTCTCTAAACTGGGTGCACAAAAAAATCAGGGTAGTAATCAAAGTGATAAACTTTACACTTCTCTATCACAATGAAATAATTGTTCTGCCTGAGCATCATTATCCTGCCATTTTTCTGCTCCCATGTCACTTACTGAAAATAAGGGCTCGCTTCTTCTATTATAATGAGCTACAGTTTCAATAATTCACAAGGATTTTTACTGGGCTTTATTTTTTAATCTTCATCACAAGGTTATAAAACTTGTGCCACTCTTCTAAGTGTTACTGAAGTATCAGCAGAAGGAGAAGGCAAGCACAGCTTTGCTGCAGTTCATTTAGTGGGATTTTCCTATGCTATATTCAATATTATTATTATTTATTATTTTCCCCAGTAGTTACTACTGGGGGAAGACTAAGACTGGGAGGACAATATGGGCCTGGCTTGGGATGGAATTTGGGGCACAAAGATACCATCCAGGCTGTCGGTCTAGGGATAACGTCATTCCTGATTACTTTGTTACCTGCAGAAGTTTCTGAAGCAGTGTAATCCTTGCACAATTATTCTAGGCTAAAGAAGTGCCATTTTTTTTTTCTCCCTCTTCTATTGTTTCTTGCTGATTTTGATGTATGATACTTCCATATATGCTCTGTACATACATATTTAATTTTCAATATACAAAGTTCTGTCTGTCTTCAGGAAAAGGATATGGAATTTTTGTGTCATTAATCTGGTAGCATCTTGAATTATGGTGCTATTTCTGAAAGCTTTCTTCATATATATGAAATTATTATTTGATGGAACAGCATTCAATATTGTTGGAATAATTATTATGCTCATTTAATACATCAATTTAAGCTGTTATCATGGGTTCTTTGAAATGCTGGATAATTACATAAATAATTATGAAACATTCTATCAGTGCATCTTGGTGCAAAGTATTGCTGCTGATCTTTTATAAACACAGAACTAAAAATTGCACTTGTGAAAGGAAGAGGGGATCCATGGCACCGTGCTGAATAGGTTCTTTTCCTTATGCACGTACCTGAATGCCAGGCAATTCAAGCGTCAGATCAAGAAATAAACTGTCACCACCTCTCTCGCTTCCCTTCCCTCTCCTTTTGGTTTCTTAATTGCTGCTGCCTGGGTCCACGGACAAGAGCTGGCTGAGGCTCCTTCACCTGCAGGTTGCTGAAAATTTCTTTTCAGCTGCGGAGGTTCTCGGGCGTTGAATCGAACCGTTAATCTGGATGATCTGGTACTTTTCTCTGAAGCTGGCCATTAGGATGGTGATTCAGCGCAGCACGAACACCTTTACTGCGATGTAGACATCTCTGCTAGCGATGGCCGGGCACCCCGGGTGGCAGGAACCTGACAGGGGGGTGGCAGGAACCCGACAGGGTGGTGGCAGGCCGCGCGGGTCCCCACCCGCAGGCTGGGGCGCTGGCCGCGAGCTCCAGCCGCCGGTCGGCTCCTCCGCATCCTCCTCGTGCCCCGATGGCACAGCGCATCCTTAAAACCACGGGATCATCTGGTTATTTCCATGACTCCTGTTAACAGGAGTCTGCTTAACCAGAACCGTGCCTTGTATCTGGCGTGTGCCAAGGGTAGGCGCCGCTTTCTGTAACCAGGAATTTCATGTCCGATAAAGCCGCGCTTGGCCCTTCCCTCTCCTGGGCTGCATCTGCTGCTGCTGCTGCCTGGTGGGTTTCAAGCAGAGTCTGGGAATGCAACAGCTCTATTGATCGTTAATCTTCTGGAGGTTTATTAACATGTTATTAATTAGCACATGAGGCCAAGAGGAGGTTTGTTAGCACTTTCATCTGCCATTTCCAAACTTGTCATTGCTCTCCTCTATTTGCGCTGGCGCCTATGAAATAGCTTTTTTCTTCTTTTTAAGAAACAAACCAGAAATGTGTATGAATATCGGTGTGAGCATTCAGCGAGCCTGAGAAAACAGGTCTTCTTAATTTGGGAATGGTGGGGGAAGGATGCACCAGTACCTTTGCCATGTTGCCAGCCCAAGCAGAGGATGGACAGGAAGGGATCTACTGGATGCTGGAGCTGCAGCCCAGAATGCCTCAAGTCAGCACTTCGGGCAGAATTAATAAGAATATATCAGTGCTTTCAATCAGGGCTCCTTAAACATTTGATTGGGGAGCGTTTGAGTGAAGATCTACGTTTCGACTGAAATTTTCTTTCCTTTGTTTAAACTCCGCGGTGAGGGGAGGCGGGAGTGCCCCCCCCCCCGAGCAGTGAGATCCCAGCCAGCGCTGACCCCCTCCCCGTTTTGGGAGGGAGCATCTGGTGCTGTCAGCTGAGCAGTCCATCACAGCTCGGCACTGCTGTCACCAGGAGACACGGTGGAACGAAAACAAAAGACGTGACAAATTTGTCCTTTTCTCTTTTATAATTAACCAAAATATCTCATTGTGTAGCAAAGCATGGCTCCTAATTAACAGACAGGCGAGAGGCTATTTTTAAAATCCAGACCCCCAGTAATTACATTTGCAGCAGAGAATGATATTTCAGTCAAATGCGACAGACAGTGAGCCAAGCTCCCATGTGAGGCAATTAATATTTCACACCTGCCAAGCAAATCAGCAGTGGGGAGAGGAGGGGCCGGCACTGAGAAGGGGATGCTGCGCTGGGGGGGCCGCCGCTTGCAACACAGAAGACCAAAAATCCTTTACTTGGCTGTACAATGGCCGGTGAAGTAGCACTTGCTACTGTTGAGACTGACAAAGAGGAGCTGGCCAAAACGGACATCAGCAAAATAGCTCTTGTTAGGGAGAGGGTCTGCGGGAAGGCTGCGTCCCGTCCCAGCCCGGCAGGAAAGGAAAGGGGAGGGAAATAATCAGAAACTCTGACAATAACTTGGCCCGTTTGGGAAGTAGACTCCAACATCAGGACAGTCAGCCCTGTGCTTTCCATCATAAAGTTGTTTTTCTTTTACTGGTCCCAGCGAGGCACTGGGCAGCTGGAGGAAGCCATCGCCTTGTGCTCAGCGGCTGCGCCTGTCTTCCAGCGCCTCTGGGCTCTGCCAGTCGCTCCGTGTGCTCGTAATGGATGTAACTGCACCTCTCCTGTGAGATGTACATATTAGCGTGTTCATTTTCCCTGTTATGGAGACAAAAGCATGTATTTTCCTTCCCACTGTTTTTGCTGTTCAGGATTAATCTGCCCATTAATGGATAATCTGTGAGTGTTTAGATGCATTGAAGTTGGGAGGAGATTTACAGGCGTGTGGTACCATCTGCTTTAATAGAATGGTTTGAAAACCTGACGTTCAATTTGTTCTGCAGAATTTGACGACAGATTATTCTCTAGATTCCAAAATAATTAGGAAAACCAAAAACCAGAGAGAATGGTGACAAGGAGGACGGGCAGAGGGAGGGGAAGCAGCTCTCGACCTGTCCTCTGGGTAGGAAGGACTAACCTCGGCACTGCAGCCCGGGCTGCGGAGGTTTTCTGCTCTGCTTTGTTCCTATGCGTGGTAATAAAATGCCACCAGAAATACGGCTGGGAGACCATTTAGCCAGCAAGCCTGAGCCTGGAGGATAGCACAGCCACGATTTGTCTCTGATGCCTTGGTAGTAATTATAAAGCTTTTGTTTATAACGAAGAAGCTGGTAGTGGGAAGTGGTTGTGTGTTCCATACTTTGCTCTCAAACACATGGCAACACGCTGGGGAAGGTACCCCGAACACTGCAGCTCTGAAAGTTTCCCTTCTGAGTTATGGAGGAATCTTGCTCAGACAGGGGACTCTATTGACCTCCCACCACCATCTTAATGAGAAAAGATGATGGTAAAACTCCAAAGGGAAAAAAAGCAAACAAATCTTCTTTCTTCCATAAAAACAAACCAACAAACCTGTAACAATTAATCTGAAACCATCTAGGAGAGGTCCCAGGAGAGGGCTTACATTTCCAAAGCGCTCTCTAAAGCACTTCATGTAAGTAATGGAGCCTCAGCCTCCACGTATTGATCGTGTGCCCTGTGCCACCAGAGCGCTTTAGCTAAATGATGCGGCGTCACTCCTCATCACCGATGCTCTCCCTAAGATTACAACTGCTGCTGAGAGGGCCTGCTTCCCAAAGGGTCAGAGGAAAAGTTCTTGGGGTTTGAAAAAGCAGTCAATTTGTAGTATTCCTCATCCCAAACTTACAGTGCAAATCCCCTCAGTCCTCCGACTGCCCCAGCGAAAGTCATGTTGAGCAGCACTAAAAAGCATGCCTGTTGGAATTCTCCTTCTGCGTGGGCTATCACGGGAAAACACAATTCCTGTTAGAGCAGAGGCTGTGCACTGCTGGCCTTCTTATGAAGTTGCTGTTTGTTCTTGTGCATCCACGTGCGCGCATGTACTGTCCTGCTCCCCCCAGTCCCCACTGCGGCATCTCCCCCAGCTCCGCTCCGCAGCAACCCCCAGGGCCTCCCCTTATTCCCCTCTTAATGGATCCCCAGGTTCTGTCTGTATAAAATTAAGGTTCTCTTTGATCATCATAATTACTTGAGATCCTTGCAGAAAACATTTTCTAAAAGCACAAACCAGAAATATTCCCATATCAGAGAGTTCTGCTCTTCACAAAACAGCTGACGGAGGCTGTTCTGCATCGTGTCAGGACCTTCAGCAGCAGTAATTCTGGCGTGGTACCGCAGGGGAAAAATGCATTTGATGGAGCTAAGAAGAAAAATATCTGAAAGAAAAACGTAACTGGAGAAACCACAGTGTTTATTAATAGTGGGCAAAGGGGAGCTGTGGAAGGATGGAGGTGTCTCAGGGCTGCTGCCCGGGGATGCTGGTGCAGGGAGGCAGGCAGCCCGCGCAGGGTGGGCTCACAGCGACTGCACCAGGTCGCAGTGCAGCCGGCCGTGCAGCGAGCAGGTGGACCCGCTGTAACACCGGTCATACATGAAAATGGAGAGAGCAACATGGGTAGGTAGATGTCTGGGGCCCGCAGAGGGACTGGAAATAACAAGCCTTTTTTCTCATCAGCTTCAGATTCCCTGTGTGTGAAATTGCTTGTATTTCCAAATCAGAAATGGGAGGATTTAACCACAGCCCCGCGGCTGGTCTGGCTGCATCCCTCAGAGGGGACAGGGCAGAGAGGCCCAGCAGTGCTGGGACCATCCCCGCTGCGCCTGGGCACGCGGGCTGCCTGTGACCCCACTGTGGCTGAGGAGGTGCCATCCTGAGCGTGGAGAGGACAAAGGTGCTGTGCCTGGAAAGCTCTGCTCAGGCCTGAAATCCTTCCTGCAGCTCTGGGAAAAACCAGAGTCGTTAACTCCCTGTTACTGTGGGAAATTTATTCATCTTGGTCATTTCTAATGCATCTTTTATTATCTCATAAACAGATTTCTTTTTCCCCCTAGATCATCATAGTACTGAGAATATAAGTTTGGGACTGTGTCCACAATTTGGATGTCTTTTTTATGCTGCTTCTTTAGTTGGACCTTATCAATAGCATTATATGAGATACACTATAATTTGTATGGTGAAATGGCACTATAATTTTAAACGCTAATACTGTTGGATGTTTATATTTTAATGCAACTGTCCTGAAATACCCGCCTCCTTCATGGCAAGAGCTAGGCTCGTAAGATGCCCCTCGCTCCCCTTCCCAGGAGGTTTAACTGGATAGCATCTGATTGCATATGCGCTTTGATTTTCAGTGGTACTGGAAAGCCTTTTGTTCTATTATTCACTGTAGGTCTCTGTTGTCTGTGCTTATTATGTGCCATCAGAAGGTACCTGGGAGTCTGCAGCCTTCCCAGCCACTCCTATTGTACAAACACATCAATAAATAAGTGGTGTCTGAATTTAGCTGTGTGCTCATAACTGTTAGCAGAGCCCTGTCATTTTTTCAGGTCATCCAGCACTGAAGTTGAAATAGTTTTGCTGTTGCATCCTTCTCTTCAGGAGACAACCAAAGAAGCGGCTTTTAGATTTCTATATCATTTTATTTTCCCCTCCAAGACCAAGGACACAACTTTAAAGCAAACCAAAAGAGTATTTTGAGTGCGGGCCGTTACAGTTTCCAGTGCGGAGGGTCAGTAGCAGCAGGAGTTGGTAATGACTGAGGATGCTCCTGTCTATGTACTTGAACAAGCCCTCCTTTGAAAAATGGAAAGGCTCATACCTCCGGGACCTCATTTCCCAGGTAGAAAACAGCAGCACTTTATTATCAGCAATTGCCAGGGCGGAGATGAGAGCCCTTTCCAGTCCTTTTCCCCTGGTGCTTTTAAAGAAGCCTCTCACTGCTGCCACTGATGAGTGTTACATCTCATCCGATGCTTCAGTAACACCTGGCACTAACCTGATATTTACTCAGAGTAAAAGCCATTCCTTTATTTCCTAATTACAGTTTTGGTTTCTCCCGGAGAAATACCACCGTCGTTTTTAGGCCGTTCTTACTTTACATAAGGGGGTGTTCTCCCTGGAAATAAAAGCA
>NW_008825543.1:2097713-2102649 GCF_000699105.1 Pygoscelis adeliae
GCCCCCCCCGCACCCCCCTCGCCCTCGCCGGGCGGGGGCGATGCTCTGCAGGAGGCGGTCACGTTTCCAGCAACCGCTTACCGTGCACAGCGCGCTCTGGATAAACTTGGAATAAACGAGGCAACCCATTGGGTGGCTATATTTAAAGTGTCTTTGCAAATGCAACAAATTAAAAATATAAAAACAGCCAACAGGAAATCTTTCTTCTCCGAAAGGGCTGTCAAGCACTGGAACAGCCGGCGCAGGGAAGTGGTGGAGCCCCCGTCCCTGGAGGTATTGAAAAGACCTGTAGATGTGGTGCTTTGGGACATGGTGTAGTGGTGGACTTGGCAGTGCTCGGTTAACGGTTGGACTCGATGATCTTAAAGGTCTTTTCCAACCTAAACGATTCTATGATTCTATAGTTTTACCACATTTAAAATGAACAGTATTGCAAATAGCACTTATTTGGAATTAAAGTTTAAATTAAGCGTCTGGTATCTCTCAGGTGCTGTTCATTTGGTGTATCAACAAGCCAGACTTGCTGCACTCCTGGTGATGGATGGGAAGCCCGAGCAATGAATCCAGCTTGCATGTTCATATGACATCCATAAATGGGGGGGAAATAAATTGCAATCAGCAGTCTGCAGATCTGGATGGGGAACCTAATCTTCGTACTAAATTACGAGACTTAGGCTTTAATGATTTTTATTGGTGTTTTGTGGTGCTGCTGTGTATTGTAGTTAAGTACTTTGGACGGTGCGGCAGTGAAAAGCAGTCAATGAAATCAGGTTAATGAGACTCTGATACAGTCCGAAAGTAGTGATGGATGGTAACAGGAATATGACTAGTTCATCTCTGTCCTCTCCTGTGCGTTTTCTGATATTGCTGCAGCTTCTTGTCATTCTTTGTATATTCAAACAAATGTGCATCTTTCCAGAAAAACAAAAAAACTGGTCTTGAGGGTATCATCTCATCACTTCGACGCACCAACAGTAGCCATCTAAAATCACACTTCTGTGTGTTCGACTGTACCTAGTGCAGCCAGAAGTGATACGGCCGCATCCTATGGAGACGCCTAATTAGCTTATTTGCTCTTTCCGAGGCATTATCACGACTTTAGTGAGAGCCAGTCTGCTCACACTGACAAAAGCACTCTTTCAAAGAGTTTTCAGCTAGGTTTCATTGCTGTTGCTGGCTTTTCTCGTTCCCTCTGATGCGAGCTGGTAGGCCTTAGCCGCTAACCCTTTTCCCGTGAAGGGAAGGCGCGACGCGCTGGTGCTGCAGAGCTCTCTGCCATTGCTGTCTCTGTCCGGTCGGTGGTGAGAGATCATCTCCATGGACCTCATTCTTTCCGTCACAAAGCCAGGAGGAATTACTTTCAAAGACGACAAAGGTTTTTGTTTAGCACTTGCGCTGGGGCTGTTGGAGTGGTTTCCTGCCTGCGGTGTTCAATGTGCTGCAAACCGTTTCCAGGTCACCCCAGCAGCTCCAGCCGAGCATCTTCTGGCCCTTTGCCCGTCCTGTGCCAGAGTTTCTTTCTTCACATTTAGGCCCCCGTTCTTGCAACCTAGAACAGCTCCAGCTTTTTGTAGGCTTCTGGTTTTGCCAATTTTTCCCTTGTTTTTCACGGCAATTCCTTCTGACTCGTTCAGCCTACGGTATTGCTGTGGAAAATATGCATCTGGGGAACAGTTTCATGGAAAAATGCTTAAGGGACTTGATTTACATGTAGCCTGCCCCTTAAAACTAGATTAAAGACCTGGTAATATCCTACAAAACGCTGAACAGACAGAAGGTACCAAATGAGCATAGCCTTGATTAGATTTGAACCAGCAATCTTGAAGTGAAAGTTTAAGGCATAAAACTGTTCAGCGATCTATCCACCATATGGTTTGCTTGAATGTAGTCATGTGTATGCTTCATATTTGCTTTATTATTTGAAGATATTTATTTTAGTGGAATAATCATACTAAGCAATTTGTTTTAATTTACCACTTTCATTAACAGTATGTTATAGTTGCAACAACCATGCATCTTTTTTTTAAGGTTTCCAATAGCTTTTAAAAATAAAATACATGATCTACGGACCAAAAGTCTGATATTCTTGGTTTTTTTCAGCTGTCTCTCTCTGAGGAGTGACTCTGCTGACTGTAAATGAACAAGCAGTAGCTGTGCAAGGGGGTGATAAATAGCAAGGATGCAGTTGCAAGGATTATGAAGAGGCAAGACTTTGCCCAAGTTAAAAAAAATACATATATTTGGTTTTTAATTGAGAACTGTACTTAAATAAGACTTGGAAAAAGAATACAAACACCTAGATAAATAGTGGTGTAGAGAGGCAGCGTTCTTTCATAAACGATGGTTCTTAAAGGCTTTGTGCACTCAGTTTGGAAGTAAATTTAAGAGCCCAGACAAGTTGCGTGCATCTTGCTGAAGCAGGAGGTTTTCCTTTGAGATTACAAAGAAGGGAGGAGAGGGGGAACCTTCATTTAAAGTTGTAGGTAAAGGTGAGGTGAAGGGGCAAGAG
The DNA here is from genome assembly GCF_000699105.1 of Pygoscelis adeliae. NCBI lineage: Eukaryota > Metazoa > Chordata > Aves > Sphenisciformes > Spheniscidae > Pygoscelis > Pygoscelis adeliae. The sequence continues at coordinate 2,100,223 of NW_008825543.1, forward strand.
AGGTCTCGTCCAGCACCCTCCTGTAATGGAGGGCAGCGTGCCCGCGGCACACGCGGGGATGTTTCTTCAGGGGTGAGTGGCTCTTCAGGGGCTGGGAGAAGCAGATGGCTTCGGAGAAGCTCTGATGTAGAAATTGAGGCAGTAATCTCTCCAGAACAGCCTTTGCACAAAGGATGCCTTGATAGGAGGCTCAGGATGTAGTTTCTGAAACACTAGTAAAGGAAGCATTTCCTGCCCCAAGAGTTACAATATAAATATAATAACGTGCAAAACCAAACACAATAAAACAAATAGAAGACAAGTTCTTAAGGAAGTAGCGATAAGGATGATAATATTAGGGAAGCTTTTGAGCTCTTCGCCTTTTCTTAGATGAATCACAATCAGTTCGTTCCTCAGGAGCCCTCTGCTCAGAGCAGAGAGCTTGTGCCCTGCGTTAGCGGAGGACAGGAGTTCCCCTTGCTCAGCCCCTGCCAGGATTTGGTCCCGTGCCTCCTGTTAACACAAAGGAGATGTCGTCCCAACAGCATCTTAGAAGCTTTACCGGGAGAAATAACCCAAGCTTCACTCAGATACCATTTAATTTGCATCTTCATACTCTGCTCTGGTTGTCCCGCCCCGTACAGGCGTAGGGACGCTCGTACCGCTCCCAAAAGCTGGACCTCCCGCAGCAGTTCTTCGGAGGCCTGAGCGCGGTGGACGTAGATCAGCTGTAATTTCTAGAAAGCGTTGGTCTGTCTGGGAAGTGGGGCGGCTTGGTTGCTAAGGCTGAGGATTGAGACTCAAAACTTTTGGCTTTTGGGGTTTAGTTGTGGTGTGGCGATGCTCCAAGCCCTTCCACGTGCCTCTGTTCTCGCCCGTGCAGTGGGAGTGCTGTAAAGCATTAATACTCGCTTGCTTTCGATTTAAGTGGGAAAGTTATTAAAATGCTTTGAAACTCTTGAATGGCAATGGGTAGGTGAACGTAAGGTTTGATTTATTCGACGGGATTTTGTACAGAAATAGTCCTCTAACGTTGCACATCCTCTGGGTCAGCAGTGCTGGTGTCTTGGGAGGATGGTGGGAATCTAATTATTTCATCTGTCCAAAATAGCAACTTTTAAGAGGTGGGGAAGTGACTACACCAAAACTATTGTATGCCATCTGCCTGCTAAAATACTTACAGAAAACATGTTTCCTGGCATATAACTTCCTAGCCATATGTCTATTGCATCATTCACAATTAAATTAAATCACCCTTATATACTTGGACAAATTCCCAGTCTATGTGAACAAGCCTTCATCACCGTGCTGTTTGAAATTTGGACGCTTGATCCTGTAAATGTTTAGTTGAAATTGGCTCAGTCGTTGTTAACCTTATACAGCTGATACAGACTGCTTCGAGATAACTCAAATGCATGTTTCTTATTTTGGTCTTTGAATTTTTAATTATAAAAATTTGTTAGGGGTCTGACAGGAGGCAATAATTCTACAGTATTCACCTGCAGCGTGCTCAAGTCTCTTTAAACTGAGGTTTAAATGGAGAGTCATATCAATGAAAAAAGGTGTTATCTTCCGCTCGTTGAATAAACAGACGGAAATAACTGAAGAGCCTGTTTACAGCTGGATATTCTGAATATTTGGAATATGCTTGGAGGTGTGCGCACACACACACAACCCCCAGCCGAAGAGCTTGCCCACTTCACAGCATCTCCGAAGCATGATTGCGAATGGGCATCAGACGACAAAGCCCGACCTACCCCTGGTGAGGCTGGGTCAGCCTTGTTCAAGCCCCGCCGCCGGCGGTGCTGTGCTGGGGGCAGGCAGGGTCCCACTGCCACCACCCTCTGCCACGCGTCCCCCGACGGGGAGCACGGCGGTGCCTGCGCTAGAGGAACGGCGGAGGCTCAAAAAGCAGAGTGGTTGGATGGGTGGAAGCATCTCTAGGTCTCTCTTCTAAAATCCGCTGAAGACAGTGCTTTCAATTAAAGAATAATCTTAATAAGTAACAGATTTGGGGGTTTTTTTGGTTCTTCATTTGAGGTTATGTTAGATTACCCGTCGTGCCATGCTTAGCTGAGTCACTATTCTAAAATGAGTTCTAAGGCACGGTCTGACATACTCAGATAGTGCACACAGTGGGCATAAGTATTAATGAAACCCTACATCTTTGACACAGGGAATGTCATTTAAACACAGCCCAGCTTCCACTGGAAACCAAACCCGTGAGCTTCCCATGCTCGGCATCTGGCAGACCTGGTCATCGTCTATTTTTAGTCCAGCTCTCTATTTTTAGTCTGTTTTTGAAAGGTGAAATAAAACCGGCAGCCAAACCCGGATGATTCTGTTGGTTTCTTTCATTCAGGAGCCCGGAGCAGCGCTGGAGGAGAATGGCAGGAAACCCGGCAGGGCGGAGGGGAGAGCCCCCCACGCGGGCAGGGTGGGCAGGAG
>NW_008825543.1:2102701-2105077 GCF_000699105.1 Pygoscelis adeliae
TGGGGGGCGCAGGGGGGACCAGGCGCCGGCGGGGACCCACCGTCGGGGCTGCACCAGCTCGTGGTCCAGAGCTCCCCTGCAACTCCCGTGCACACAAGGGGCTGTGCACCAGCTGGTTTGGTTTATTCTTTTCCTACAGTTCACTGATTTTTAGTCCCAAAATACAATTTCTAAGCATTTCTAAGATTTTTGCCTTCACTGTATGAGAGTGGTCCCGAGCCCTGTCCTGCCAGAGGTAGCTCAGCAGCTTTTCTTGGTGCTGTTCAGTGTGATGGGATGTTGGTCCTCTCCAGATGGTGTTCTGTCTTCCTAGTGGCTGGCACTTTGAAATTTCAACTTTTATTTTTAGTTGTGTTATTCAACCCAAGTTCTCACTTTACTAGAAAAAAAAAACCAACTTATTTAAATAGGGCCTTTGTCTCACTCTACTTCTCTCATTTCATCTTTTGAAAATATTTTCTGAACTGACACGCGTGCAAACCTGTGTTATGTGCCGAGTCACGTGTTTCCCCGGTGTGTGTGCGTGTGTTTGAGAGGGGAAAAAAGAGAAAATGTTTGGTGGGAGCTGTTGGAGACATCCCGGCTGTATCCCCACTCAGGTTTTATACCATGTTGTAGACCGTATTTTACCAGGATATTTTGGTCTTTAATAGACCTGTATAGCTCTGTTATTCAGTAATAGGTTACTGAACATAATAGAAATCTTTATATAGACGTTGGAGCACATTTCTTGCCTACAGATGTTTCCTTCCAAGAGACATTTTCCTATCATAGAATCACCGAATAGTTTGGGTTGGAAGGGACCTTTAAACATCATCTCATCCAACCCCTGTCCTAAGCTAAAAACAAAAGCTACTGGAATTTTGTCATAGCAATAAACGTGTATAACGGTAATGCCATTTGGGGATTTCTTTGCACATACTACTACCCTATCTTTTTTTCTGTCTTTTAATCCTCTTGCTGGCTGTAGCCATATGACTGTAGAAGTGTAATGGGGGCGTCCACAAAAAGATACTACATTGAGCAAGTGCTTCATTGTCCTTCCTTCCATAGATATTTTCCTGGCCACCTCATTTTTGATTTCCTGTCGGCAATGACTCCTTTAGTGATGGCAGCATTTGGCCGTAAAAGAAAAGGAAGAATTCAGACTTAACTAGAGTTTGGTTTCCCAAATGATCGTATCTTTTTTTTTTATCCCCAAAGGCCAAAATGATTACTAAGACATTTCTGTTGTCTGTGGTGTCCCCAGACGTAAAAATCAAGAAATGGAAACGTCAAAGTGTTTTTAAATAATTTTTTTTTTTTTTAACTCAATACTTTTGGAGCTATTCGTGTTTCTTTAAGGCCACGTTAGGATGCAGTGACTCAGCCCCGTTTGCTGCCCGCTGCAGAGCATCCCTCGTCCTGCCGGTTCCAGAGCTGGTCCCACACGCGCCTGCGGTGCAGCCACTGGAAAAACGGAGAGCCAGGGCCAATCATTTCCACTTGGTAAAGTTCAGCCTGGTAATAAAACTGAAGTCAGTATTTCTATACTGTTTTTAATGTTTCTATAATGCGTTATTAATGGAAATGAGCTCCAGGAAGTTATTTATTAGTCTCGAGTCCCTCTTCTGCTCCAGGTTTTATGCAGAAGTTTTTGCCTATGGGTTTTTCTCTCCCCCAGACCTTCTCTAAACCATTTCATTTGTGCTCGCTGTTTGACCAAAGTCAATTTAGGGAAGCTAATGGAGTTACTTCTTTTCAGGTCAGTGATGTTTTCGCATCCTTGAGTTCCCTGCTTAATTTGCTGAGAAAATTTCCGATTCTGAAGCCAGTTTTCAGAGTTCCCCCTTTCCACGGCACTGGCCACAGCACAGCCCTGGGACGGTGCACGGGGCTCGCCGGCGGTGGCTGGAGCTGGGATTTCTCCACTTCTCTGCTCCCATCAGATTGTGTTTACTTTGCTCTGAGGGAAGTTTAGCAGCAGGCTCCACTGTAATCCTTCCTTCCAGCTGGAGCCTTCACTTTAACGGGAAAGCAAGCAGCTCTCAGGAAAGAGTTAAGCCCAGCGAGGGAGGCTTTGGGATCCTTTGCTGGGGAGAGGGTTGCTCTTTTGTTTGTTTTGAAGCTCTGGCAGGAAAGTGGGGAGGAGAAAATTACCTAAGTGATAGTGAGGCTGCCATGAACTATATAAAACTGTGAAATCAAATCGGAGAAACTCCACCTCGCAGTCTTGAACCATAAGCACAACCCCTGAAGAGAAACCCACCCCACAGCCGAGCGATCTCAAAGGCTTGAACTAAAACCAAGCTACATGAGCTCAGAGCTGCTGCAGGACTGAAAATCCAAGAGCTGTCACAGCCAGATCCAGTTTTAGTGGGAGCTGCGAGCAGGAAT
>NW_008825543.1:2105101-2115599 GCF_000699105.1 Pygoscelis adeliae
TTGGGAAGTTTAAAAATAATGAAGTGGAGGCAGCTTTTCTGGATTGCGTTCTGTGTTGTGGAGTTGTCTGGTGAGTATTGACTGCAGAAAATACCAGGGCTGCAAGCACTGAGTAGCGTGAGACTAGTGCATGGGGCAACTTCTTTACAACTTTAAAGTTATAACTTTAATAACTTCTGAGACAGCAGCTTGGGGGGGATGCATTTTAATGAGTGTTTAGTGGAGATAGCAACTTCACACGAAGAACACCGCAGTGACATTTTACAGAACAGCACTGCATCGGGCATCCTGGCCAACACATTCACAGCGATGTGCTGCAAACAGAAAATGCTGCTGGTTTGAAAAGGAGAGCCATCAGGATGTAAGAGCTCCCTATCATATTGCAGATAACACAAGGGGATGCAAAGCTGTGAAGTGCAGCCACGGTTCAAGCCGTTTCTCAGCCTGCATTGGTGGAAGTTAGCCTTACTGCTGTTTTGTGGTAGGAACTAAACATTTTCTGAAAATCAAATGACTATCCATAAATATTAAAATCTCCTATTCCAGCTCTTCAAATATTCATCATATGAAAAAGTGAATAACAATACAGCGATTTTCTCTAGGTAGTACTTTTTAAAGGGTTATATTTTAGGGAAATATTATAATTTTTGTCCCAATCCCAACAACCATAAAGTCATAAAAAGGGACTAAAAAAAGTGAAGCAGCACTCTGTGTGCTGCATAGCGTGCTGGGACAGGAGCCAGGAACCTGCGGGTCTCTCCTCAAAAGTAATTTTTCCTTACTTACATGAATGTGAGCGACTAGATCGATTGAAAGAATTTGCTGCATTTTGTTCTTCTGTTTCACGGTGCTCCTTTCACATTCCCTTTGCTGCCAAGGTATATTGCTCACCCGAGCCGTTGTGCCTGATCCTCCAGTCTATGTTAATTCTACAGGAAGAAAAAAAAAACAATTTTATTTGGGACAAATAACAGTCAGGACTGTCTGGTTGGGCTGAAGTGAGCAGCAAGCGAGGGTGTAGGACAAAAGTGTTTACCTGAAACACGAAACCCGAGTTCCTTGTAGTACAAAGCAAAAGTGATGCAAAAGTGATTGATGCAAAGGTGATACAAAAGTGATAAAAAGCTTTGCCTTTGTAAAGACAAAGCTACCAGGCGACAGAGGATTTAATGTTGCAAAATGTCATTCCTTTTGCCAGCACAGCCAAAGCTCCACATTTCTGCAGGATATTACGGTGCTTTATTAGCACTTGCTGGAGAGTAGAGGAGGTTTATTTCTGCTCAGTGTAACTGCTGTACAGAGCAGAAGAAAACCAGGGAGCCCGTCCTTGGGGCTCTGCAGGCTCTTCATCTCTTTGGGGAGTCCAAGTGAATTAAGCGAAGGTTTCAGTTACGCATCTCCCAGTGGAAATCCCGATTCTGGGGCGTTTGTGCTCAGGTTGGCTCCTGGCAGCGCTGTTGAGGGTAGGATGGCCGGCCTCCACCTGCCCCCCGGGACAGCTTCAGCTAAAGCCACGCGTTTTACAGGGGAAAAAAAAACCCCGTGCCACGCTGGGCCGGGTGCAGGTCTTCTACAAATGCCACGTGTGGATGCGGCGTGGGGAGGCCGGAGGCCGGGTACCGACTAGCTGCTAACTGCAGTCTGACTCCAGAGCAACGAGCAGCCTCGTCCAGCCTCACAGGGAGTGAATTGCATATGAAATACACAGTTCTGGGGTTTGCCTGATCCTTTGGGGAGCTGCTGGTTTGCAATGAGTGTGGGAGAACTTTACGCTTGTCCCTGGTCCACAGAGCGGGCTGATGCTCCGGGGCTGCTCGAGAGCCCTCCGCCTGCGCAGCGGCGTGATGCTGCGAGCGGTTCTCAGTGGTGAAATTGGGTATTGATAAACCACGTGCAGAGCTGTCCTGTGCTTGTCTCAAAACTTACGTGGAAAAGAATGTATTTATTCTATTAGTACCTAATACAAACACGTTCTTCTTTCAAATTTTTTTATCTTTCTGTTTTATATCTTTTTTTATTCATCTCTGCCAAACTTGATTTTAAAAAAAAATCTCTTTTCTTGCCATTTTAAAGCATTCTTTCTTTCCTTTGTTCCTTTTGCAAGATCTAGAAAAGCTCTAAAAATCAGGGAAGGAAAAAGGAGCTTTAAAACTCACAGCCACTTGAGTTTAATGTCCTTTAGAGGGCTGCACATCATAACTGCGCAAGCCAGGAGCAACCTTGGTCCCTAGGAAGGTGCCGGGCTCCCAAGCAGCGCCCTGCTGCTGGGGAGGCCCCGAGCCCAAGAAAACCCTTGGTCCAGCAGCTGGGGTTTGGCACGGCGGCTCAGGGGGCTCCCCGCAGCCCCCTGCCCTGTGCGCCCTGCGTGACTGCGGCCCCACACCCATATCCTGTCCGGGAGAAGGAAAAGGGGGAGGGAAGGGATTTTTTATCAGATATTTCCAGAGGGAAGAGGGCTCCACCCGCTTGAATTCCTGCCACATGGCTGAGAGTAGTAAGACTGGAAAGGCGGGAGTAATGCAGGCTGGAGCCCTCGGAGGGGTGGCTGCGGGAAGCCTGGGCTGGCCGCAGCTTCAGAGATCCCTGCTCCCCTGCTTTCCTTACCCTCCTCTTCCGCGGCCGCTGGTACCAGCAGTGCCATGGTGCCAGCTCACCTGCGGCGCTTTGCCGTAGCTCAGCCGCAGCCCTTCTGGGTGCACCGGCTGCGCTTGGAAAACCGCTTTGTTAAACGCACAGAAGAGTTCGAGAAACTATCCTGGCACAGGCTTTCTGTGTCAGAGCACTGAAGTAGCAAAAGGTTTACCAAGAGGTTTACCAAGAGATTCATGTATCAGCCGGTATCAGCATAGGAGGTGCAATTACTGTCTGGGAATCCCCTGTGGGTGGCACCTTCCACCTTGCAGGGATGGAGGTGCAGGGGAGAACCCCCCGTGTTTAATCTGCTGCGGGTGCAGAGTAGGGCACAAGTTATGGCAACTTTTCTCCTGTTTCCTGAGCCACTGCAGAGTTTTGCCTTCTGTGGTCCTGGTTTAGTGTCAGGGATGAGTGTTGGACCGAGTCAACTACTTTAACATTTATATTGTTGCTTTTTTTAATTTGATTTGAGCTGAGATACTTCCTAAGCCCCGTTATTAAAATATCTTTAAAAATCAGAGGCATTTACTTTTTAAACGCTAGATAGGTAAATACAGTAGTTACTGTGAAGTACAGTTTTCTTTCACACACCTGCATGCTTTTGCTCCTGCATGTGCTAGCCCTACCAGGTGAAGTTTTCTCCAAGGTTAATAAATGGCTTGGCTTAAACTCTCAAACCCTTAATCCTAACACATTGACAAAGTTTAGCAAAGCTAGTAAAAATGTATGGTGCAATAAATGACCCACTTTAGCTGAGCACCATGTGGATTATCCAGCTCACATCTGGATCATTTATCTCATGAGTCCTAAGGTTTCACAAAACTTAGCCATGTTTTCTGTAAAAGTACCTGCATACACTACAATAAAGGGAAGAAAAAGAGATACTATGTGACAAGTCTTCTCACAAATTACACTGAGCAATAATCCAGGCTTCAATCTATGATATTCAGTGGTGAAAAGACTTTGATTAGAAATACCTCTGGTGCTTTACAAACATCTGGAATAGTTCAAAGGTGCTTGGGTGGCTGTGGCACTTGGGGAGGTCAAGTCCAGGCCCTACGTTGTCCTAGTGATGTAAAGTTTCCTGCCAATGTCCATGCAAACACAAGGCTGTATGCAAAGCGTGGATTTAACTTTGTGCTACTCATTATTCTGGGCATGCAGTCATGCCTCCTGCTTTTGATTTGTAAAATTCATCAGAAAAACTTGGTGATTTAACCAGTTGGAACTGAACTGTCTTGGAGAGAGAAAAAACTTCTCCCTTAAATAAAAGCCATTCCAGAACCTAAATCCCAGCTCCAGACACCTGCACCGAGCCCTCGGCAGGGCCCCCGCCTCCCCCCCGGTGCTCCCACACCCAGAGCAGCTGCAGCCGGGACGGGACGGGACAGGACGGGATGGGACGGGACGGGATGGGACGGGACGGATGCACCAGCGTGGGTGGCCCTGTGGGGCCGAGCTGGGGTGCACTCCCCGCTCAGCACCCTCCGGTACGACCACCCACCGGCTGCAGGAACAGCCGAGCAGCTCATCCTGCTGTCACCCATTGCCAAAACGAACTGCGGCGATCTCGGTCTTTGCTTTTCATACACCGTCCAGCTTCTCTGGACCTGATCCAGCAAAGTGTGAACACCCCAACTCAAAAAAGTTCCTGCCAGGACAGCACCGCAGTGCACGATACACAAATGCATGTTTAACTGGCAGCGGATGCATCGAGCCCGGCCGCTGCCCTGACGCTGGTGCTGGGCAGCCGATCAGGACCTGTCAGTGCTGCTCCATCTCGAAGGGTTGTTTGGATGAAGTAATTCTTCTTGGAGCTCGGGCTCCCGGGGCAGAAATACAAATGGAACAATGTATTCTGTATGATTTTCTCTTTAGTGCCTGGATAAGAATCTTAAAATGCAACAGCCCTGGCATAGAGACCGAAGCTGTTTGTAAAAAGTGGAACTAGATCTTAAGAATAGAAAAGGTTAAGAAATGGGAAGAAATGCATTTTCACTGACATATAGTTCATTTCAGAAGGAAAAGCTGGAAGTGTCATCTTTGTAACATAGCAGGAAGCAATATATAAACTTTAAGTTAGAACAGCAAACCATTCTCCAAACATTCAGTTTTACCTCCAAAGATGTTTTTGCTCATGAGTCAGAGCTGATCCCAAGCCAATGGGAATGTTTCTATTTACTTTGAGATTGTGCCTGCAACTGCAAATCCAACTTATTTTTCCTGAGGCACACAAATGATCTCTTCCAAGGCCCGAGTATTTCCTCCAAGGATTATAAACCCAAACTACTATGAAATCCAGCTTTGTGCAGAGCTTCGTGCATCCCTCGGTAAGCCCGAGGATCGGGCAGGATGAGGGCAGAAACGAGCCTGTCCTCCTCCAGCGCTGTCCCAGGAGCCCTGGAGCCTCTGCAAGGGCTGCATCAAAATTTGGTACTCGCCCAGCTGAAATGCTTAGTCTCTGAGCTTCTCCCATATAAGCTCTAAGGCAGCCTGCCATTTTGGGGCAAGAAGAAAGCAAATTTGTGAAAGCAGCTAACGCCTCCCCGCCCTGCTCGCAGGGACAGCCCCTAACACCTTCCTCTGCCCCCAGGCAAAGCTTCTGGGAGCCCAACAGACACCCCCATACCCACGGCCCCAGCCATGGAAATGAAAAGCACCAGCAGCACGGCAGCCACCGGAGCCCCCGAAGTCCCCAGCAGTGCCAAGCCAACACCAGAGACATCCGGTAATCGCTCCCCTTGCTCCCCCTGTGATTCCTGGTAGCACTTGCATTAATAATCAGGTTTATTAAGTGCACAGGCTTGCCCTAAGAAACCACATAGTCAGCGCATGGGTTGTGCTCTCAAAAAAGAGCCTGATAGTATGGTCAAAAGCTTTAATCCTGTCCAAAAAAATCCCACCTGGGGCAACCTAACACTGCTGTCTTCAGGACGGGCAGCTTAGACCCATCCTTTTCAAAACAGCCAAGAGATGATGGGACAAAATGCTCATTATTCTTTTATCTCAACATACCTATTCTTTGCTCAGCAAACGGCACCTGTAAGCGGTCTGCCAGCCTTTATGGTAAGCTCTGAAGGGCTATGAAGCAGGGACCCTTGCACAGATGTACGGTGCCCTTCTCTTATGCTGTTTGAAATCAGTACATCTTTTTGAAGACTCTGGGTCAAGGGGGAGGTGAGGGCGATGCAGGGGAGGTCGGGCAATGGCATCCTTGCTGCGGTGCAGCGTATGCCCAGGAAATTAGCCCATTGTAAACAGATTATGAAGCGCATGTAACAATTAGGTAACTGAAGCAAGTCTAATGCGCGTTTCTTATACAGCCAATAACACATTCTGGTACTGCTGGCTATGACAAATCAATATTGTACTTCAGTCATCGCAATGCCACGCATTGATTTTAGAGGACTTAAGCTTTCTTATGTATCCCTTTCATTGCATTTCTTCAAAACCAAAGCTGCGGCCGAGTCCCTGGCATCCAGCCCCACCTCCCCGGGGCTCAGCAGCGAGCAGCCGAGCCCACAGCCCAGCCGAGCCCCCACGCAGCCGCTGGACACCCCCTTGGAGCCAGACCACACGAGCCGAGGGGTCCCCACAACCGAGCACCCAGCGACTCGACCCAGCACGACGGCAGAAACCCCGGGGTCCACGCCAGCTCTGACGAGCTCTCCTGCCACCTCGGGGCATCCTCGCGTCACGGCTGCCACCACGCCACTGCACACAGGCAGGGACAGCCCGAAGGTGAGGATGCGGCTGGACACTGGGGGCTGTGGGACCGCGGTGAGGCTGAACTTCTCTCACAACCTCCTGACAGTTCACTGGTACCACCACTGTGTTTTTTCTCTTCCAGCCCATCACGTGCCACAATGTCAAAGAAGTGAGTGACACTGGAGCCATCTGCTTGCAGCTCAACGAGTCCAACACTTGCGTGAGTTGCAGCCCTGGGTGGCCACGTGTCTCCCGGGGGGGGGACATGCAGGAGGAGGGGGGCTGCAAGCAAACAGCCGAGGGCAGGTTCCTGCAGCGCTCTCAGGCTTGCAGCGATGGGGTCACCCACCGTACCTGGGGGTTCGGTTTGGGGTGGGGAGCTCACACCATTATCCCTGGGGCAGAGCATTTGAGCTGTGCCAAACTGACAGAGGTGGGGATGATCACAGCAGTCCCAGGAGGATCCCAAAGGGATGATCACAGCAGTCCCAAGGGAAATGCAACCTCTTGGTTGTGTAAAACCTCCTTTTTCATGATTAAGCTCTGGGGTCAGTTTAGCTTCTGAAGTATCTCCCACCATGTTTAACGGGAAATTGCCTTTGTTCTTCTTCTTCCTCTTCCCTGTTGGGAAGGCGAGCACCTTCTTCTGTCTTGCCAACTGCCCTAGGAAAGAAAACAGGGCATGTGAAGGAGCACGGGTGGCAGATCAGTGTCCCCATCTGCACCAACTCCTAAGGGAATCCCAGGCTCTCTGTAACTGCCCTTGGCCTTGTGCACCAAAACCGAAGCATTTATAAAAGCAGAAGAGGGTCTGGCTGAGCTACTGTTGTAGGTGGGAGGAAAGAAACCTTTCACACAGGAGGTACAACCTGCAACAGAGGCCAGATGGTGCTGGATCTTGTGGGACAGCAGGTTCGGCAATGCCCAGGGTATAAAATGACAATGATTCATTTTCCTTCTGCTGGTCAGCCACACCGCCACCACCTGGGACGAGTGAATTCTTACTTGGCTTTTCTCTGCAAATTGGCGATTAAATGGCAGTTAGACTTGCTCCTGTTTACAGGGACTGCACTTTAGCAAGAATTCACATGGAAACTCCTCCGGGAGCGAGTGATTCTGATCACAGATGCCATCTAGTGGGCAACGGCACCTCCTGGGCACAGGGCTTGTGCACACTATGCACGCGTTGCATACCTGCACATACATAAATGGATGCATATATAACATTCAGAATATCCTACAGAGTTGTATCTAATTGCACATACTCTTAACCCTCCCTCCATGTGAAACGAGGCAAACTGCCCCACTTCCAACCGTGTTTCTCTGGGAGCTCTCACCCTGCAGCAGACCTCTCCCATGCTTCCACCTCAACTAAGTGGGAAAAACCGGCTCAGGCTCAGCAGCCGCTGAACCTGGAAACCAGATAAGAGCATCTGCGAGGAGAGCAGATAGGAGGGACCGTGCCGTGTCTCACTTTCCTGCTGGCCTTTCCCAAAGCAAATGAGCAATAAGCTGGCACCCAGCGCTGCTAATTGCAAAGGGAAATTCTGACACTCCGATGAGTTCTTTCCACAGCAGAGAAAGGAAAATACACACTTGGGTCTCTTGTTCCATCTTGGCCTTTCTCACCCCAAGCCAAGCTCTATAGAAACAGCTGAAAGTGATTTGTTTGTTATTCTCCCATGGATAAGTTTCTGCATTTTTGTACGCTAAGAGGATGTGGCGATCCGAGCACAATACTGAGAGGAAGGTACTGAGCTGCCCGGCTCTGCACAACACTGCAAGACAAGAGGGTTTTTCTCCTCTTTCACAGCCCCACGTTGGTGGGTACCCCCCAGGGAGCGAGCGGAGGGTAGGGGCAGGATGGGGGATTCAGCTGGAGCCGGTCTTTCTCTCTCTCGGGAGTGGGCATGGCCACAGTTCAGATGATGTCCCCAGCTGGGAGGATGTTAGGGAAGCTGATAACGTCTTTTAGCAACTGTGGGTTCTGTCTTCAAGCCTGACTGTGGCTGAAAATAGACCCGAGGAGAAAGCTTATCCTGTCTGATACAGAAATTGGCCCACAGAAGGGAAAGGCTGCAGCTCCTCACTCCTCTTCCTCTTCCACCCAAGAGTTGGTTCAGCTCTAAAATGTGAGAAATTTGTATTTTTTTGCCTAGCCTTTGATCAGCAACCTAGCAAAAACATTGAAGACATTTCCTAAACAGGAAGGCTCAATGCTTCTTTGTTATTTCCCTCCTTTCCCAGCCGCTGCCTGGGACTCTGAAACAATAGGGCTCTTCAGGCGCCTGTTTCAGTCCAAATATTGGAGGGACTTGCCATGCAATTCAGATCCTAAATTTAGCTTTGTTTAAATGCCATTTGCAAGAGTTGCTAATAATATCTTCATTTAATTTAATCTCATTAAGTTAAGAAACAAGAAATAAGCATCTCCATTTTCTAGGTGTTGGTATTGGGGCTCAAAGCAGTGGTGAAGTGGGAGGTGAAGGTCTGACACCCAGCCCAGTACTGTTTGTCACTTGTTGTCGCTTCTGCTCAGCTTTGCACAGCACAGATAAGCCACCAAAACAGAAAGGGTGAATGCACAACATCATTACCCATAGAAGGTACATCTTCAGCATAGCTGAGATGGAGAATTAGTCGGCTTGGTTGGTTCAATGGCTGTTTGTTTGAAAATTTTGCAGAAACATTTTTTAGAGATGAAGGGATCGGACTTATGGAGTGCAGTATGTGAACAGAGCACCCACCGCGTTCCCTTCCCCTGCCAGATTAAACTCGCTAAATCCGAGGTGGACCGTGACTGTATGCTGCTCATCCTCGTCGGTGAGAGAGGTCAGTTGAGCTAATTCCTTTGGCTGTCGTTGACACCACTGGATAATTAGCTCGATGTGGGCAATGGGAGAGGGAACTGTTTGTGGGGAGAGGCTGTGGAACACAAAGCCTCAGTTGCAGCCTGGGAGGAGACTTCTCTCTGCAACTACAGCTCTTCCTTCTGGGGTCTTGCTAGATCCACGAAGCCACAGCGTTGTCTCCAGAGCAGCGAAGGGGCTCACGGCTCCTCCGTGTTCAGCAATGGCCAGGCTCTTCAATGCTGGCATTAGCTGCGGCGTGACCCTCTACGTAATGTGCCTTTCCTGTTTTAAACCTTGCAGATCCTGCTACAGATATGCTCCAGGAGTCTCACTGGGAAAAGGTAAATTCCTTGAGCAAATTCAGCTGAGAAAAATGGATTGCCTGAGTGGCTGGAGAAAGGAGATTTTAAGATGGTCACCTGAGGCTGGGGCAGACGGCTGAGACCTGAACCTGCCTCCATCCCAGAGGTGCTCGTTGAGCGTTGGCACATGAGATGGTTGGAGCCAACCACCAGACATGCAGTGAGGCAGTGGTGCACCGTAAGAGCACTAATACAACCACTGAAGGCAGAAACGCTTGAAATAGTTACTGTAAAATTTGGTAGTATTTTCTTAAAAAAGGCCTAGATCCCAACAATAACTCTTAGGATGCAATTGGCACTCTGCTTCTTCAAAGTACCATGCTGACATTAATTAATTAATTCCTCCTCTCAACACTCCAGTGAGGCTGCCATCGGCTTGTAAAGCTGAGCTCCAGGTGCCTATATAAATGGCAGCCAACAGAGCTGCAACAGCAGTGCACAGAGATATTTCAGCCCTGCAGATGCATGCTCTAAATCTCAGGGCCTGAGCGCTCTTGTCCAAGGGAGAAAGTTTCCCTGTCCCACAGAAGATACTAGGATGGAAATGAGACCATGAGGATGTGAGAGCTGACAGGGAAAGTGCAAAGCTCAGGAGCTTGGGCAGCAAAGCTTTGTTTACATGCAGTTCAACGAGGAGGTGAAGAGCAGCATTGTTTTAAGCTGCAGATGCACATGTTTCCTGTTTGTCAGACTCCCGACTCTCTTTGGTGTTTTTTCCAGTTTGGAATAAAATCCCTCAAACGGGGGAGCGTGAGGAACCACCAGGACTTTTCTCAGAAGACCCTGATCGCCTTGGTCACATCTGGACTCATGCTGGCGTTCCTGGGCTTGGCTGGATATTTCCTGATGAAGCGGCGGAGCTGGAGCCCCGCGGGGGAGAGGCTGGTTAGTGCTTATAGATGGCAGAACAGCCGGTAGAGAGGAGCCCGGCGGCGCAGGCGG
>NW_008825543.1:2115656-2125197 GCF_000699105.1 Pygoscelis adeliae
GCTCGGTACCTCAGCCTGTGTGTGTGTGTCCCCAGGTCGACGGGACGGCTTGGCTGGCACGCAGGGGGTTGTGACCCAGGGCTGGGTCAGCCTGGGCAAGGCGAAGGGCAGGAGCAGGGAGGCCAGACCGTAAGGGGTGAAGGGACACCTCTCTTGCCTTCTAAAATTAACTCTTAGCTGATTGCTCCTGTGGGAAAACCGCCCCTTTCTCACTTGTACTTCTAGGTCTAACACTTATTTTTGCTCAGCAGTAAGAACTCATCCAGCAAGACCCCTCCAGAGACACCGAAACCTTATCAATTTGTCATTAAAAGTGACACACTTTAACTTTCCATTCGCTGCATTTGAGTTATATGTCTGTCTTGTAACGATGCTGTAATAAAGGCTATTTCCTCCCTCACTTAACAAGTGATGGTAATAAAATATATCAAGAAAGAAAGAGAAAGAAATTTCCTATTTCCATTTTCCCCTTTCCAGGCAGGCTGACCGCTGAGGACTCTTCCCTACCAGTGACTTTCGGGAACGTGAGCCCTCTGTAAAGTGAGGACGGGCCATGCTTTTCCCCCATTGCTGCTCGTGGGCACGTGAACAGTTGTGTCCTGGGAAGCCTTTAGGTTATTTCACTGCCAGAAAGGATGCTCTCAAAACATGCACATGGGAAGTCAAGTGCATGTGTCAGAGGCAGGGACATGGCAGCTTGGGCTCTCGAGCCCGCTGCCTCCGGGTACCGTCTCCTGGATGCTGGCAGCAAGTGAAAGGCACTGTAAATGTGTGGCAGTGTCTGGGTGAGATGTCTCCAGCACACCCATCTCACTGCCACGGACAAGGGTGTCAGCAAAGGGGCCGAGCAAAACGACGGGGCGGGCGGGAAGCTCGGCAGCCTGCCGTGCGTGCTGGATGCTGCTGAGCAAACAAGGAGCGGGGCTGTCTGCCACCAGCTGGCAATCGCCACCCGCAGCCCAGGACCACCAGCGCCCGTTGCACTGCTGTCAGACCTGCCACGGTCTGACACAATGGGGAGTTATCGTGGTGGGGGACGGAGGCAGCTCTGCTATTGCTCTGGATCCTCCAGAGGCATCTGCTCCTTGTAGCAATAGCTTGTCTTTGCATTTGCTGGAGTGCAGTCCTGCGCTTCTGCTAGCACCTTGCTGCAAGCTGTATATCTATTTAGAAGCTGAAAGAAAGAAGGGCGGGGGAAAGAAAAAGAGGCAATTTCCATAGCTTTCATTCGATGGTGTTTCTTACCTGGCCAAAGTGGAAAGCAGAGGTGGTCTGCCACGGGGTAGCTTTGCAAACCCAAGGCAGGGTCAGCTCCAAAACCTGGTTATGAGAAAACAAGAAAACCTGACGGCTTCTCTTTTCAGGTCCAGGAGAAAAAAATTGCAGTTCCTGGCTGGTTTTCTTGCTTCGTCTTGCCACGGCATGGTTCAGGCCCCCTGTTCCCCTTCTCGTCAGCGAGAGCAGGTTCCCATGCCTGCAGTTGTTTGTACCTCTTGTCCAGGAAGCGCAGGCAGGCAGCCAAGCCGCTGCCTGCAATCAAAGCCAGTTGCTGTCAGCCCTTTCCCTTTCCTAACTCTGCCTTTGTTATTTATGTACCTGTTTAGGCTGAAGACCCATATTACACGGAAAACGGTAGCCAGGGAAACACGATGTTGATGATGCCCTCCCAAGAGCAACCTGAGCTGCAGGAGAAGCCAAACCTCAACGGTGGGACTCAGGAGAACGGGACTGGCCAAGCGTCCTCCAAAAACGGCCACTCAGCCAGGCAGCACAGTCCCGCTGACACCGAAATGTGAACCGGGCAGAGAAGTGCATCTGTAAAGCGAACTAACAGGGGAGCGGAGAGAGAAGGGAGGGCAAGAGTTTTCTATGGACAGTTGGGGAATTGCAGACCTTTTTTTTATTATTATTTCTGTGAAGAACTTCAAAATCAGCCTAAAGCACATTAAGCGCCAGAGCTGCCAAAGACCTGCTTCGCTGCCTCCTCCTACTTCTCCTGTTGACCACACAAGACACTTTTTCGCAGCTGTTCTCTGCTTTTGTTGTTAGAAGAACATAATGAGAAATGCAAGTGCCCTTAGCCCTGAACAGCTTTTAAGCAGAGGCAGACTGAAGCTACAGAAGCCTTGAGCCAGACTCCAAACAGCCAAAATTTTTGGTGGCCGTGTGTTAGGCTGATTAAAAGAGTTACATTGGAACTTCAGTGACAAAAACCTCTCAGGTTTCAGATAATTTTGGTTAACAGAGTTGTTTTTTTTATCTCATCTTTATGTTTAAGTGCAGGATTTCTTCCTCTTTTAAGAACATCAGGCATTTAATCCCCCTTCTTGTGCTTTATGTCTTCTTTAGTATTTCCTACTCCAGCAGAATTTGCTGAAGCTCTGTGTAAAACTTTCCATGTGGAATTGAAGGTTTAAATGTGAATAGACCTCAAACTTGTTTCTTTTTTAATCCTACCAGTACGCAGGTTGTTGTTTTAAAGTAAAATCTTCCCTGGTCCCTTCATGTCAGGGACTGGAGATGACGTTTGACAAGGCAGAGCCAGCAATCAATCACTCGAGTGAGATGGAGAACATCTGACAGGGCCGTGGATGGCTCTGCGCATGCCTGGGGCCGGCAGTCCCATCACCCTCCCTCCCGACACACGGGGGGTAGCGCCTAGGGCAGGACTTCGGGAATGAAAGATGCCGAAGGGCTCCCACTGGGACAAGTGCTAGACAGAAACCCGGCTCCGTGACAGGTGTTCCTCCCTCTGCATCAGCAGTGGGTACACGAGCAAAAAGAAGTATTTTCGCTTTGGTAAGTGAAGGCCAACACCAAAATCCCAACAACAGGAGCAGGTCCTACCTAGCTCTGCACTGATCCCGCCCCCGAGGCGAGCGGTGCTGCAAGCCGCATCACCGAGGTTGAGCTACGTGCAGCTCGGTGAGAGCCAGGGACCAGGGGCAGGTCTGAGCTCAGTCCCGAGCAAGCGCAGCTCGTCTGTAGGGAGCCAAAGGTGTTGTCGTGCAAGCCCAGGGTTGATGGTGCAAGACCACGAGAGGCTGCAGTTCAGACCAGGATCTCTGCTGGCACCAGCAGCAACTGCCACGTCCAAAGTAAGGACAAAAATGGCCCTTGAAGCTGATCTACCCTCTCGACAGTGAATTTATTGCAACCTCTTCTCAGTGCTGAACACCTGAGAAGGCGGGGTTATTTTTGGTACAGTGCTTAAAGGAATGACAGCGATGTCTGTCATTATCTGGGGCTGTTTGCATGGGTGCAAGAGTCATTTAAACATGGTTTAAAATGTTTCAGGTTTTGTTTGTTTTGGTGTGAACTGCTTCTCCCAAATCTCATTGCAAATAATCCCAGTTGAAAAAAAATCGAGTATTAAAAATCAGCTTCTCCATTGTGTCCTTGGAACAACAGCGTGTTTATCCCACCGGGATGCGTGGCTCTGGCTGTGCCGTGTGCCAGCGCAACGAGAAGACAACGCCTCGCGGAGAGGTTGTTTCCCAGCAGAAATACTATGACTAAAGCCTGTGGCTTGTTCTGTGCACATTCCCTGTCTTTCAACAAACACGTTTGCAGGACAAGTGACGTACATCACTTTATTAAGCCTCGTTTGTTTGATTTTCTGATGTTTAAGATGCCCAGCTAATTCCTGGATAAATAAAAGAGACTCCAGTCTCATGGAGTGATCTGCAGGGCTGGGGTCTGACCTGACATTAGGGGAGTGGGGGTGTGTGTGTGTGTGTGTGTATGAAGATGAACATGAAGGCTGCCTCACTCTGCACTGTGCAATAACCAGCAACGGTTCCTGCCTCAAAGAATTTGCAGGGCGATGCACGGCAGTCCTTTAGCGCCTGTTCTTGCGGAGATGCTCGAGCTCCACTGCAAGCAGGAGGTTTGGGGCCATCTTTACTGGCCCGGCCCCCTCCCCCCTCGCTGGTCCGACCCACCCTCCCTAGTGCTTGTTTCCTAGGCATGGGCTCACGGACAGAGGCACACCGGGTACCTCTTGGGGGGTACTGAATACGGCTAGAAGCCACTCCTGCCAGTTTTGTTGTAGTTTGGGGTGCTCTGACCTCCACAGCCTGGCTGCAAGGGGAACAGATGCAGGAAAACAAATTTACTTTCTCTCCCGAGAGCCCCAGCTGCTGCAGAGCGCAGGGGAAGCTCTCCCGGAGGCTTGATTTGCACTGCGGGCAGGACAGGGAGCTGAGGTTGGCTTTTTTTTTTTTGGCAATTGTTTATCTAATCAGCACTACTGTATAGAAAGTAGGAGATCTAATCAAACGTCAGGTGCATTTTTCACAGCTCAGGGTATGTCCTACAGCCAAGCAGAGACAATAAAGTTACAGTCAATTGCTTTGGCAAAACAAAAGCTTTCTCTAAAACATCCAGATTGAGGGAAATGCCGAGAGCGGCGGTGGCTGAGCGGGGACGGTGCCGAGCCAGCGGAAAAGGCTGCGCTTCCAGCTCGGGAAGCTTTTTGCCTGTGTGTAAACACAGGCAGGCTCAGCTCTGGCCCTGCCGAAAAGGTTATTATTATCATTCCTTCCTTATCAAACCCCTTGCATTCCTTCCTTGCCGGTCCCACCGCCTGCCGGGCAACCTCCTCCTCTCACCATCCCGCACTGCCTGCAGACTCGCAGCTGCTTTTGGGCCACTTTTGGGGGGCTAAATCCATCTCGGCTTCCCATAAACATGGTTCAAGGTTGATGCAAGGGCTCTTGCCTGGTTCATGATCTTATGCTCGTATACAGGGCATATATAGTCTGTTTAGCTGATGGGGATCCTTATATTGGCGTGAAATGCCCTGATGAAAATAACCAGCACGAAAGCATCCTCTGGGGAAGAATGGTGGCAAATACAAATACAAAGTGTTAAATATAAATATAAATGTGACACAGCCGTTAAACGACACGTCCATGTCCCAGCCTGAGACAGAAGCAGGAGCTCTGACACCCATCCAGGCAGCCCCTGAATCCTTCTGCAGGTTGAAATCAAAGACTTTTTCAGAAATGAAGAAATACCTTCCTATCTGAACTGCCATAAAATGCTACTGTGAGTTTAAAGTGGCTTGCTCTGTGTATTGCTGAAACCAATCAAATTTATCAGAGCAAACAAGTTTTAATTAAGTCTTATTAACTGTGTCCCTCAGTGGATCTTCCATCCCTTTCATAATAAAAACAGCACAACCCTCCCACCCGAGAAAACTCCTGCCCTTCAGCATCACAGGCCCTTCACAGCAAAACAGCACGTCCCAGGTCAGAGAAAAGTAGCTCCTTTCTCCGTTTGCTGGTTGTTAATTTCTTTTTCGTTGATTTAGCGCTGGGAAGAGCTGCCCCGATGCCTGGGATCCCTCAGCAGCAGGATCAGTCTCGCGCAAGCAGCAAGACGCCCGATTCCTACTCGTGGCCCTTCGAAGATACCAGCGTTTTGCCTTGTGCTGTGCCTTGGAGGCCCCCAGAAAAAGATGCGCTCTCCTGGTGCTCTCCATGCTCCAGATCTGCCGGGGCAGATTTACTTGAGCATTGTGCTAAAATTTCAGTTTAAGGGTAGATGCCTCGCGTGCCTTGTCACGCTGTGAAGTTTTCACCTACCTCCTGTAAAATTTTGTTCAATGCAATTTAGCTTAGAGGCTACAGAAGTACTACTTCTCTTTAAGCCTAAGTGTTTACTCCTGCTGCACAGGCTGCAGCCCAGCTGAGTGGGTGTTCGGTGCCCCGCGTACCCACCGCCCGGCTGCACAGAAACGGAGGGGGGTCATGGCCTCAGACTTAAACGCACCAAGGTTTCTGCATGACTTTGAAACCACAGCAGAAATAGTCTAGGGTATATTACATATAACAATGCTGCTATCTGCTGGCTGTGCTTTGCTAAAACATTTAATACTTTGCTCCAGAGGGAAGCTGGTACTCGGGTAACGGTGCCCAGGCAGAAGCAGCACCTGAAGAAGAGTCCTGCTGCACCCTGGGGTGCTGGCAATACAGCCAAGAGGCTACCACATTAACATTAGGAAATTATGAAAGAAGTACTGCATACAGTGGGCTTGGAAAGTCATATTCTAGGAACAGGGAACATCTAAAATGAAATTTCTAAAATGAATTTCCCATCAATCCACTTCCCATCTGCTTGTTCGATGCCTGATCCTGCAAAACTCATGTGGGAGTTCTACAATATTTGCTGCACCATCTGCTGCAAGGCCACGCAGGCTTTTCGATCCAAGCACAGGGAACACAGAAACACAGGCAGGCTTTGATAACGTCCCGCGTTACACTTCAGAAGAAGAAGCTGGCGAAGCAGCGTCGGTGGAGCCGGGGCACATCCCCGCGACCGGAGCCTGGCAACCGGCAGCGCCCTCGGCTTCCTCCAGTTCGTGTGTTGTACCAGTTTTGAGTCAGCCAAAAGCTCAGTCATCATCAGATGGCCGTGAAGACGTCTCCCAGCGTTGGTAAAGGGTGATGTTCAGGCTCATTCCCTTTTCTCTCCTTTTCTAACCATAGAAAAGAAACCGGCATCACGTAATGCCCGTGTATATAATCCGTCTGCACCGATGTGCTATTTCTGCCTTTGCTTTCACGGTAAAGGCAACAGCATCTGTGTAGGGCTTTTCCATCCCCCAGAAAAAATGATATTTACAACTATTTGCATTACAGGCACTTCACAGGTGTGTTAATTCTAAGTCTTTAATCTTAGCCTTCAGATCCATTTAATTTGCTGGTGTTTTGATTTGTAGTAACAGACGTAAATGAGATTATCTGTCCCCTGAGATAAACTGTCAAAGGCAAACGCAGAAGAATTTGGCTCTAAAATCATTTTAATATGTTGCAAAGCCTGAGATGGAGACAGAGATGAACGTAGATTAGTGTGAGCCAGGACTCCGGTCTCAAGCACAACACGCCGTGGGAGAAGGACCTTTGGGCTGATGCACAGAGCTGTTCCCCTGTTCACAGGCTCACCTCCTCTTTCCATTTCCTAAGGACCCACGAGGGTGGGAGGAAACACCTTCACAGCGTGCAAAGGAGTGTGCTAAGTGCTGTGAGGCTTCAAGTTTTTCTTTTTTAACCTTAAAAAACCAGGCGAGACAAGAATGGGTAAGCCTGGGATGCTGTTTCTGGGGAAGAGGGTTGGTTTGGGGGGGACGGCTGTGGAATTGCATCGGGTTCAGGTTTTCCTATTGAAAATTGTCCACGTTTTTCTTCTGCAGAAAAAAAAAAAAAAAATTGGAACAGTTTTTCTGTTAGTTTTCTAATGGAAAGTTATTTTGTCGGGGGGAAAGGAGACTAGTTCCAGGTTCCCACTCCAACTGTAGAAAAAAAAGGTCTGGAAACCAGTTATGTTTCTTTTTGTCTCACATAAGACATAGAAGATGTCCCAAGGGCCTCTACCTAGAGAGTTCATTTTCAGGGTACATATTTTTTTTATTCCTGTAAATTAAAAAATACATCACGCTACCAACCTTTGGTTATTTATTTGCTGTTTCCGGTACTTTTCCTTGTGATTTTTTTTTTCTTCATTTTTTTAATCTTTGTGTCTGCATCTTCCTTCTTATCTTCTGCCTGCCCCGGAGGCTTATTGCTGCTTTGGCAACATGCTAACGTGCTTAGGAATGATAAGACGTCTAATTAATAGTATAATTAGCAGTACAAGGTCTTAATAGCTTATTAAAGGAAATACATTCAGAAAATTCTTCTCCTTTTCTTGCGTTGGTACAATATAATTTACCAGCAAATGATAAAACAGTTTTGAACGGCGTTCAGACTTCTAGTAAGGGAAGTGGCGCTGGATTCTTGATTTCATGGGGGGATTTTGCACCACTAATACTATTATTTTTTTGTTGTTGTTTAAAAACAGTTTAACAGATTAACAAAAGCAACTGCGAAGGAACAATGTCGCTGTGGTGTGGCAGGCAGGAGCCTGACAAGCCTGAAAGCGGAATTAAGTAAAACTGCCTTCCCTTCTTCTGCGTATAAACAAATCCTGGGGGAAGGTAAACTTGCTCTTTAAGAGGCTCCGGCTGAAATGTCAGGTCGTGCTCCGAGCTGGGGCAGCTCAGCCGCTCGCAGGCTACGATCCTCCCCGCTCCTTTTCCACTAATATTTGTTAAAACTGGTATTATTTTTATACGAAGGCATCCTTGGCTTATAAACCTCAGCAGAGTAAGGACCACCTATAAACCCTGTGGATCCCTCTTGCTTTTACCAGTAAGAAACTCCGCGTCAAATCCTGCTTCGCAGGCAGCGAGCAGAGCTGGCGGAGGGAAATCAAACCACTTCGCTGCAGCTCGGATTCCCCAGGCTGCCGTGTTTTTCCTCTGACCCACACAAAGATTTCTTTCTAAATTTATCACAGCGCTCATCGGCAGTCCCACTTAGTGGCAGATTACGAGGCTGGGCAGGCAGGGCCCATTCAAATGAGGGCAGGGGAGCCTGAAAGAACACGCAGGGGATGACGCAGCCAGCGAGGCGAGGGCAGGGAGCGGCGAGGGGGCAGGGGCAGCCCCAGCTCAGCTCCCCGCCAGCATCTCTGCTCCAGATTATCCTTCCCAGGAGCCCCGGGGAGGCTCGCTGCACCGAGATGGCAGCACCCCAACCCCTCGCTGGGTCTAGGGAGGTTTGCTGGTCGCTGGAGGCCCCGGTGCTGGCACCGCTTGGGGAATTTCCACTGGGCTGTGGAAGGAGCTGCTGGCCTCTGCGCGGGTCGCAAAGGCAAAGCAGCATTTGGCTGCAGCAGTGCATGCTGGAGTGGGTGTCTGTGAAGCACCCCCGTGCAGCAGCCTGAGCATCCCTCAGGCTCCCGAGACCTCTTGTGTCCCCCCAGTTCATACCCGCACGTCCTGGGCTCCTGCCCGCCTGGATCTGGCAGCCTTTGGCTCCCCCCCCCGGCTGGTACATGTCTGTGGGACCCGAGCGGCTGTCCTGTGCCCTGCAGACCCCCATGCCGAGGACACAGACCGGTGTAACCCGTCCTGCCGTCAATGCGTGGGTGCCGGTTGATGCTAGCCGCGCGCTTTGCAGAGATGAAGCTCTGTACAGGGAGTATGCGCCGTGTTTGGAATCAGACACGGAAATTATGCAGTTACAAGGATGGCGTAATTGAGAGAATGCTTGACTAGCGCAATTTTCTTATGGGCCTGTCAGCAAATCACTTAATCTGTGCTGTGCCAAGTTTCCCATCCGTTAAATGGGGAATGATTATCCCCCTGCTTCCTAAGAGGGAATGAGAATAATACCCACTAATGATTGTGGAGGTACTGGAAGGTGGCCGCGGAGATGCGCAGTAAACACCCCTAGTAGCTGCAGACCTGGAAGGAACACGTAGCACTTTCAAACCAACCTTTAGAAATTAATTTCTCCTCCTGCTGCTTTTTTATTGAAGAAAATCCCGAAATAGGTTTGTCTCTCCCGTGCAGGATTTTAAAAGATTTCTCTGCCGTTCCCCGGCTCGGGACGCCCCGGGTCCGGCGGGAAGGAAGAGGAAAATGCCGCCATGTGCCGGGAGAAGGCACCTCGGGGGAGCCCGGGGCGAACCCCTCGCCCCTCAGCCGGTG
>NW_008825543.1:2125767-2168973 GCF_000699105.1 Pygoscelis adeliae
TCTGGTTTAGTTCTCCAAGGGGAACCATACTGTCCAAACGCTGTAATAGTAGGAAGTCTGGCTATTTTGATTTGATGAGGTTTCTTTTAAGCACCTTGAAATATTTTGGGGTCTTTGAAATTTGATATGATAGACATCATAATAATAATAATTATTATTATTAATAATAATAATGAGAAGCAGCTGCAGCTAATTCCGTTACACTTCAACAAAGGGGTCCATGTGAATAAAACCTTGGGCAGCTCTGCCCAGGCTCGCTCCTTCCTGGTGGGTACGTGGGAACGACTGTCCTGGGCCAAATGGGAACAACGGGTGGAATTTCAGGGGTCCCTCGCTTATTTCTATTTTAACACAAGGCCACGGCAGTTGGAAGCGGCAGCTTTACAGCTTCGTCTTGTCTCTGCTTTTATATTTAGGGATAATTGCTCCATATAGCACTGTAACTTCCATGCGATGGATTGTTATGTTCTTGCTCCCTTTTTTTTTCCCTCTCACAGAATATACGATGTAGTTTCTGTTTGTAGACTGTTTTAATAGCGAGGTGGCTGAGACAAAGTTTACTCAATAAACTTGCCTTTCCCCTTGAGCAGCTTTAGCTTAGATAAACGGGCTTTAAAGTTCCAGTTTAGCGTGGGACTAGGACTGTTTACCATTCATCATTGTTAGTTAATTGCTATTTGGTTAAATATTTAGTTTGGATTAAGTTCTTTTATGCTCTTTTCTTAAAAAATAATAAATAAAGGTGTGTGGTAAAAGGTAATGTGGTAAAAGGCTTTGTAGAAGGCTTTTTAAAGATACTCTGCAGTAGGGAAGCGCCATAAAGTTATATTTTCTATATTTTGTGAGTAAATTTTCTTACTTGTGGTTTGCTGTGGTGGTATTTGTAACTAGCCAACCTAAAGCAGCAGGGATAGGCGGCTGTTTTCTGGAGTGACTGCAGACTTGTCTTCACTACCAGTTTCATTCCTTGTTCCGGAAAGAAAAAATACAGTTCGCATCATTGTTTAAATCCACAAAATCCAACTCGTGGCCTGCAAATTGACCGTGTTCAGTGTAAGAGGACAGCGCAAAGGAAGGACAGTTTTGGAAAACACGCCAAGGATGGACTTTTAACGCGCTTAGCTAGGAGCCAGCAGCGACACCCCTGCTTTTCCACCCCATCCGCCCAGCAGCAAGGATGAGGATCTGAGTTTCAGGGTTAAGTCTCAAAGCAGCCCTTTGCTTTCAGGTACCAGGATCCCTCTCCCTGCAGAGGCGAATGACACCAGCGACCCGTGAGCATCTTTGCTGCATGGGGCTCCCCGGTGCCGCCCCCCCTCTACCTGCGCAGAGCCCGGCCGGCGGATGGGAGCTCACCCGATTCTTGCACAAGACAGCGTGGTGCCGGCTGAGCAGGTGGATCAGGTGGGGACATGAATGGGGGGGGGGAGGCCTGGGAGAGACAGAGCCGAGCAGAAAGCCCCCATGGCAAGCAGCAGCACGCTGCAGTCTGCTTCTGCGGGAGACTCAGTGCCCTATATGAAGGTCTGCGTTTCGTAGGGCCTTTTTTGGTACAATGCTGCAAACTCCCATGTTCTGCAGCAGTGACCCAGTCGTTATATAAACAAGGGTTTAATTTTGGAACTTCAATATTTAAGAGGCTAAAGTTTCTTTCACTCAGACATGTTCTGCCCATTTGACAAAATGCTTCTTACCTACATTATCGCTTGCTAACAAAGTGTCCTGCGGCTGCGTTCATGGCCCATTTGAGTGAATATTTGTACTCAGGCTAATTCCCTTTCATAGTATCACTCTGTCAGACTGGAGCAGGGTTTTATAAGATGGCATTGCCCTGGCTGGCCCTTCTGGGTTCTCACCCTGGGTAGCCTCTAAGGTGAACAGGAAAGAGAAGTAACACGAAAGGGTGTGTGGATGCTAAGAGCAGCAAAGGCCAGCATGGGTAGTTATCGACAATAATATTACCATCACAAACCAAGGCCCTTTGGAATACAGACATAGGGATCCATCCTGAGATGGGACCTCTACTAGAAGTGACTTGTATAACTCGTGTACCAACTCCTGCAAGGAGAGAGGCTGGAGCGGTGTTGAGCCTCTCCTGCTGTCTTCTGCAGAGAATTTGCCTTTGGCTTTTTTCTGCAGTCAGGAATCATTCTGCACATAGCCAGTTTAGTGATGGTAACACAGGTATCTCCTTGGAGGGGACAGAAGCTCAACTCGTCACTTGCTGTCAAAGACAAAGACATGGTTTCTCATCTACTGTCCTGCTGTAGGTGTGTTACCAGCACTTCAGCCTTGACTGCTCTCTTCTAAAGCCATCAAAGAAGTTAGAGGAACGGGAAACAAATTGCATTAAAAGTGCTTTGGAGGAAGGAGTTACCATGGAGATGGAAAGTCGGGTGGTTTTTTTTCCCCATGCTATTAGAAGGCAGTAGGTCCATCTCAAACAAACTTGTGTGGTCTTGTGAACATGCCTTCTGTCTCTTTCTTTGCGATGGTCCAAAGCTGTGAGGCATCTGCGTGTTGGTTTTAGTGGTCTCCATCACTGCCATTCTCTCCCGTTACTGAATTACTAAATCTCCAGCATCGAAGCTCACTGATGCATTAACGCTGGGCCACTGAGAGCAGCTCCTTCCGATGCCAGTTACCTAAGCGCGATAGATTTCCCCATCTCGTGGTCTCTGTGAAATGGATTTACAGAAGGAAGCTTTTGTTCTTTGTGCTGTAAGAATTACATTAGTATTCTGGAAAAGAAATACCTGCCTTTAAAGTATGATTTAGCATTTCTGTTACAGTCCTGTACTTTCTTACCTGGGTCCACTTTCATGTGGTGGCCCTTCCACAGCATACCGGTCAGCTGGCCGTTTTCATACAGCACTGATAGAAGGAATAATGTAGGCTTTGCACCCTTTAAAAATGCTTTAATTGTGCAGTTTTCAGTGCTGGCTATACTGGGCTGTGAAATGAGTAGGAACTGTGGTTAGATACAGCATAAAACTTCTCTCTGGTGTGTTTATCTGGCATCCTACAGTCTCACAGTGCTCTGTGATTGTGGACCGTCACGCTGCCTGCTTGGTACAGTTTGTCACTTAAATGGAATGATGCAAATATAAGAATTAGCCCTGCCCTGCTGGGACTGTGCAAATCCATCATGCCAGGAGCCTGCCTTTCACGGTGCCTGGTAGGGAGCACCCAGGGAAGGAGCATACAGGCATGGCAGGTAGCTGCACTCCTTCCCACATCCTGCAGCTAGCTCTCCGTGAACTTCTGAGTAACACCACATCCATCACTTGAATATGTTCAGTTATGGTTTGGTGGGGTTTTTTTAACCTATCACTCTGAACCTACAAATTCTGAATTTAATCAGTTAATTTTTTCCCCAGCACTGCACATCATGAGATCCTTCCTTTACTCCTCACTGTTTTACCATGGATGCACCTCACTGATTTTGTATCATCTCCAAACATTGCCAGCTCACTGCATACTCATTTTCCAGAACATTTGCAAACACACTGAATGCTCAAGAAGCTCCCAGCATCCTGGCCTGTGTGTCTATGTATATTTGAGCACCGAGCATTTCAGTTTTCACCTGTACTCAGAGTTCGGTGCAGGCAGTGAATCGGTCTCCCGAGGCAGCTCTCATCTTGGACAACCTCATTTTAACCTCACCGTTTCGAGGCAGGAATGGCTTCATATAACCCAGATTTCATCCCCGGGGGTGGCGGGTTCGGTGTCGAGGCTGTGCAGAACCAAACGCTTACCTGCCAAGCTGGGGCATCGTGGACTCTCCTGCCGGTGACCTCGTACATGTTTCACCTTTACCTGCAGTTGAGAGGTGAAGAAATGCTCCATCTCCAGCAAAGAGCTGCAGATCTCCAGAACGACGTTACAGAAAGCGTCTGTTACATCTCTCAGAGGAAAATGCTAACGAGAGAGGCTGAAAAGCAAACCCTCTGGGACGCTGGAGCTCCCGGGAGGTAGCCCTGATGAAAGAGCATGTGTCAGAGGGAAGACTGGGATTTAGGTCTCAGCCATTCTTGGCTTATTGATGTGCACATCTGATGGCCTTATTTTCACCTGTCATATCCAGTCTGCTTCCCTGTATTCCCCTTGAGCACCTCTCTTCTCACCCTATCGATGGTTGAAACGGGGTACCCTAAATGCCAGAAGACACTTTCTTGCACCAGCTCTCATTTCACAGACTCTTGAATTCTAATGAATATCCTGGACCTTTTACCCTGCCATAGATGTACCTCTTCGAAAACTAAACATCCTACAAATGTGAGCAGAAACACCAGACAGCATTTTCAAAAGGAGAAAAGCTCTATTACTGGGTTATATTCGGTTGGGGACTGTAGGAAAACTGATCAGCACAGAGCAGCAAGGTTAATGCATGTGCTGCTGTTGGAATCACAGCTTCCCTTCCCACCCCAAACCATGCAGCAATTCTTCGTGTCATTGCACGGGGAAGCAGAATTACCACCATCCACCGACATCTCGCTTTTTCGTTCCTCACGCACACTGTTCTCCATGCGCTGCTTTGGCTGCTGGTCCCTGATGGTTCACAGCCTGTCACTGGGTGCCCGTGGCATCTCCTGGGCAACTCTGTTCACGTGTGGGTAATTCCTGATAGCTCATTTGCACCAGCCTTTACTTCTCTATGCAATTCTTTTCCTCAGAGATGAAACTAACCTCTTTAGTACTATGGTGCAATACCGAAATGAGTGTGGAAACCATGTTTGTATGTTTACAAAATAATAGAGATGTGTTTTCTGTCCTCCTTCGTGTGAGAGGTGACACACTCAATGTAAAACTAATTGGAATTAAAGTCTTGGTGCCTCCGTGCAACCAGGACTGTCATAGTTACAGTGTAGGACTGCCAGCTCAGCAGTCACTGACTGCTTAGAAATGACTTTTCTTCTAATATTACTACTAAGAATCCATTCAATAATAATTTTAGAATCCATGTCTTTTTCCTTACTTAAGATAGATTCCTCTCTTCCCCTTATCTTGATTTTAAAGACTTTATGTGAATCTGTTGGATCTCTCTGGTTCTGATTTAACTCTTTAGCTTCTCAGCACTGATAATTTAGTGTACAAGTGCAGCAGTGTCTTGTAAAAAAGACAGCAAAGTCTTATAAAACCTTTCTAATGATTTAGGTCTCAGAAAATTTGAAGGCCTGTTCCTCTTTTGAGGGATAACAGTTGCTCTGATCAAGTAGATGGACAGTACCTCCTGAAGAGTGGCAACCGTGAAATCCTGCAAGATAGTCTAAATGGCCGAGGCATTTAGAATCACAGAATCACAGAATGGTTTGGGTCGGAAGGGACCTTTAAAGATCATCTAGTCCAACCCCCAAATTTGTTCTCTCCTTTCATGGTACCAGCCATCTTCCTTCTCCATATGAGAAACTGCTATGTAGGCAGAGGGTCAGTATAGGCAACTTTCTCTTGAATACAATTAAACTCAATGCTGTTGTATGAAAAATATTTTATAAAAATGGACAGCAAAGGCCCTCATGCTGCTGTGTAACGCACTCGGGCCTCCGGCTCTTTCCAGCTGTTACTTTATTCTCCTTTCAAGTGCTCCATGGCAAAATTAGATGAGCCGCGTTAGTGGTGATGCTCCTCTCTCCTGGAGCTGTTGCTGGAGCCGGCGTGTTTGTGTCCCATCCACCCTGACACACCTTCCTCCCGTTGCCAAGGAGCTGATTGTATTGCCAAGAGCTGGGATTGTGCCTGAACTGCTCCGGCCTTCCTGCTCTTCCTCTGCCTTCTCCCCACCTCCCACTCGGCCTCTGCCAGAGTTTCAGGCACTGGGATGTGCACATGGACAATCCCAGCGGTGGGACTGTAGGTTCGGCTGTGACAAGCAGGGTGTTACTACCACAGGGTGACAGGTACCTCTGCAAGATAACTCAGGTTGCCATGGTTACAGATGGAAAATAGGGCTACGGGTTAACTTGGGCCAGTGTCGCATGAAGCACAACATCCCACGTCATTTTGCGCGCACCTGAGACAGTGAAAGCTGGAGTGGCGGCCACCACAACTCCCCGAGTCCCCACCCAGCCCCGAGTTTGTAGGTTAAACTTCCCGAAACTTCCCGAAGAGAAATCATTGTGTGCAACAGCCTCAGGGATGGAATTGGGGTAAGGCAGCCTCCTGCAAGACTCTGGCAGAAGGAGCCCGTCTCAGCCCTGTGACCTGTTACTTATTACTTATTGGTGCCCCCCAAATTTTAAGGCCTTACATAAGCTCTGATTTTTCTGAGCTTTCACGCTCTGAATATTTAAGAGGAATTCTCAGTCAGGCACGCACCTCACCTCTAGACTGTCATTTCATCTTGGAGGCCAAGTAGATATCTTCAGCTGGACCGGAGGGCTGGAGCTGATACAGGCTCTGATGGACCAGCCAGCCATGCAACAGTTCCGAGCATCCCCAGAACGTGACCGTCTTCAGGACTTGGTGAAAACCTCCCAGGCAAACAAAGGGACAAATGAAGCCTGGAGTGAAAATAAAAGAAGAAAAAAAAAAGTTTCTACCCCAAGCAGAGCCGTTACTCACAGGTGGTTTTGGATCTCCATGAAATCGCTTTGGGATGCTGCTATTTCTCTGTCACAGTAACCTGCAGCACTGGACGGCTGGAGGGCAGTTCTGCCAGGCTGATCTCTGCGTGTTACCGTGCACAAGCTGTTACTGTCTCCCAAAGAGAGAAACTGCACGTGCACAGGTATCAATGGAGGTAAAAGGGCCTGCTGGAAATACCACTCTTGGCTTTTGAAGTATTGCATCCGTCATTTTGATGGTCCAGCCCTAGGGAATGAAAAGTGACATTGTGGGAACGGATCTAAAGAGCGGAGGCTCGTCTCCAGCGCAGTCAATGGGCAAATAAATTGTCTTCACGCTATTAATCTCTTAATAATATGGCTTTGGTGTGCTGTTCAAAATAGGTATTTAAAGAAGTCTTAAAAGTTTGTACCTTCATCACAATATATTCTTACTGCCTTGTTTTCTGGGGGGGAGGAATAGTATTAGAAGTTGGCTTAGAGGCTTAAAACCAGTCCTTGCCATTTCTTAGGCCCTTCCAGCAGACTGAGAGCTAATCCTCAGCTCTCCTTTCCCCTTTAAAGCAGTAAAACGATATGGTCCTGTACGGGCTGAGAAGGAGCTGTTTTGTGTGGGTTTTTTTTTTTTTAAAAGGAAAATAGTTGGCAGGAACATGAGCAAAGCTGAAAGTATTTTCATCTGTTTTGTTTTGTAATGTTTAGTGTTTTGTTTTCTACTTTACGAATTATACAAAGGAATCACTCAAAACAAAGGTCTCCCATTCTGGAAAGAGAAAAAAAAAATTTACAGTGGGACTAATGTGACTAATCAGAATTGGCCAAGTAAGAAAAAAACCAAAATATCTCGAAAAATGACAATATCTGTTTTTTCTTAGGGGAAAAAAAAAAGAAAAGCTCAACCTCTAATTTAGATTTGTTTGCAAAATAATTCCATGCTGGGAAGAGTAATCAACTCGTGCATAAAAATATTTTTGAGATTAATTTTTATTTTGTTAATCACTTGGATTTTAGAACTTACTAGTGGTTTTCAAATTATTATTGCTATGTAAGTACAAAATACCCATCCTAACTTTTAAACTGTTGCATACCCTTGTTTTATGAAAGGCTACGGAAGAGAACTGACCAAAAAGACACAGTTCAGAAGGTTTAAAAAAAAAATTCTTGGCAGTTTGAGGAGAAAACAGCTGGGGAAGGAGACTCCTCGCGCTCCCTCCTTTATGCAAGTATTTTTAAAAGATAGTAGCTTGTAATTACTTATTTTTAGAAGCATCTAGAAGCCTCAGCTGAGACCCAGAGGCCAGTGCGGCTCAGTGCTGTACAAGCAAAGACAGTTTATCCCTGGCCAAAATAATTTACAATCCCAGTTTCAAGGCTGAGACAAGAGGCAGAGATAACCCTCAGCCAGGACCTGCCAGCACCAAACCCAGCAGGAACAGCGAACGCCACGGTTAGTGACGGTGTCGGTTTATTCAGCTGAGCTGATGAAACCACTCTGAATATGATAATTTTCAGTAATAAAAATAAAAAGCATTTCAGGAATTGTTCACAAAAGGGCAAATAATTTGTGGTATCAAGTTTTAAATACTCTGGGATACGAGCTGCAGGCAGGCGTGGTGCTCGCTCTGCGTGCGTCTGGCAGCTCCCGGGCACTCGTGGGTGCTGTGCAGGGGGTGGGAGTGGGGACTGAAGCGATTCGTATGAATCACAGCAGATTTCCCAATCCCTCGCTATGCTTATAAAAGCAGTCACTCCAGGCAGGGGCTGGCAGACACATGCATTCAGTGAGATGTGCCCTCGTATCCATAGGTGTTTCTAAGTCACGGCCAAGCCTCCCTGCACACACGCAGCGTCGCTACCTTTCTATAGGTGCATCCCGTAAAGCAGTGGGGAAAAGGAGGAGGTCCGCTCTCGGATGCGGTCTGCTGGTGGCACAGTAATGCTAAGAAAGCTGCTTAGGAATGTCTAAACAAATTTTTCCCTGTTTATTCATTTCCCAATTGGAAAATATTGCTTTGTCATATTAAGGTTGGTGAAACTTCTAATGGGAGATTTTCTTGTACCCAGGGTGTAACTCCGGGGAGTTGGGAGGTGACAGCAAGACTGACAAGCGGGACAGCGGGACAGCCAAAATCTCTGCTACAAACTCAGCTGGGATATGGGAGGCTTGAGCCACAGGACTGCCTTCTGTGGAGATCAAAGCAGGGATGTGCAGGCGAATTTCTGTCAGCCCAGGTGAGTGCCCGTCAGCCCAAAGGTACCAGCTGTTCTGCAGTGCGTCTTTCTCCTTTAATTAAAAATACAAAAAGCAAGCCCCAAATCCTGGATCTGCCTTTCAGTGCAGAGGGCAAATGAATCTCAAAAATGTAAAACGAAATCTTTTCTGATGAGCTGTAAGTAAAAATACTATTTACTGAAGTGGCAGTCCTGCTCAAAGCTAAGAAGGTATTTTCCAGAGAGATACCCTCTTCCTAACTCCCCTTTCCTCCGAGCGCCGCTCAGCCGGGCTGTAAGCGTCACTGTTCCTGGGGGGAGGCATCTGACCAGCACCGTGCCACCCAGAGAGTCCAAAACCGTACCACCACGCAGTGCAGCCTGCCAGGCTGACAGCCCTGGACGCGATGCTGTCGGCGTTTCAGATCCTGCCCTTTGTGATGGCTGTGTTCTAACGTTCATCGGGACTCGTTTTATTTTTTTCTGAAACATCCAAACAGGCTCAGTCCATCACTTTAAATGAAATCCGTGCTGTTCCCCCTGTATTTGCAGGAGAGTTGTTCCTCAGTTACGTAAATCCAAGATACTGAAGGAGTGTTTGATGAATTTTTCCTTTGTTTTACCGGCTAGAAGGTCTTTCAGTCGCTGGCTGTTTTTTGCAGCAGCAGCAGCAGCAGCAGCAGCAGCAGCAGCAGCAGCGATGTGTGCAGCCGAGATCCATCTCAAGCAGAGGGGCCCTTGTGCTTACCTAGTGATTACTGCTACCGAAACGAAAGGAAAAAACATAGCATTAACTCCTGGTTTCTGATAAAACAAAACTAAGTTATTATAGCTGAAGCGATAAATTTTCTGGCTAAATATTTAAATTGGTAATTAATACACATCCTTTAGGGTGGGAAAATAGTTGTTTTCCACAGTTTATAGGCTTTACGGGAGAAATAAACTACCGTAATCTGAAAGCAGAGGCTTAAATATGTTTATTTCATACTAAACATTTTGTAATTCTGCTTATGAGATCGTAAGTCAGCTCTCTGTGTGAATGTCGTCCAGGAGGAAATAAAACCAGTAGGGATTTATGGCAGTTCCTACGGGACATACTGGCGCACGGCACTGCCCCGGGGGGGTTTAACCATGCTGGGCAGCTCTGGCACAGGGCCGAGCTCCCCCGCGGCTGCCAGCGGCGGTGCAGGGAGCCGGTAGGAAGGTGGTGATGCTTAAATCTTTAACCAGCAAAGCACACATTACCTGAAACCCCGTTTTCCGGCCGTTTAGTCTGGTTTTGCTAACTGGGGAGAGCAGATTTCCAGGGCTGGTCGCCGAGTTAAGCCTGCGCCGATCGGCTGGAGCCGGGCAGCCAAAGGCTGGCGAGGCGGGACGCTGCCGTCACTCCCGTCGCTCCCATCACTCCCGTCGCTCCCCCCGGAGGACGGCGTGTTCCCGGGGTTACGCAATAACGGGCGGCACGCGCCCCCCGTCCCCTCTCCTGCCGCAGTGGGCACCGATCCCCCTCTCCATTCACAGCCTCTGCGTCCCCACGTGAAACGGGAAACCTTGAAAAAGCAGAAGTGTGGCTGTAATTAGGATTAATCTATTTTTAGCAAGCTGGCTGGTGCCCTGTCCATGCTCTAGCTGAGATGTTTAATTCTAGCTAGCTTGACTCTTTCTGCAGTTGCACCCAGGATTGATAGGAAAATTTTCTTTTAAACCCTGGTTTTGTTTTGGCTGGGCACAGTGGTTTTAACAAAATAACTTTTTTTCCCCATGTACAATAGCTGGAAAATCCAGCACTACAAAGGTTGCTGCGTAAAAAAAGTTGTACAACTTTTACTATCATTATTATTCATTTTACTATGTAGTTTGGAAACATAGTCATAGATCAGGAATGTGTTGTACCCTGGGCTGCACAACCAGCACGGAAGGAAAAGCGCCTCTTCCAAGCTATATTGAGTAAAAACATGTAGTGATACCAGTACGATTTTTGCTAAATAGCATCAGGACAAGATGTTAAAGATGTCGATGAACAGCCAGCTGAGCACCTGGTCATTCACTGATCCTGTATTTAAATATCTGCTGTTCATATGTTTAACCTTTTATAATGTATTATTTGTAAAGGGAACTTCAAGTAAGATAAGCAGTTAGTTAGGAAAACACCGTGAAACACAGTTGGCTCGAGATCGATAGATTCCTCCATCCCGCTGCCCCCCCGCCCCCGGTAATGTTTGGCTTTTGCAACTATTCATGCCCCAGGTGAGACTGGCCGGGGGGGCCAGGCACCGGGGCGGTGGGAGGAAGGAGCGGCCCCGGTGCCTTCCCAAGGGCCGTGTCCCTCCCCGGGCAGGGGAACAGTACCTTTAAGCAGCGTACGGGCATCAGGTCTATTTGAAGTTTTCCTTGCTACAGCCGTGCTCTCCGATGGGTGGGAAGCGTGAGGGTGGTCCACTGCCTCGTGACTGGGAAGATGCTCTCCTTAGGAAGAAAACAGGCTCCTCAGCAAAACGCTGTTCTCTCCCAGGAAATACAGCGATCAGCCCAGGGGCATGTTCTGCTTGACACGTAGGGGCAGGGTGCATTTTCCTCTAACACCCCACCTGTCCGTCCCCCCCCCCGCCGTGTATTTTGGTGACTCATGAAGCTTCAAAGTGCTGAGCGTAGCGAATGGCTATTTCTGTGCTTCCACTGCAATCCCTGCTACCTCCGACTGTGCTGTCAGTGCACCTCAGCCATGCACAGCACCCCCGCCGGCTCTATTCTTAGCAGCTAATAGCTGAAATAATTACTTTTGTCTCAGCGCTGTTGGCTCCTTAGATTTGGAACTGAGCAAAACCTGCAGCTCGGGGAGCCTGGCTGCCACTGCTCCCTCTCCCACCGCAGGCAGAGCGGCCGGGGGTCCGGGGGAGCCGCCACGCCGACCTCCGGGCAGCGTTTCTGTCATTGTGCTGACCAGGAACGCTGCAAGACAGCAAGCAGAGTGAGCAGAGCTGTTGGTTGAGGATGCTAAATACCTTGAACCCAGCTTCAACGCAGGGCATACGCTCTGCTTTGAAGCGGCTTGTATGTTAATGTGGTGCCACCTCTTTGGAAAGGATCTCGGCAGTTCCAGCTGGGATTTTCTTAGACTTCACAGGGCAAATTCCAGGACTCCAGCTTTTCAAAGGGAGGGCTAGGTTTTCACCTGCAGGTTTCCGTTTCAGTGCCTGCTTTATTGTGTGGGCTAGGCTTGCATGAAGAATGCAAGCGTTTTATGCAAATGTGACTACCCAATGCCAGCACATCCCCAACAGTTGTTGGGAACGAACCCACACCTCTGGCTTTGCAGTCTTTTGATTTCAACACCAGCTATTCCATCCACTTCCCTTGAACCACCACCAAAGAGGACTAGGAAAAAACCCCACCCCAATCTCTGCGCACAGTCAGTTGTGCAGACCCAAGCAGGCGGACGGAATCACCTTTAAAACTGTTTCAGAAGGGTTTTTTGTTGTTATTTATACGTCTGCCTGCTCTTCCTCCTGTGGGTTGGGACCCCGGTGAGAATAACAGCGTGTGTATGCACTGGGCTGGCAAAGAATAGGCAGTGCTGAAAATATTGCAGAAGCGATTTCTCTGGCATTCGCTAACGAAACTTGTCTGGCAAACAATAAACCTTTCTGAAAAAAACCTAAACCTAAATGTTTGTTGTGACTGTAACTTTTCTGTTGTCACAGTGGAACAAAACCTGCTGCGTGGTACATCACGTAGAATATCCCTTCATGGACTTTGGTAGCTGTGTTAGCAAATACTCCTATTTTGGAGTTGCAAGTCTCCGGTTTCCTGGAAGTCTGCATGTCCCGGTGACTTGTTAGGACAGCACTGCAAAACCACGGATTCTCTGTCGTCGTCATGCGTGTACATGTGCGAATGGAAGGAAGACTTCAATGTCTTATTTCTGCTTTTCTTTGAAAAATGAAAGAAAGTACCTCCTCGAAATAATTTCCTATCGATTTCCTCTCAAAGCCACACTGTTCCGGCAGCTTCTGTTTCAGATGACGTTTACGTCTTGCTAATTGACTGGGGGCCTTCTGTGCAATAAGGACTATAATTAAGCAAGAGGCACAACTTGAGTAAAATCTGGGAGCAAGGAACTCCCGAATTTCCATATCAGCATTGACCCTGATTCCACATACAATGTGGGTCAAATTATTTAACGTTTTTCAGCCTTCCCATATGCAAAATTGTATCAATTTTAAATAAACAAACGTTAAAAACTTACCAGTTCCTGTAGGTAACAACTAACATTACTTCTTTATTTGTGGTCAGTGTAGACAATTGTTTTATTATAGCAAAGAATTAAGTAGGATTTTTTTTTTTTTAAGGACCATTTACTAGTACAACATTCAGATTAAAAGAAAATTTTAAACATTAATCACCCTCTGATTGGTGAGAGGGTTTGGGGAAACAGTCCTGGCAGATGGGCTGTCGTGTTACTGTTTCTGCCGATGGTCCTTGAATGGAGCTGGCTGGGAATTCTGTGCTGAAATAGATTTTTGTTGGAAAACATCATTTCACTGAGGTTGCGAGCGTTTTGTGAGGAAGAGGTAGCGCTGACAAATTTCACATTTTGTGTGAGCTGTCCCACGTCAGCATTTGAAAAACCTACTATTGTGCATTTTGAAGGAACTTTCGGGACTTTTGGGTGGTAAACTGAAGAACGTTGTGCTAAGCGTTATTATTGTTAACTTTTACATTCCCCCGTCCACCTCTGCCCGATTCTTTGCTCCTTCTGTTTATTACCAACCGCTCCCCGAGATGATGTGCCGAGACGTCATTTACACGGATATTGAGGTCGAGGGGTTACAGATTTACAGCTGCACAGACTTGCTATGCCTTGGCCAGGAATTTGTTTGGCGTAGTCGAGGCCTTTGGATTATTTGATCTCAGCCTTTTAGTTAAATAGGGACATGCCCTGATTTTAACAATCGCAGTTTCCTGTAGTCGGCGGAAGGTGTGGCCGATGGCATTTAAACTGAAACCTGAGCCAAGGCTTCACCAGCAGGAAGCTGAAAGTGCGGGTGGTACCACGGGGGTTTCGTTCCTCATTAAAAAGACCAAGGACCTTCCTCAGTGGATGGCCGAGGTTATTTTATCACCCACAGTACCGGTGTGCGTAGAGTTTTGTAACGTCAGACTTCATATGTTATTGCTGTTAAGGTCGTTGTAGCATGATAGCAGAAAATAGCACGGGAGATGCCACGGAACTGAGGATGCGTCTTTACGTACAGTTTGGCATATAAGCAGTGGCAAGCCCACGCCTCCTCTGCTCACTGATGAATTGCTCCCTGATCCTTTCATGATGCCGAGGGAAACTGCTAATTGACGGTAGACTTGGTAGTGACGGCTGGGGGTTCAATCCCTCCCACCCTCCTAAGAAATTTATTTTTCCCCGAACATCCAGCCTGAACCGTTCAAGTTGTGACATCTTATTACATTGTCTAGCACGATCGAAACTTTTTTGTTTGTTTATCAACACTGTAAGCACCCATGGCACAGTTGTAGTCAGCCATTAGGTCGCCCCTCCCTTTGGAATGGATACTTACACTGCATTTGCCTGGTGAGACTGATCTCCCCTGCCTCCCACCATGGTCGTGGATTACTTCCATTTACCAGGCTTGCTTTCTAGCCTGGGACTTTGCTTCCTCGTAGTCACTTTTTACAAAACCAAAGTTCTGCCTGTTTTTAGATGAGTTTGGAGGGGGGAGGGGGGAAAAAAAAAAGCATTAGCAAAACGGGCTCCACTTAAACCAGAAAAGCAGCATAGATTTCTACCATGGAACCACGGCCTCTATTTCCTTACTTCAGCTCACAGAAAATGCCAAAGCCTGTCCAACACTGAACTGACTCAACTGTGTGAGAAGACGACTTTATTTTTTTGGGCCTCATTATTCAGTTTCGAGTGCTGAAGCTTTCCATTGTGCCATGTTTTCTTAGTTGCGCACTTGAGTGTTTCCCAGTGCGGTGCAGCTTTGAATCTTCTTGGGAGCCTGAGTACCACCAAAAAGTAAATACTTACAGTCAGGGAAAGGTAGAAATGTTCCATGGCTGGTCATTTTCAAATGAAAGTAAACCATAAAATAAATGCCACCTTTCCCCTGAAAGCAACCAAAAAGATATAATTTGAAATAAATCAAAGCTCCATTTTACTCTCTTAATATACCACAAGACTGACAAAATCGCTGTGAGCTAAAAGCACCAGTCAACTGTCCCATTTCTGAGCCTCCGAGTCTTTTATCTTGCTCCAGTGCCGTACGCAATCATGTTCAGAGCTTCGCTGGGTCGCGCAGGTCCAGCGAGATGGCCTCTGTCTGTCTGCAGAGTGCTGGTGTGTGGTAAATCAGCCGCACGCTAACGGGGAGAACGGGGAACGCGGAAAATCCGCTCTGACCCTGCATGTTGGTGGAGCTTCGGAGATAACTCAGGTTTCGGTAACTGAAACCAGCACAGACAGCTTAACATCACATAAAACACTGGCCTACTTTAGCGAGTATCACTGCTGGCTGACTCATTTAAGTAGCCGTAGCACTCTTACAATTTTACCTTCATTAACTGAAGTAGTTAATGCTTGCAGCTTTGGCCACAAAGTGTGTATGTAAGGCTTGAAGTCCCATGGGTTTGATTGCATAAGAAACCATGTCTTGGCATTTAGTTGATCGAGCACTACTTCTTTTGGTCACATGGAGGTTTGATTTCCCCTTGCATCAGCTACAACGGACC
Organism: Pygoscelis adeliae; assembly: GCF_000699105.1. NCBI lineage: Eukaryota > Metazoa > Chordata > Aves > Sphenisciformes > Spheniscidae > Pygoscelis > Pygoscelis adeliae. The sequence goes on from NW_008825543.1 coordinate 2,141,286, forward strand.
TTTTACATTTTTTTGTACTGGTGTCTGACTGTTCAATTCGCAAGGGTCATCCCCTTCACCCCACACTGAGAGCCCGCACTGCTCTCCCAGGTCCCGAGCTCATAGGAGCCTTTTCTTTTTTTTTGTAGAATCGTATCTGAGAAACCGGGAGCTTGCAATTCTTCTCATTTGTGTCTGTGCGTAACAGGTGTCATTTTCAGTGTAGTACAGACAAATCCCAAAATAGCTCAGGCTCTTCAGACGCTGCGAAGAGAAAAAATAGTGGTTACTTCAGCTTTGGTTGTAGTGAAAAACCCAAAGCTTGCAGCCAGCTCTGAAGTCCGGAATTAAAATGGCAGATGTAGCCGTGTAGTAGTGATCTCTCCCTTGATTCTCTGTCTTTCAAATGGACTGCTGGCTCTCTCGCTCGCTCTTTTGTATATGCAGACTGACGCATGAACTCCCTCATACAGCGCTGGCTTTCCATTAGCTTCTCTTTGACTCCCAGATGCTGTATCTACCGCCGATCCACCTCCACGTTTTCCGGTGTTGAGGCTCCAAGACGGGAGAGCACCGCTTCCCCTGCCTGGTGCTGAAGTTGACTGAAGGCACCAGAGTTAATGCAAGGGGGCAGAGGCAAGGAGAGAGTGTCCGTCTGCAAAATTTCTCTTGCCTGGTGGTGCCTGCTGTGCTGAAATCCATAGCTGTTTGTGGACTTTCTTTGACAGAGATTTTTTTGGATTCTGGTGGCTCCAGGAATGCAGTTATTAGTTCCCCTGCCTACACTGAGCATTCTGAATCTGTGTGCGTGAGAACACTGATTAATACTGCTCAGATTAAGAAGAGCCTATAGCTTTTTAGCACTTTCAGTACCTTATCTTACACCATGCACCTGCCCAGTGGCTGAACCAAATTCAGATCAATGTCTTGCGGCCAGCATAGCAGGGTCTTGTGGGTCCAGCAGTAGCCTCATGCTTTTATGCCCCAAAGACCTGTGTTCGTTCACAGGAGCAGTTCCTTTTAAGTTGCCTTGTGCTTCAGGGTAACTGCCTGCTGAGTATTTGCAAGATGTAGGCCTAAAATATTTTATTTTAGGAAGTCAAGTAGTGGTTCCTGTCACCGAAACAGTTAATCAAAAAGCACTAACTCTCTACTGGAACGTGTGTGTGTGCGCGCGTGTGTGTTTTTGTTTTTTAGAGCCAAGAAGATTTGCTTTGGTTTTTTTAAAGCAGAAACCACCACAAAGTTGGCTGTGGTTTCAGCTGCGCTTGTTCGAGATTTTTATTGCTGACTACCAATCCTAAAAGAGTTAACCTAGTAAGTATGACTCAGAAGCAGAGAAGGAGATGCGAGGCTGAGAGCCTTGGAGGAAGCACAGAAACAGAGGTGAGGAACATAATAATTACCAAAAAAAGGTGCAGAGTCCAGGAGCGACGTTCCCCTCGGTTTGCCTGGCCCTGGCACCGCTGGCACGGGCTCCCTGGAAAGCTGCAGTTCCGCTCTTATAACACAGGGAGCAGGCTGGAGAATTTAGAGCTGCGTCACAGAGCTCAGCGAGAGAGTGAGAGAGCAAGCTCCGTCGATAGGTCTACCAGCAACAGCCCTGCTGCAGCAAGAGGGGAGAGAGGCAGCAAGAGAGGCAGAGAGGGCTCCAGAAAGAGAAGTAACACCAACACCAGGGAGTGGGCTCCTGCCACCATCCAGTGTCATTTAAAGATCGTATTTGGGCTTGGTTGGCATAGGAGGCTTCGCCCATTGACGATGCTGGAGACCCGGCGCGCTTAATCCCGCGGGGAGGGAGAGTGGGCAGACAGCGAAAGGGTTAACGGAAAGGAAATTTCTGGAACCTTCTATTCTGCGGCGCTACACAGCGAGCAGAGGGCTGAGGACTGCGCAGATGGTGCACGGGCAGAGCTCTTCGGTCCGGTTCGTCTTTCCCACGTACGTACCCTTTGATCAGGATGGGGCTTGAGCTGCATCTACCTATTTTAATTATTTGCAGGGCGTCCCTTTCCCCCGGCGTCCCTAAGTTCGGATCCCAGAGTGCCTTTATTATTATTTTGGCTGGGTATGATTGCTCTGTTCTGCGTCAGAGCTGTTTTCTCAATGGAACGACGGCACAGGTTGTACTAATGTCACTCTTGCCGGCATTGCTGTACTGCAGAGGAGGGTAGTAGTCGTGGGGGAGAGATGACAACTTTGCAAAGACTGCTGTTTTCATGTTTTGTTTGGGCTTTTTATTCCCCCGTCTCCCTAAAGGCTGGCATGTTGGCGAGGGTTCGGTGGAGGGGTTAACAGGCGCTCTGCGTTTCAGAGCTTGGAGGTTTGTCACTGCGTAGTTCGGAAAGTGGTAAACGGTGACGCAGTGATCATTGCAGGGCATGTCGTCCAGTTTTTAAAAGCACCGGGGACAGGTAGACGGTGCCTTCCAGACGCTTCCACACCAGCTGAAAGGGGTTAAGGATGAGTCGAGACGGGAAGCGAGCATTTAGGGATTAAATGTCATCATTTTGGCGTTGGAAAGTTGTTTACCTTGCTCTCTCCGTGTCTCCATGTTGGCAGCCTTCCAGCTCACATGTGATAGTCTTCCCTGTACTGCTGCATCATTAACTAAGTGGCAGAGCTGGCTCCCCATTGGCCGGGGAGGGCTCTCAGCCCAAAGGCGCCGTCCGATTGGCGGAGGAGGTGATGGCAGGTGAAAAGCCCTCCCGGATTGGCCGAGGACTGGGTGTCAAATCTCAACGTTGATTTCACTTGCTTCAAAGTGCCGGCAGCTCCCTGCCCGCTCCCTGCCCGCTCCCTGCCCGCTCCAGCCCGCATTGCCCAGTCTCTCCCCAGTAACCAGCCCTCGCCCCGGGGTGGCTCTGCTTCCACCCCAGGCTGAGCCAGCCCAGGGAGCCCCAAAACGGGGACAAGTTGTTTCGTTTCGCCGTGCGGTGGTGACGATGACGTGTCAGAGCTGCAAACCACGGGGAAGGGGAAAGTACTGGGGTTTGGGGCTTTTCTCCTCGCTTGCTTGCTTTCCTCCTTCTCCCTTATAAGGTGGTTAAGTGTTAGCAGGACTGTGAACTGCTTGGGGCAGGGATTGCACCTGGAAATCGTGTCGTGGGAATAATTAAAGAAGCGAAAAAGACTCTTGCCCAAACTCAGCTTTTGTTTGCATAAGGGTGAGCGTGCCACAGGCTAGGTAACATCAACACAGCCCTAAGTGATGCCTCTGTAAAGGTTTGCAAAAGAAATAACAGCGTTAGAAAGCAGGGATTGAAGGAGGATTGGGAAGGACTGGGTAAGGATAAATGGGAGACTGAGGGCAGAGAGCAGCTCCAGAGAGAGGATGAGGAAATGAAGGGGAGAACATTTTTCTCTCTTAACCATTTACTATACTATTTTTTCACCTCTCTTCTTAAAGCGACCAGCAATGAAGATGGCAACTCTGCCTGGAAGTGCTGAGGACACAACCAGCTTTGGGCTTGGTCCTTCTGGCCGCGGAAGTCTCCTGATTATGCAGTGGAGTGGTAACTTTGCTTTCTCATACAGCAGGGAACATTATTCCATAGCCTTTCATCATATCGAGGCTTAAACAAGTTTAAGGATATGGTAGCATAAGCATTTAATCTATATTACTCACTTGCTGACATCTCAAGCGTCAGGTCCGGTTGTTTAGCAACAACCGCTGGGTTCAGAACCGGCTCAAACGTACTGCGTCCGCCGTCTCCGTTACTTCAGCAGCAGCCTGTCCTCTGAACGGCAGTCTGAGAGAGAGGGAGAGAAAGAAGGGCTGTATTTACACACAGACACCCGCCCCGACCGAATTTCGGTTGTTTGGTTACAAAGGCCGTACGCGCTGCGGTTTTATCCCCAACTCCATTCCTTTGCGCAGTACCGTAGAGGGGAGGATGCCATTTCCAACGGCAGTGCGGTGGTAGGAACAGGGGGGGGAAGAAGAAAACAGACAGTAGGTGCCACTCCCCACTTTTTTTCCTCTTTCCCATCTCCACCTTTCTTGCCTCCCCTCCTTTTCTGCCAGATTCCATAGGGAATTTCAGACTCTTACTGCAGTCGTCACAACCCCTCCTGACTCACTGAGCCTTCGCTGGCTGTAGCTGGCTCCCTTGGAGCATCCTCGCCTCCTGCAGCGCCAGTTCCGCAGAGCAGGGGAACAACAGGAATAGCAGCAACAACGGTGGTCCCTGCAGCAAGCTGGACAGGCATAAATACACACACATATAGGAACAGTACAAGGCAGCCGCGGAGGTAATTCTGTACAGCCAGGAGCTGGACTACGAAACGAGGCTCGGTTGCATGGAAGACGGGTGGGTTGAGTCTGTATTACTGAGTGCTGTCTGAACGGACAACCCTTTGCATTTTTCCCCATCGCAGCTGTGGGGTGGAGGACCCCATTAATTTGCGAAGCTCGTGCTTCTTAATGGCATTTCTCAGTCCTTTGGAAGGAGGTGCAACTGGCAGCCAGTATACTTGCTCAGGCATATGCGTACTTTTTGAGTATCTGTGTTCAGCGTAGGGATGCACTTGTTGTTAGTCCTTTTGCTACCATCTTTTTTTTGCCATAGTGATAGTTTAATTGTGGCTAAATGCAGGGAGGGTAAGGAGACAGAGATAAAAGAGGAGTTATTTCAATGTTAAACTTCAGCTGAAAATCTCATTACTCAGGAATTGAGGTTACTGTCAGCAGGTAAATCTGTGGGACTGGCAAGAAACAAGGCTAAGAAGGGGACACGGCATATTTCTGTAGGACGGTAGCGATTTTGCGCATAGGGATGGTATTGTTACTGTATGTGAGCTGTACATGGCTGACTGTTCCGTAATGGTGTTCTGCGTATTGCCGCAAAAGGACTTGGGAAAGCTGTGATTTCTTCCTCCCTCTGACACTTGTGTGTGTGACATTGTGTCAGCCGATTCATTTTTGTGTCTTTTGGTTTCCTTCCTTTGTAAAGTGGGGTTTATGATATCTCTCAGCCTTAGTGCGGCATTATGACGCAGTGTTCATTAATGCGCTGGGTCTGTTGGCAAAATACATGCAATTTTCTTGGGCGTTTTGACTGATCAAGGACTACAAAATTTGGTAAAGGAAGTTAGGGATTGCAAATGCTCACGACATAAATTTTAAAGCATTACTGTCTTACTCTTCTTTGATATTGAAGGAAGGCTCTCTGACTGATGAGGCAGCCATGATCTCTTCCTGCACTTGTTTTGCCGATGGTCATGTTACATCTGTGACGCAGTCCGATTTTGCTTGTTGGTTCCTGCCTGTGCTTTACGGAGTTGAGCTGATGAGGGCACAAGCTTGAATACGGTTAGGAACATTAATTTAATATTGATGTTGAAGTTTGCAACCATACCTGAAGTGGCAGGGATATCGGCATCCACCTATTTCACCACCCACAAACGGTGAAGGAATTCGAATGAACACAACAGCACCCCTAGCCATTTTGTTGCTCGCAGAGTAGACTCTAAGCCTGCAGCGCTGCTGCTGCTGCTGTTAATTTCCATGTCATACAAATACAGCATGGGGCTCTGTGTCAGGAGCTTTACTGATGCTGTGAGAACCTTAAAGTCTACGAGCAAATGTTTTTCTTTTCTTATTTGGGAAAATTCATTAAAATGTCCAAATACCAAGTATTCTACCTTCACTCCTCTTACAAATCACTTCCAGACCTATCCAGAAAATTCACTGATGCTGTGTAGTTTTTCCAAAACTTGTTCACGGTGTTTTCTTAAGGTTTAATATGGGTGTGGCTGGGGGGGGCGGGTAAGATTTAAGTCAGTTAAGTATCTCTATCGCTGATGCTAATGGACAAAGATGTAGGCAAGAGATAGGAGTTGCCCGTATCCTCTATGTATCTGTATGTAGATATAGATAGTCCCAAGCCTAGATTGCGAAGATGCCCTTGTTATGGAACAAGAAGGGAGTACTCTATTCTGTTCTCACCCACCCAAAAGTTTTGGTGCAAAGGCGGCAGTAGAAATGGCCAACGTGGGAATCTCTCAAAATGGTTTCAACAGCATTCAGAGATGCCAGAGCCGTTTATACTGGCACGGCTCCGAGAGAGGTACTGTGAGCTGCCTGCTGCAAGGTCATTCCCCTGACTCACTGTCAGCGACCAGTTGGTTCGGGAACTCCCAGTCCACATTTCTTACAATTGTGGCAGTGCTGAGTCCTGAGCCTGGAGGTGAGGCTTGAAAATTAATGCTACTGCAGTAGTGGGCCACTGAGTCCAAAAGTGTAGATCCAAAACATCCTGCATCTCTCAAGCGTTTTAAAATCCCTATCTATAATTTGTTTCTTGAGCTAACTACAAAAACTTTGCACTAGTTCCCTCATCCCCTTTTTCCCCAAGACTTCCTCTGGACTGCTGGGAATCAGGAGTGGCATGCATTTAAGGAATAGTCATCAACTTACACTGTGTTCCAGAAAAAAAAATATGAAAAAAGTGTCTGCATATATTTGCATTTCTGTTCCTGTAGTCGTTATCAGGTGGACTCCGCAGGCTGCTCTAAGTTCACCACCACATCTGTGAAGCTAGTGTTGTCTCCCGTGAGCTTTCAGTTTCAGGAACCTCAGCCCAATAGCTGTCTTGTCCCCTCCCAGGTTTCCACATTTTTCTCCGGTGTTCCTATTTGTCCATGTCACTAGTATTTTCAGTTGACACAGGGCAACATCAACCATGCGTATGTTAGGGCTGGCTCTAGTCTTCTCAGCTTCATAGGCAGCAGTGGAGTGGTTAATGCCCCAAGGATCTTGAGCAAAATAACCTATTTTGTCCCCATCTTTGCAATAACAAAGTTCAATTTGGGGGCATGTTATCTGCCTCCTTTCCAACAGAGAGGAACGTGGGGGCCAGTGCAGGCCAAGCACGGACACGAGTGGATCCTTCCTGCTAGCCTACCTACCTGTTTTGCTAGCCGACCTCCCCAAGCCTCCAGCCCTGGGCAGCTTCCTGCCCTGACCGTGCTTAAAGTCAGTCTTAGCCACCAGTATCGTTATTCTCTAGTTTTCAAAGGGAAAGAACCTGGCTGCTAATCCTGATGCCAGTGACGACTCTTCGCCTACAGGGAGGCATATGTGATAGCTTGTCTGCTAAAAACTGAGCCAACACAGTGTGATTCAGACCCTAAGCTTTCCAAGGAAGAGAGCTATTTCTGAGTTAAGCACATCTCTTCAGCTCCCCACACAAACACTTTATCCAGTGCAAATGGTGCATAGTAGGTGTCCATCAGCAGCCACTGGTTTTGTATTCAGATATACAGCTTAAATGCTTCTTAAACATTGACGATGGCTCTCAAACATACAGTGAAGTTTCAGTGATAGACAGAATGACGGAAATCCTGGGAACAGGTACAAACCAAACAGCTCACGTGCTCAGGGGAGTCAGCCAGGAGTTTGGTCAATGCTTTTCTCCAGCTTTTTTGACAGGTCCTTGCTACTGTGGATAGCGTTAAGATATGGCAGGGTACTGAAGGCATGTTTTCAAACGTCCGGTTTAAGGGCAGGTTATACTTCAGTGAACATCTGGCAGTATTTGTTTCCTTATGCTCTTCCCTGGCACAGGACATTCTTTTGTCTCTTAAATGACACAAAGAAAAATATGACTTCCCTTGACATTACCTAAAGTAGTGGGAATGGTAGTGTTGGGGGAACACCATGTTCCTGAACTGACTATACAAATCACAACAATAATCTCTCTGTGACTGCCTTCAAGAGCTGCAATCAATACTTTATATTCTAAGGTGATGCTTAAGTACAGAAGCTAGGAACAGAAAATTACTTTTCTGGTTTCAGCTACTTTGGTGGATAATTTTTTTTAGCGTAGTTAGTTTTGTAACGTGCTGTTCAGTCAAGCTGTGTATGGCTAAATTTGATGAGTTTTCAGTGCTGCAACTTCCTACTGCTCTTCCATGACCTGGGTCATGTAAGCGCGATGCTTTTCTTCCCCTGTAAGTTTGCCCAGTTTCACCTCATCGTTCCTTGTGAAATCTGAAATCCTCAATAGGATTCAGTGGTTCAGTAGTTCCTGTGCCCTCCGAACAGGCTGTGGTTTTGCCTAGGAACTCCCATGAAATCAAAGGTGGAAGAAAACTGTATGACTCCAGGCAAATCAAAGCAATTTCAGATGAGCAGACGGGAAGCAGAAGATTAGAAATTGTAGCCCTAGTATCTAGCGCTCCTAGAATGGTCACCATGCTAAAATCTCTCCCTTCAGTTCAGAATAGCTTTGGGGCAAGCAATAGCAAATAGCAAGTAAGTGTTATATTTTACTTATCAGTCTGAAACGAAGTTCTGGATTTAAAAAAAAGGTCTTGTGAATAAATCCTAATTATTTTAGTGATGTCGTGCTGTTATGAACTATCTCCAAGTTTCTCCAAAAGATGTGTAATCTGCAAATTAAAGGTCTCTTGCACTTTTTTTAGCCTACTCTGTTAGACCCAAGCACCACAGAAAACGTGGATCAGTATGGCAGAACCACGAAAAGAAGGCTGCTATGGCCCATCACATCACCCAGTGTGCCTGGGTCAATGCTAGTGTTGAACTATCTTGCCCTCAAAATGAGGTTCATTGCATCCAAACCACCAATACCTGCTTGCCAATGCTGACTGCTAGACCGTGGCTCAGCATTGTTTAGGAGAATCCTGGCTGGCACCAAACCGGGTGGGAAAGAACTCTATCAAAACTCATCCAAAACTCACCCAAAGCAGCAAGAGTTAACCACACGCTAGTGTGCCTTCAGTGAGGCCACCATGCAAAGAGAAGAGGCCAAGCTGCACCTCTCAGACCTCATCACAAGCCAAATTTCAGCCATCACTGACACTGCCAATCACCTGGCCTGCGCTAAATTATCTGGAAAAGAGCTGCTTCTCCCTACGTTAAACAAATGAGCAAACAAAAACCTGGCCTTCCCCTCACCCCCAAACCCTTGAACAATTGGACCATTTTAAAAAATGGGTTAGAATGATAGGCAGCTTGGTGACAGTTCAGCACAGTTAGACAAATGCTAGTGAGTGCTCTGACAGATTACCCTTAATAGGAATTGAAATTAGTGACTCAAATGTCAAGCAGGCCTGACTGTCCCATTGCTCAGAGCTGAACGGGACAAAAGGCTGTACAGGCTTTTACCTGCAGCATGCCATACTCCGGTGTTCAGACTACCTTTGGGTTTTGGGGGTGGGGGGGCAGAGAGCACAAGGGTTGCAGACCCAGAGCGCCTGGCTTTTAACTTTACTATTTACACTGCAATTGTAAGGCTACGATAGTAGGACTAATGGAATAGACTATGTTCACCCAGGAATGTGATCTGGAGTTTTTATTCTGGTCCTAATCAAGAAAAAAAAAAAAAATCTCCATTTTGCTTTAAATTCATGAGGGAAGTACATGTTTTTGCTGCCCATAATAGCAGCAGCATCTCTAGAGCCATCTTCTAGTCACAATCATCAACTCCACTAAGCCATGCAGCATCTCCCCTACCTTCCTCGGCCTAGGTCAGTGCTACTGCTGACACAGAAAGCGTTACACACTAATGGCTGGCTGCAAGTTAGGGCACATTTGTCCATACCTGACCTACGCAACACCACACAGTAACAGAACTGCACAACAAACAGATGCAGTTACACGCTCCCCCGGGCTGAGGAAGCCTTTTTGAAACCTTAGAAGTTCACTCATTTCAATTCCCCTTACAGGTCACCACTTGTACTGTCACACCCCTCTGTCCTGCACCTGGCCACGGTCTGACTCATTCCTTGACTGTGGGGATGATGCATCGACCTCAGATTTTCTGCATGTAAAACGGGAATATTTTCTCCAGGGGAGACCAGACTCTGACGAACCACGAGTTTCACTCCGCGATTTGAAAATGGAGGAAAAAAATTATGATGCACACAGGGTCACGCAGAGATCTGTTTTGCTTACTGTGGAAGCCCAAGAAATGCCTTAATTTATAAGCTGTAGGTTGTGAAAAATCGGGTCTGTGACATCCCAGCTTGCCTTGTTCCTGCAGACTAGATTAAAGGTCTTAGGCTAGGGAGGAAGTTCCCTTTCACGGGGGAGGCAGGGATTTCTTCCCTTTTTGCCTTTGTCTCATGTAGAAGGTATAAAGCAGTGTGAAGCCTGTGCAAGGCTTTGAGATGTTCCTCTGAAAGAAGCTACAGAACAGCACTGCTACTAAAACGTGTCTGAAAAAGGGGGAAAAAAGCAGAATGATAATACTGTACTTTTTCTATTATTTATTGAAAACTCCACAACACTTTGACAAAGCCAACTAGAGCTGATAGTATTTGCTTGTCTCCACACATATGTGTGTATGTGCGTGTCCTTATGTAGACATTCAACACACACCAGCAAATGTTTGAGACAAGCACTGGTTTCTTTTTCTGCATGTGTGCATATTAATAGTTGGTGCTGCGTATCACAGCATCTTGAACTGCTCTCTTTTTTTTCTCCTCCCCTCCGCGTGCTGCCTGCCCAAGCATGCTATTAGGTTTGGAAAGAACAGCATACACTGTCACAGATGTATCCTTCATAAAAGGTGTACCTGCAGTTTGGCAGAAAGCGCTGACACCTTCTGGCTGCTTGGAAGGAAGGGGAGCTTGTTAAGGCATAGGACAATCTTCAGGTAGCCTGGAGGAGGGGCAGCAGCATCTTAATTATGCTGAAGTGAAACCTGGTTTTGTCAAGCTATAAATAATGAATGAGCTATTGGTCTTCAACTGCTGCATGATATTTCCGGAGAGGGAAGGGGAAGGTATGCATAGGTGTTCGGACTCTGGAAGTCTCACACCTCTACAGAAGCTCCCATTTTCAGCAGCACAAACATAAGTGACATTTCCACCAACTGTTTTTGAAAACCCTAATAAAGATTTCTTTTTACTGTTAAGGCACATGCTTGCTACTGAGACAAGAAAAAAAAACAAAGCAACCCTCACTTTGAGCCTGTTTCTGAAAGATGCTGCTGTGGTACTTTATCTGTGCTGCACCTGACCTCTTGTCAGCAGTAACTCTCGGTCCAGCTTTTCAGTAGTAAATCTTCACGCTGATAATACAGGGTGCCTCATAAATAACTGTGCCAGCAAGACAGACACTGGGGAGGGAACCTGTTTTCCACTTGTCTTTCACCCTGTTGCCCCAGTTAATGGATTTAGAAACTACAATAAATATCCAGACACAGTAATCTAGTACAGTTCTTTCCCCTTCCTCCACCCCCCTTTCTTCAAAGGACATGCTCTTTTCTCCGAGCTTTTCCTTTGCTGTCTGTGGGTGTGCATTAGGATGTAGGCACTGAAGCAGATTCTTGGATCTGGTTACAAAACTAATGCAAAGAGTTGCCAAAAACCCAGGGCATCAATAAGTGAAACTCCCAACTCCACTTCTGCCGCACTTTATTCCATTTTACATCAGCTTCTGCACCAGCACAGGTTAGACACAGTGGCCAGGGTTTGATAGATCCTGAATTACGCAAGTGTGTAGTCATTCACTGGCTTCAAGACACCCATCTATTCCCGCTGTACTGAGACACCTACACTGCGGGTTAACTACCGTGGCTGTGCTGCACTACAGCACTGCTCAGACCTATTCCATTTCCAATAACCATCAGCCACTCATTTTCACACTCTCCTACTTCCTCAACAACTTTCGTTGAACCATTTACAGTTAGATTTGCAAACGCTCCCTTTTTAGGTTTCGTTCTGACCCACACTCAAAGTAGTTTCCGTGCAATTTATTTTCATTGTCCCTACAGAATTTAAGACTTGTCTCACAAAAATCTGCAACTCCTTGCTTATGAAAAGCATGCTATTTACAGGCCGTGTGGTACAGCTGACAAAGGAAGTTCCAGCATGATAGTCACATTTCCTTTCCCTGTCACAAAAAGCGCCTGATCTGTCCTCTCTGATGATGCTGAGATCAGTACGTGATGGAAAGTCAGAACACGCTCTACCTTGGACAGAATGAGGTTTATAGCCTGGTTCTATCTGCAATGGCATGAAAAAAAGTGTTCTGTACAACAAAAACTCCCCCCCATCGGTAGCATACTCTGCACTACAAAGAAGTCAGACCTTTTCCGCTACTTGCTGGTAAGAGCTTCAGTATATTCCACCTGGCCATGAAAGGAAATTACAGTCATTGCCAGAGTGGTGGGTTTCTTCATCACGTTATTTCGTTTCTCCTACATCAGCCTCAACCATTCACAAGATGCCAAAAAAAAAAGTGTCAATAAAATAACTATCCCGAAGTTCACTGTCTTACTTTCTAATAAAATTAAATAAATGAATTTTTCTCTAGGTACGGTGGAGATGAAGGATTTTCTCTCTCAGCCTGCAGCCATGCACTTGATGTGTCTTCCTCTGGAAGCTGGTTTCACATGGTGGCTTAGATTTTCCCACTTTGTATCTAGCACCATTTGAAATCAGTGTTCTAGGAGCAAGAATTACAGCGTGGGAGGAGATCAAGCAGCTGCTAACTTCACCGACGGCCTCTACTCCTTAAAACAGCACTTTTTCCAGTGGTTATTTTTTTGCCAGCCATCCACTTTGTAACATCATCTGATTTCTAGACACTTATACAACCACTGTACCCACCCTCTCAAGCTAGGGCCACAACAGGAACAGCTTCCTTCAAATGTATTTCTACTTAATAAACAATGGATATTGAGTTAAAGTTGTCCAGAGTAAAGTGATCCAAAAGTTGCATGAAAACCAATGTAGTACTTCTTGCATCTTGACAGGCAGAGTATGTTTCCTTATACAATCACTAGGACCCTAACATTTTATTTACTAACTTAGATCAAATATATTTCCACTCTGAGCTTGGGGACTCTATCGCCAGAGAATTATCATTCCGTAGCTCCCAGAGACTTGCTCTGCAAACACACAAATTCCCTCCAACAATTTGATCTCAGCAGTTAAACACAAAAGTGCCTTCAGCAATCATGATGATGTCACACTGGTGCACACAGAATCCACTCCTTTTTCTAGCGTTATTTTTAAGTTTATTGCTGGTAACTTCTAGTAATGTTTCAGACGACTTCTATACCCTTGCATCCAAACCACTGAAATGAAGCTAAACTATTTTTGCTTGACCTCACTATTGTCAAACATGTTATTATACACAGAAAAGACGATCGCTGTGTGGATGAAGCATTTGATCAGACCACTGAATAGTCGTCTTTAAAGAATGTGTAGCTGTCATCTACAAGAGGATTCTTCTCTGAGCCAGGAAAATGTCTCTTACACAGGCTGACCGATTTCTCTTGGTGTTCAGAGTCTCAGTTTTTGTCTAGCACCATTTGAAATCGGTTATGATGTAGGGGGAAAAGCAACAGTAATGGAAAACTTCATTCCCCCGCCCCCCAAAGTCCTTATAAACAAACACCATCAAAAGCACGATCTTGGTTCACAAACACGTATGGTATGCTCTTCTGTTCTCTGACCTGAAGTTACACCTACAAGCCGACCATCCTGCACAAAAGGAGGACAGTCAGCATCACGTTCAACTAGGAGAGATGCTTAAAGAGAAAGCGAAGCATCTGTTCAAACACCTAACTAAGATTCTTCAACTCAAGCAAGCCAGGGCCCATGCGTGAGAGCACAGCCACCTAACCTTCTGACCAGTTATATTCCATGTGCTATTTGTTTGCCTTAACCTGTTATTTATTCAGATTTTTTTTTCTTTTAAATAAAATTGTGTGCTACTTGGTATTGGGCTCTGTCTCAGGTAGACAGATTACATGTTTCCCTGCTGGACAATATCTAATTGCTGCAAGTCTCTCATTTCAGTCCCCAGCTCCATTTTCACCACCCCGATGAACCATGCTCAAAAGCGAACATTTACACTGATTTTAAGTGTAACACTGAGAAGCCTACCAACCACTGACACTTAACACAACTTAACATTAAACTAGGTAATACTGTACCTATGTTTTATTACTCCCACTGGGAGAACATAGCTTGTTTTACCAGTAGATGGCAACACCACGTTTTTTTATTACATCCAGCCTTTTTCTTAGCACGAAGTTTATGTGTTCATGACTTTTAATTATCAGTTCCAGATTCTAAAGTGAAATAATTCATGTGGGACTGAGTTTTAGAAAAATGGTGCAGAATTCATGACAATTAGGACAAATTAATTCGTAGTGTTTAAGTCAAATTGCCTAGTAGCTGCCTATCCCATCAATGCCCACTGCAATCCCAACATAGACTGTAAAGCTGTGTAGTCTACATACTGTCACCATTTGCAGTCCATGCCAACTGATTCTGAGTATCACAACCAGAAATTAAAAAAAAATATGGCATATTAGTTATTTTTCTATTCCACCCTCTGAAAGGCTTCATTCTGTAAGCCGACTCCACACACTTCTTCGCAAAGAAAATTAAGTACATTGAGCGTGAACCTCATACAATTAAAAATAATCACATTCTACTTAACATTTTACTTAAAAACGCCCAAGCTATATTCCCTAAGGATTACATCTGTCACACGCGGGACAAAAGTGCCAGAACACTCTCTGGGCTTTGCTCTTCATTTGGTGTTACATCAGAACAGCCACATGATAATCTGCCTCTTCTCCATCAAGTTTTTACCAAGTGTTTCAGGAGTGAACACTGTAAGGTTTTGGAGGTTCTGGGAAATTCTCTGCACTTCCAAAAGAAAACCAAAAGGCTATGAGCCTGCTCAGCAAATTAAAACACATTCTCTACACTACTACTAAGTAATTCTGTGCACAAACTGCAAACTTCGATCTCAACCGTTACCACCTAATGCAAGTTTGGTACATGAAATATCATCTTAAGAATAATGGGAAAATAGCTGCTTACCGCATGACGAATGAAAGACAAACACTTACTGCTAAATAATTTAACATTTTTATTTGTAATATTACAAGTCATCGCTAGTCTTTACATCTGGAAAAAAGTGTAAAAATACGGCCATTTTTTACATTTGCTTTTTACAAAGCATTAAGTGCATTTCAGCATATTTTAAAACATTGAAGATGCCATAAATAATCAAGCTAGCTAGTGACCAACACACTCAATTCCCAGTATATTATCATAGTGTTTACAAACAATTAATCAAACTAGGTATCAGCTAAGCAGTGAACAGCAAGTCATTCTGTGTAGCCAAAATCCCTTTTTAATAACCAAAGACTATTACAAACTCTGACAATACAACTGCTGGGATTGTCCCAAAAAGCCCTATAAAGCCCTAAATAGTTCTATGTTATCCAAACAAGCTGTTCACGACAGTGGAGAGCAGTGCCAATCTACCGCAGACAAGCAAGAATAGTTTAAATGCTGCCTCAGCCATCTGAAGTAAGGCAATTTGTTTTTTCTGGGAAAATTGGTTCTTGTAAGCTGCCTGTATGTTGATAGCAAACTCAGAGATTCACAAAGCCAAAACCTGTCCTAATTAAGCTATTTCTAATTCCTCATTAAAGCCAAAAGCAAGTATGCATTTAAAGTAACAGCTATCAATGCACGTCCGAGTCAATTCATGGCAAATGCTGTGATGGGAGCTCCTGGAGTCAGAGTCTTGACAAACACTTCGTGAACCAAGCTGCTATCTAAAGAGAGACCACATCTACCACCACCGCCAGCACACCCATTCCTTCACTCCCGCAACTAAGCTGGTTTGGTCTTCCTTTAACATGAAAAGAGAAGGGAG
The DNA here is from genome assembly GCF_000699105.1 of Pygoscelis adeliae. NCBI lineage: Eukaryota > Metazoa > Chordata > Aves > Sphenisciformes > Spheniscidae > Pygoscelis > Pygoscelis adeliae. The sequence goes on from NW_008825543.1 coordinate 2,156,932, forward strand.
TCAGACAGGGAAAGGCTTCTGTTTCTCAACAGATATCTGATGCTAAATCTAGCATTACAGAGCTAGATTTAGCATCGTAGTCTGTATACAGAGATTTGAAATGCTGTATGTGGAATATATGATTCCAAGTTAAAAAAAAAAAAGCAAGGAAGCTAGATCCATACAGCGCCCCTTCTATCCTGAACAGCAACAAAATTATCTCCGAAACTGACATCAAGGCTCAAGAAAAATCAAAGGTCCTAAGGAACTTGTACTGTGCTCCTGATAGGAGATGGCTACCACCGATTCCTCAGCAGTTCCTTTAATTAGGTACCTTCTGTCACTAGGCCAACGAATTCAAAGGCAGGGGGTACCTTTGCTATAGAAACCTTCTGTTTTCCATTCCAAGAAATCCACTGTAGTCTTTCTGGGACTGTATTAAAGAGCCAGGAATATATATGGCTTTCTTCCTTCTTAAAGGCAATGGAAAAGCTATAAAACTCTGATTTAAAGGCACATTTTAATTAATTAGATATACAGAAACCAACTTTGGCAAACAAAGAGGTAGTGTATATAAGATCTAAACTGTGATAGTTTCAAAAAGACATAGCCTTAAGTGGCACCAATCTCTTAAGGAAATTAATAACAAAACATTTCAGAATACAAGAGACAACATAATCATTTATACTGCCTCAACCGCAAAAATGAACGAGAAGCACATTCGGACTTTAGTGAGCAGAACTAATATTGGATAGTCTTCTGTAAGAAAATAGGTAGCACCGAAGGCAGCAGGCAGCAGCAGCTGGTACTACGACAGTGATACATCCAGTACTCCCGCCGACACAGACACTCCTTGCATGCTACAGGTATGTGCCTTTAAGACCATTTCACATACACAGAAAAGACAATGAGTGGCCCATAAGGAAAAGCAGATATATAGATATATATTCTTTTTACCCTATTAATGATCTCCTACTACAGTTAATCAGTAGTATAAGACATAGTACAAGATATTCATCTACAGAAACTCAATGCAAGTGCAATCATTTTCCATTTCTGACAGGTATATTCAACTGCAAACTCCCTCCCACCCCCAAAAAAGGTCATTCATGCTTTACAGATCTTATATTCGGCAGTATGCGGAGTGCTGTCACGTTTCCTACAAACAAAAAAACAAGTCAAATCAGAGATTTTACATTTAAATAGTTTTTACATTTATTCTGAAAGCACATCCTTAGTTTTATCATTAAATCAACAGGTAAAGTCATGAAACTAAACCATTATTTGTCCTCTTCTTACTAAGCAACTGCTAGATTGAGGAGATTTTTGCTTCATTTCATCCACTAGACTGCCAAGAATGACCCACAGAGTAGAAGAGCATTTGATCCAAGTGGATCATTTCAAGTGATGAACAAACCGTGCCTGAGTATTATCAAAAACTGAAGACAGACAGAACAGTTACAGGATTCCTAACTAATTTGGAGACTACATCAGAAGCATCCCTTATAATTTATTTTAAATACAGTATGTTGTTTAGTACATATTTTATAACCAGAAGCTGAATATTAGTTTGTGAGAATTTTGATTTTGTAGTCCGCCAGCAGCAAATTTACAATACTTAAACATATAAGGATTAAAATTCATAATTACATCCATACATATATGTATTTTCAAGTTCTTGAATAACTCCTGTTTTGCTTTACAGAAAAAAAGCCCCATACCAAACCTCTCCGCTATTACTCTAGGTCTCTAAGGAGTTCTAGACACCATAAGAAAAACTCGGGTTAATAGTGTGTACACATACCAGACCATTAATTTCTCTTATCATTGCCACATGCAAAAGGGAAGATTGGACATAAGAACTCGATTCCTTTTTTCCCCTCTCTCCAAAAATAAGCCCAACTAATCCAGAAAACTAATCCTATCTCAATTAGAAACATCATGCTTCAGAGGTACAGATGATATTTCTTAATTCATACATTATTTTGGAAGAAACTCCAAGCTTAATTTTCATATATGCCATCTCAAACTTATCAAAAATACTGAAAAGTCACTTGTTCTTTAAAAGTAAATAAAATCAAGACTATGCATTTGAAAAGACCTTTGCAGTGTTAGAATAAGAGACATAAGGTTTCAACCATTACCTTCTCAGAATTTGTGTAATGGAGAAAAACGACACAAATGAAGATACTTGTTTACAAAAGTGTTTGTAGTGCAAACTCTAACTGTTAAGGTAGTAATGACAAAATACTGACAAGGAACAGTCAAACTAAGCTGTCCTGCCTTAAATCTGTTCTGTTGTAACAAGGTTTGAAGAGTCAGGTTTTTTAAAGAGCTAATTTGACCCTACACAAGTGCAGGAGCAACCATAACTATCATCAAATGCATCTGACTACTGGACTAAGCACTAGTTTAAGATATAGGAGAGGAAATCAGCTATATTTTGACCCTTTTTAGGGCTACAGAACTCCAAATTTGAAAAAGAAATCACCTTTTAATAAAAGGTTTAAACAGACGACCTTGTTTGCACCTTCATTTATTTATTTTATTTTTCTTCTAGAAAGCTGAAAACGCAGATGGATCAGTAATTCTGAGAGATGTAATCTGGTTTTCTCTGAAGGGATGCACACTACCTTCATAATTCTAGTGTCCGTGTAATGCAGCAAAGGTGGTTTCCAGCCCCAACAGTCTTCTAACTATAGGGAATTATACTATTAGCTAACAAAAGTAACACACCACTGGAATCCACTTCACGTCACTGAAACAGGTGCAAACATTCTACTGAGTATGTATGCAGTTTCTATCTTACAGAAAAATACATTACTCATTCTTTAAAGACAACCCAAAACTAAGATGTGATATGCAATCACCGGAAGCCATCATTTACGACACTGAATGGTAATTCTTTATGTAATATATCCTATTCTCCCCAAATGAATGAACGGTTATTACAGTCTTTCCTACAGGAAACTGAGGTTCAGAGCTAGCTAGATTCCACACTTCTCCTGAAATTCTAAGTAAACCATAATAAAAAAAGACACTTAAGCTTCATTGCAAAAGTCCAAATTAAGTGGAAAGTGTATACCTTTTTAAGATTCAATTAATTCATTTGTGCAGTTTCTTCCATCTCAGCTGGTACATTAGTTTTTAAAATACATGCTTCCTTGCAACTCTCATCAACTGTATACGAGCTGAACAGCAGAAGGGGAAAAAGGTCTAATTGAATGTCCTATAAAACTGGCAGATTAAACACACAAGAAAGAGAGGGCAAGAAAAGATTTTTGCTGTAATTTGAAGACTACAACTCAGCAAGTAGGAGGTACTGGAAGCACAACAGTTCACAAAGGCTCAGCTACATCAGGAACCCAGAAAACTAAATAGGGAGATCTAGGCCTTAATAAAAGGAGATTAGATCAGGCTTTTCAGACAAGAAAGAGGTTTAACAGTCAGATGTTCGCAGCAAGGAAGCTTAAAGAAAGCACTGGGTGCAGTAGGACTTTCCACGTTGTAAAATTTTCAGGAATGTAACATTCTTTAATTTTTGATGATGTTGCTTTAGATCTCTCCTCCTTTCTACACCCTGAGAAGTCTCTCCACAGCTGAAGGCCGAAAGTGCTGCCCTAATACTATTAACCCCTACGTACTCTCATTTGGACCATCCAGATTGCAGATCATCCAAGTCATGGATGAAAAGCAATTGCTCAAAAGCACTGAATTACTTAGCAGCACATAGGTACACAGCCACTCTGGCCCTTGTAACAATACTGTACTGCCTATGTGGAAGATAGTAAGGCTAAAACTTCACTGGATATAAGCTAGCTTCAGGGTTCTCCCAAACAGTACTGTGTGTACTTCATTACAAATATGAACTGCAGGAATATTTCCTCTGGTTTGCTTTATTTATAGCACCCCTTCCTTTGCTTCATGTACCCCAGATAAATTCCAACAGATTTTGTTAAAAGGTAAGTCAGTTTTGATGAGATGCTTATCATAACATTCTATGTGTACCACCTAACTTGCTCTAAATTTTCAGTATTTTGCATGTTACAAACTATTTCTCCAACAAAACAGGCTTTTTTCAAGGAGATAAAATAAGACATCACTGCAAGAAGCAATGCACAAAGAGGTATTTAAATCTCCTGCCACCCCTCCATGAAAAAGCATACACAACAATCAGTTGTTTTGAAGATAAAGTTCAAAAGGCCCTATATGTCTCATTAAAAACAGAAGAACACTACTACTTAGGCATCTAATATTCTACAGTTGATTTTGCAAGTCTTTAACATAGGGACACCAATCATTGCTGCTGCAGGAGAAAAAAACTGAAGTGGATCCACACATCAAACATTCGAGTAGCAAAGCTATTTGCTTTTTCAAACAGCATAGGAGCACCGGTTTAGGTCAAATTTTTTTCGCATTTTCCTTGTAACTAAGCCCGTATTATTTTATTCAAGGTGCTTCTGGTCCAAAACACAAAAACACAGTGGTTCTCCAGTTAACCTCCACTATCATTGGTACATCTATGTAGAAGAGAGGAAGAAGCTCTTTAGTCCACCTCCAAGGCTTCCAGCTCACGTAAACCACTCTGGCTCTTAAAGCCTGTGAGACCTAGTGATGCCAGAGGGTAACCAAGCGATAAAATAACACAAGCCCACACAAGCCAATACTACCACTGGTTTTAAGAGGTAAACTGACATGTTTTAGAGCAGATGCAAACAGTACTTTCTTCGGCAAGTGTACCTATGCTAAATACAAGCTTAAGAACAGGGTTTTCCTTCCTTGAAATTAGTGCAAGTGTTAATTAGCAGCTTATCTGAATAGCAGATACAAAAACAAAGTCAAATACATTGTTAGGCACTTCAGCTTTCCAGCAGCTGCTGTGATAAGCTCACATATAATCATCAGGCATTTGAAAAAGAAAGGGCAGACAAAGCTCAAGAAACTTACATACATGTTAGCACTGCTTTTGCTCAGTCATTTAGAAATTTGCAATAATAATAATAATAATAATAAAAAAGTAGGCTTACTCACCCATTTTGTGAAAAGAATTTCTTATAGACCCAGAAGGCTGCCAGGAACACCACAATTGCCACAATCACTTTAGGAAGAATTAAAAAAAGCCTTAGAGTGATAAAGATCATCTCTAGCTCACAAAAAAGCCTCAAAAATTTTTAGCAGAAATAGCACTGTCTTCATCCACAGTCCTATACAACAAACCACCTCTTAAAATTTGCATGGCTTATTTCACAAATATGTATTTGATGCTTTACTCAAGACTCTTCAAGATAGTTCAGCTCAAGAACAGTGACCACCAAGATGGCAAAACCCCACCAGCTCAGTAACATTAGAACAGAGATGTCAACATCCTAACATTACTTTTTACAACAAGTTTATGAGAAAGTGGTAGGCTTACAAAAGTGGGTAACAAATGCAAGGACAGAAGATGGACTAAGCACTTCTGTTCACTGGCACAGTTATTCATTCACACTTCCAGTAAACCCAAGCTCTGAAGAGTTTATGAAAGTGACTAAGTTGTGGAAGACTGCCTTTGAAATCTGATGCCTCACACACGAAAAAATACACATTTTACATGAAATTAATGTGTAATTACTAAGTAATCTTCTCTTGAACTATGCAGCTTTAGGAGTAGACAAGCATTTTTAAAGCAACCAAAACTCCAAAATCATGTTCTATTACTGCAGTCACAGGCAATGACCACATAAAAAAATACAATCCACGTTGTATCTTGTTCAGGTTTTATAAGATACTTACCACAGATGATGGCCGTAATATACGCACCTAAAAACAGAGTGAATCAGTATCACAAGAGGAACACATCTGCTTCTTATTCAAATATTATTATAAAAATATTCACAAAAGTTATTCTAAATAGATCAAACACTTCTGTCAACACAATCCTTGCAGCAGGATAGTTTATATCATAACAGTTACTTAACTTAAAATATTCCTATTTTTAAGTGGATTTTATCAAACCCTATTTTTCTTATGTCAAAATAAAGAAGGAAGTTTGCATTAAATGATTTCTCCTGAATGCAGAAGAATGTCCCCAAGTAGTAAAGCTTCTGTTACACATATCTTCATTCTAATGGAAATTCTTGCAGTTCATACTTACTTAACCGGCAAGTTGGCACTCCAGGAACCCATCGGTTTTCTCCAATGTACTGAATACGAGCTTCACCGTGCAATGTGTAGCCTGCATAACATTCAATCGTAATAAAATCCCCGACAGAATATGAAGGTTTTTGTCCATCAATTACTCTACCATAATTTATGTCTGGAGTGAAACTGGAACTTTTAGGCCGACCTGGAAAGGGGCAGGGAGGGAAAGAAAAGGAAATAAAGTCCAAGAACAGAGCTGGTACGTGAAGCAGAGTTAAGAAATTGCCATCAGAAAGTCCCTACGTTTGTGTAAATACCAGAAGCTCAGTCAATCCTTAAGACTTTTTATATGCAAAGGCCTCCCGCTTCCTAGAGGCTGCAGATACTTCTGCTGATGGACATGCTTCAGACACATTAACAGAAATACACGTCTCGGCTTCATTAGGACAAACAGTTACATCAAAGTAATGACAACCTCTGTTTATATTATAACAAGTGATCACATGGTGCAAAGTGAGGTGAGAATAAAGTCTGCCATCATCAAAGGAAGAATCTTCAGAAAGCGCTCCCAGAACAGACCTGTCACACTGGCTTGTGAACTTTACCAATTTCCATAAACAAAACTAAGATTGAACAAGAACAACTCCAACTCTGCCAAAAACTTTCCTCAGTTGCTGAAACTCCACCCCATGACACTCACAACCCTACTAACATAATCTGTTGGTTATGCTGACAGACCTCTGACTTTCAGGGTCTGCATATTACTACGTCAGACGTTTGGAACTTGTCACCCTGCCCTTGATTTTACCAATTATGAGTTTTACTCACATATACAGTTTTGTAAAGAACTCCATGTATTCTGTCCTTGACAAGTTACTGTCAACTCTTCAGCACCATTAGGAAAAGTACAGTGAGCATCGCACTTTATCTGAACAGACTCTCCTTCTTCATATACAGATTTCACTGGAATCGCTCCTCCGTGTGTGATCTTTGGGGCACCACATACACCTTCAGTAACTAATACATGAATTTAAAAGTAAGTTTAGTAATAATAAGCTTTAAATATTTCATAATTCGTTAACTCACTCCACAAATATACATCGCCTTTGTATGAGAAAAATAGATCAGCATACCTGACCAGTTTAACTTTACCACAATTTTAAGTATAAATGTTTCCTTTAGAAGACTTAAAAGAAACATCACTGTAGGTATTCATTAAGGTACTATGATCTTATGATGTGGTAGCTAAGAAATTCCTATTTGTTGGTTAATTATTTTTGCAAGCTCTAGAATAATTTCCAGGTGCCTTATCAGACTCATTCATTATGGAACACTCAAACATACTCTTTGCAGAAGTGGTTCTCATTCTCGGGAACTCATTATTAGAGTATGCATGTAAAAAATTCTCTCACCGTACTCTACAACATTCCCTCTCCCTCTAGCACAAACAGGAAGGAGAAAGGTTACAGAAAGACCTCTGCAATGTCCCCAGCCCTGCAAATTAGTCCTGACTTAATAATTTGCCTGGTCAAAATCTAACAACATACTACACACCATACAAGATGCCTGGAAAGTAAGAGTTGAAGAGCTGCATAAGAGAACACAGACACGTAATGATTTGGATTACTCTAGAAAGACACTGTAGGCTTCCTCACTGTGCATACCCCGAGTTCTTTCTATCAGAATTCAGAAGCACATCTTTTCTTCTGTATTTACATGTAAAATCACTAGAACAAACACTGTGATGCTATCATGATGAAGTATCATCACAGTATGTCCACACCACAACTTCTATATGCATGTCTGCAACTCAACTCGCTCTCATGTGAAAACTCTTTGGAGTTAGGAGTCACTCGAACACCTAAAATGGTTGCCCATAGATGAGGCTCCATGTCAACCAACCCCCTTAGCTTCTGATCTCCAACTAGTGTTATGATTTTAAATTTTAGCTAAGACAGACTTACAACATTCTCAGTATACAAAAGAAGTTGGATTCTTATTTAAAGGCTTACTTTTTTCACAAGTTGGTTTTGGAGACCAGGTGTTATCTTCTCCACAAGTAATTACCGCCGGTCCGATCATGAAATAGCCTGGATCACACTCAAACATGACTGAGTCCTTATAGCTATAGGAAGGTCCAAATCCAGTTATTTTTTTTCCATTTTCAACTTTTGGGTTATCACATTTGACCACTGAAACAGGTAAGAGAAGAACAGCTCTCAAACATCTGTTGACAGTATCTTTGCAACAGACACAGCATCCTTTTACTACTTGTAAGTTTCCTTATCTAATTCTGCAAATTGTTTTGGAGGGGCTTTGTGAAAAAGTTATTCTCTTGAAGGTGGAGAAGGTCCTTGTTTTAAGCTGTTGAGCTGAAACAGTACACAGTCAAGTAAGATGTTGTAATAATTGATATAATCATGTTCCACTTCCAAAAGACATACTCCTGTACAGTGGCAGAATTTCAGAAAACAAAGTGGTATCGATTAGGATTTAAACAACAACATGCAAGCATCTGGTATTCCTCCCTACATCTGCAAAGCAAGACTTTGTGCTTGCTGCGCTTTGCATTTATTTCTGCACTTGCACAGTAGCTGTGTTTAGAAAAAGAGTTCTTCCTCACCTTTTTACTACTCATAATCTAGCTTCCACATTCTTACTCTTTACACAATTTTTCTTCAGCTACCCAGGCTTTATGGTCTCCTAGTTCTTTCACTTTGTCCTTGTCACTTCTACCAACAGCATGCTCATACGTATATTTTTAAAGTTTTAACTTAAGTTTTAGTCATATTCTGTGTCATAATCAATCAATATCCATAATGCAGTTGATCTGATGTCCACTGGAACTATATCAAATTTAGTAGCAGAAGATCTGTTTCTTTTCTATAGGGAAGTCCATTCCCCCACCCCACCCCTTCCAAAAAAGGGACAGATAGAGAAGTTTCGGAGTCACATAGGCTACAATAAAGAAGTATATTAAAAATCCCAACAACCTCTACACTGTGGAGGTGGTTCACTCCAAACTCCATTTGACTGTGCATCGTATGTGCAGAAAATAGTATCTGGGCCAATCAGCGAGAAGGGATCCGCGCCTTTTGGTACACGATCACACGTATAGGTCACTGCTGTTTGATAAACATAGCTAGCTGCTTCAGTGTAGTGCCCATTGGCTATGCGTGGAGGTGGTTCACAAGGAATTCCTAGAAATAAATCACACAAATTAGCTGACAGAATTTTGCTGTCACCTTGTTCATCTCAGAAATAGCAAGCCTTGATTTTCAAGTAATTTCATTTAAAATCCGACATATAGCTATTTCTAAGACAAGCTACAGTTATAACCGAGAGTTACTGATGGTCGTTTATTACAGGGAGTCTCAATTTCAAGAAGAGGTTGACTTAAACTAATATGAGCTAATTACCACAACAACTGATGTTTTTCACTAGTCATTCCTAAGGCACATCCCAAGTAGTTCCAAAAAAATAAAAATTGGTCTTGTTTTACCATCATTTCTTATACTGTAAAGTTTATGGCACAGACGTTTTTAAATGAACTACCACCATCCGAATATAAACTTAAACACGGTAGTAATTTCCTTACTTTCACAGAGAGGAAGATCTCTATTCCAGTCAACACCTTTATTCTTAATTACACAGGAAATTTCATCAGTTCCACGTAATCTGAATCTAGACAGGTAAAAATTTTTAAAGAGGTGAAACTTAAGAAATCTCTCATTTCTCCAACAAGCACCTAGAAACTTTGTTTATATAGTTCTCTTCTGTGGTTACGGGGACATAATATACCAAGTTTTTGTTGTAATAAGAATGGAATCTTGATTTTTTATTTTATTTTGCTAACAGTCTCAACTTTGAAAACAAAAGAGAAGCAAATGAGACATCACTAAAGGAACCGATGGAAGCCTCACCATTTTAAGAAGTGTACCCTCTAATACTAATGCCCTAAAGTTACTAATACTAAAGAAACAATCTGTTAAAAGGAAAGGGAGGAAAAAGCCTTGCGTGAGGTTACTGCTTTTGACTTAATTGCTATACACAGACAAGTGGGCCATTATTCAATATAATAATGAAGGGTGATGAATATATATATTTATTCCCTCTGTCACAGGAGCATTAAACAAAGTCATTAGATGTAAAACTCTAGTTTTCACTCTGCAGAATCTCACTAAAAAGCTTAAGCCTTGGCTGATGCAAACAGCAAGTAAAACCAGGGAATCAAATCAGGTTTAACTGTAATTTCATTTGCTCCAGGTTGAATTCAGGAGACATTTCAAGCCAGAACTGGAATGGAACCTGCATAAGAAAATTTGGGTTTGGTTCAAATCTGGTCTAAACAGAAAAAAAAAGAAAAAGGATTCATTAACTTCACCAAATACTTACCCTCCTTCACAAGAAAAAGTAGCTTTTGAACCGAATGTAAGATCTGTCACGTTAACAAAACCATGTTCTAGTTCTCCTGGATGGTTACATTTTCTCTCTAGTGGGAGTGGGAAAGAAAAAAAAATAAAAATCTACATCTTTATAGTTATATACAAAGACTAAGTCTTTGGCATATACTGCTCTTACCGTCATTAGCATTTTTCAAGCTTCATTTCAAATATTACAGAATACTAATTCTTACTTGAAAAACAACTAAAATTGTTAAATATCAAAGGGAAAAAGCAAAAGAGCTCATGCACACATTACCTGTACAGAACTGCTCTGTGAGTGACCACTGTAAGTCTTCACCACACGTACGAGTTAATGATTTTCCGGGGATTCCTATATACCCTGGCCGGCAGACATACGACACCGTGGTTCCAACAGGAAAGCTTTCCATTTTGCTGAAACTCTCCTTGAGCTCTGCATATTGCAGCCTATCTGGAGGCATACACACGCCTGTCAGAGTAAGATGCAGGAAAAAGCAATAGACAATCTTGTCAACAAGAAGAGATACAAGTTGAGGCATAACGGTATAGAAGCCGGCCTAATTCAGTAGATTTTAAGGACTCAGCAGTAAATCAAAGAGGTGACATTCTTAAAAGCCAGAGCTATCTGCATATTTAACTTTCAATTTTTTAATTTATATTTCAATTGCATCCAAGGTCCAACTCTACACTAGTACAGGTTACTTATTGTTTTCTCAATTTCTTCTTTAGCATTCCAGCCAGACAACGCATTTCCTTCCAGTTCGTATTTTTTGTCCGTTTGTCTTATTCTTATAGTCAAATACATGACTTAATTCACTGTATACCCATCTGCAGTAAAATGCCTATTTAGCTTGCTGCAGGAAAAACAAACCAACCATATTCACGTATTAATTTCCTTTCCTAAGGCAAAAGGCCAGGCAGATCATAAAGTGGAGTTTAAAACCAGCTACACAATCCAACAGAGACCTACAGACCCAGGGACGTTCTGAGGTGCGGTCAATGCTGAAGACGTAAGACTCCTCCACGCTAGAGGACTCAGAAGAACACGTTCGAGACCTTGCAACCCAGACACAAATGCCAGATCTGCCCAGTCTTCGCAAGGCTCACACACGACAGAGACCATCACCTCTTTCACGACACCTATTAATTTCCTTTCCAACCTGTTTATATTATTGTTTAGAGATTTACCAAGCCATGAAAGAAATTTAAACCTCAAAGCCAGGCTCAGAACCAGCATCCACCAGCACCAAAGCCAGCACGCCCATTTTTGCAACACAATCTTTCTTTCACCTTTTCGCCCCAAACCCCACCGAAGCCGCCCGGAAATCTCGCCGTTTCCGCCACCGCCTAAAGCCGTTTCCTCCCCCCTCGCCCCCGCCTCCCCGAGCGGCCCAGCAGGCCCCGGGAGGCCGCCCCCGAGCCCAGCAGCACCCTCGGGGCCAGGGGAAGGGAGGACGAGCTCTCTCCCTCGTTCTGCTCTCGGGGACGGGAGGCCGCGGCGGGCTCAGCTCGCTCCCCC
>NW_008825543.1:2169442-2170743 GCF_000699105.1 Pygoscelis adeliae
TCAAAGCGCGTGCCGTTGCGCTGCTCCTGCGCCTTGAACGCCGACGAAGGCTGATAAAGACTAAAGGCGGCTGCGTGCCGGCCCGGGGCAGGGCCCCGCGCAGGGCTGCTGCTCCCTTGAAGCGCAGACCGCGCGTCTTGGCGGAGCAGTAGTAAAAAAAAACCCCCAAACGCCAGGTTTAAAACTCCAGGTGAACGCAAAAGGAGAGACAAAAAACCTAAAGCAACTGTTGTCCCACGTTCAGCTTTTATTAGGTTAAGCATTTGTAGAGGAACACTGCAAATAAGCGTTCCTGGAAGAAAATACAGAGCAGCGTGGACCGCTGCCGCAGACGTCAGTACAGTGGCTGTCAAGACAATCCTTGGTTTAACGAATTGTGGTTTTCACGTACGCGCTGCTTTTGTGCATCTTGCTTATCGCAGGGTTTGCAAATAGAGAAATGTTCTTCATCAGGTGGCAGCAGGACGCACAAGTCCCTCTGAAGCAGCATCTGTACTGTGCGCAGTTTGAACTTCGTTAGGTCCTTACGGTAATTAACGGGAGCAGAAGGAGCATTAACTGATGCTACGGTAAAGTGCCTTTTTTGCCACAGAATTTCAGCCTCGAGACGAGCAACGCTTCCACGCAACCTGCAGCCGCTCTCCGTACAGAGAATGAGTCCAGTGCCGGGTTAGCAGCAGCACGGATGCCCGGCCTAGGAAAAAGATGACATGCTGGTGTTAAAATCAGACTTTTTGTGCTTTCAACACTGATGCCTAGAGATTACATTGTAACTCGGGGAGGGAGGAGAGAATTTCTGGGAAATGCATTGTTTCAAAGGGGGAATTATCTCAAAATAGCCTTTACAAAAAAAAGAGCTAATGTTTACAGGTGGCATTTTGTAGTCAAAGCTGATTATGTTCAGAGTGCTGCTAACAGTGAAAATTCATTGTTATCTGCAATAGATTCAGCATAGAAAGTAGATTCACCTGCAAGTAAACATGGCATTGCAGTAAGTGTAAAAGCAAGCAGAAAACCCAAAAGGCCCAGTTCTGTGTCCTTTTCTTATGCTAGTGCTGTTAAGGTAGTTTTTTAGAGAGCAAGCTCTCTAAAATTATGGGTAATCCTTACAAACAAAAGCAAGTTTATGTCAGAAGCAAGGCATAGCCTGAAAGTCTGACCCATGAATGTCATCTATTCAGATTATGGAAAAGGAAACACACACATCGAGGGTGGTGTCAGAAAGAAAAATAGGATGTTTACAAAAAAACAGTGTGTGTAAAACAGTCTCTTTTATTCAGCAAAAGAAAGCATCTTACCAG
>NW_008825543.1:2170783-2181951 GCF_000699105.1 Pygoscelis adeliae
ATTGGAACAACTCAACTTTGCAGCTATAACTGATATTTTATGTTGAGGAATATAAATCCATACCTTCTATGGAAGACATGAACATTTCTGTTCAGTTATTTGGTTCAGAGGGGTTTGGCAATTGTAGTTTTCATATGTGTGATAATAGCTAAGTGAAAAAGAAGAAAACAGTGAACTGTATTGGTTCGTAAAAGAACACTCACACTCAGGTTGGTTTCCTTTTAGGAAGAGAGTCTTGAAATAACACAACATAACCACACCATCGATTCCAGGTTGCTGTGCCTTGTATAGTTCGCAAGCATGAGCCGAAGGTAGAAAGTTACAAGACCCAGGCACACTCAGGCAAATATTTCAAGTGTATAAAGTGTCTAAAACTTGGGACTTGGCAACAAAGGACATGAATGAACATCCAGAAGACTGCCTTACCCTTCCTTCTGCTTAGAAATAATTTTCCAGACAATGCCTGCCCCCAGGAGAAGCAGGACTCCTGCAGCTGCAACTCCTGAGATTGAAGAGCACATATTATTCTCACTGTATGTTTTAAGGCGTATCAGCACAAAAGACATAACGAAGCACATCTTCAGAGTAAGCAGAGGGAAACGGTGCCACTGGGCCCACTGCATGAAGTTAAAGATCTGGCCACAAAAATACCTCTGAGCTGCTTACCTAGGCCTACTGAACCAGACTTGCGTGACGCTGAAGGGAAGAGAAAAAGAAAAATCAGCAAACTATTCTAACAAAATATGGTGTTTCTCAACTGTAGTTAATCACTTGATCAATAAAGCTTTTCCTGCTAAGGGCTGTAATACAGGATTTCTTAAAAACCACACCATTATATTCTTTTTTTTTTTGATACAGAAAGACATTTGCATGTTTAAAATGCATTTGTATGTTTCTCTTTGATCTTTGCTTCATTTCCATTTCACTCACTTAGTTTACAGGCTGGTACAGGAGGGTCCCAGCTGAAGTCCTCTTGGCACTGAATCTGACTGATGCCTTCCAACGTGTAACCATCATCACATTCAAGAGTGATGTTAGTCCCAGAGCGATAAGTATTTCCTTTTATGGCTTTCTTAACACCTTGAACTTCGGGGAATACACATCTGATCTCTGAAATTAGAAGTAACAAAAAAAGGACATTTAATGAGAAGGAATATAAAATACGAGAAATACCACTGTGGGTTATTTAAGACATTGTTCTTGAATCCTTTCTGAATGTAACCAGGAATTAATTCTTATTCCACAGGGTAATGCCTTTCTTTGTGGCTGCAGAAGGGGGTAAGTGTCTCACTCCCACATGTGAATATTTGTACAGATCAGCTACTCCACACTGATACTGCACGTGGGAAGTCGTGTGTAGTAGGGGTACCTTGGGAGAAGCCTGCCAGAGAAAGAGGTTTTTCTGATACTGGGCTACCAAAACATTTGGAGAAGAAAGGTGTAGCAGGGAAGAATTCTGTGGGAGCTTTAGACCCAACTGCCTATAACCCACTTCTAGTCTGTAGAAGTCCCTTATCCTTAAAAGATGTCACCAGCCATATTATTTATCAATAATTAACCAGCCACCTAAGCTATTTATACCACTGATTTCAATGAAGTGAATTAGTTGCTTCAATTTAAGTGTCTAATCACAGTCCAAGCCCAAGAATTCTGGAGGAGAAGGTTCTCAGTGGAGACCAAAGGGGTAACATCAACATGTAACTTTTAACCTTTGTTTCACGTCTTTTTTTTTTTTTTTTATATTTATTTTTACTTTCACACGTAATAGTTACTAAGGACACTTCAAAACCACAAGAATGTGGAATGGCAGGGAGAATTTTTCTGTGAGACTGCTTCCTTTAAAGAGCCTCTGACTTATTTACATAAGCATTTGGTACGTTATTTCCTCTCATTGTTATCCAAGCGCGGTTCAACTCTTGAGTCACCGAGGTGGGTGCAGTTCCACCAAGGAAGCACGCTGTGTGGGTAACGAATTTATTCCAGTGAATGTCCAGCTTTCCATGCGGGAACACCCACACCAGGAATCTTGTGACGCTGATGAAATTGCCTTTAGTCAAGTTTGCCCAATGACTGACCTTCACAGTGAGCTACACAGAAGTGCCAAGTCACATTGGCATATAGAGGCATTTTCCGAGAAGGGAATAGTCAGGCTCACCTGTGAGCTACAAATCACCCATCAGAGACAAATTCTCTGATATAATAATTTCCTTTGTTTCCTGTTAGTGATAACTGGGGAGTGAGAGACACAAAAAGGGAAGGAAAGGAAAGGGAAAAAGTTTCTACTCTTCTACTAAAAGTAAAAAGCTTTTAATGGAGGAAAGTTGGTATAGAACTCATTCGTAGCAACAAGAGCAGAGATGGAAAACACGCAAGAATTAAAATTGCCTTCCAAAATTGCCTCTACTGTACTCATATCCTTTGGCTACTAGCATGAGGTTCCCATCCTACTACTTTACAACAAAATCATACTCTTCCCAGGGATAATAAAGAATAGATAAATTCATAATTAACAGATCAACAGTGCCTAGCTATGATATGAAAGTGGTTCCCAAGCAAAATAAGGGGATGGAATTCAGTGTTAGCTGCAGAAGATTTTACTGCTTCGGTTTTGGCCCATGTATCTCTCCGATGATTTAATTTTTTCCCCAAAGTAAAACATGCATATCAGCATGGCTGCATGTCTCCCCAGCCCATTTCTGGGAGATGTCTGCCACCATGAATTCCAAACAACATAAGCAAACCAAGCACAAACACACCTTTGCACTGAGGAGGCGGCTGGCTCCAGGTTCCTGACACCGTGCAGTTGATGAAAGCATTCCCAACGAGTGAATAACCAGGATTACAGCTGTAGGATACAGATGCTCCATAGGAAAAAGTGTCAGAGATGTTGCCTTTGAGCTTCCCGTTGGTGATGTTTGGAGGATGGAGACACTTCACAGCTGGAAAGTCAGGGAGAGGCAAATGACAGTGTTGACATGAGGATCCTGGTGGACTGCCAGAGAGCAGCTAAGGCACCGTACCTTTGCAGCCTTGATTGTTCCCTTTGAATTTCTTCACCTAGGCTAAATAACTGATTTTGTAACCCTGTAACTCCATCAGGCTTTGGAAATGGGTATAAACTTGATCTTGTTCTTATCACTCATTCTGTAGTAAAGGACTCAGATTTAGTCCTTATACAAACCTTTCCCTAAGGCAAGTCATGTTAAACGTCCTTTCTTCTTAGGTCTCTGCAACAAAAACACACCTTGACAGACTGGAGAAGGATGGCTCCAGCCTCCAGACTCTGTGCAATAAATGGATGCTGTCCCAATGAGAGAGAAGCCGGGCTCACAGGTGTATCTTACAGATGTTCCAGGAGTGAAAAATGCTTTTGCCGGGCCACTGAAAGACCCATGGGCAATATCTGCAGGCTTGGAACAGTGCAGCACTAAAAAGAGAGAAGTGCAGATCAAAACAGAGCTCATACAGGCAAGAGGGGAAACTTTTGAGCACCTGTGGACGGGTGTACGCTCACTCCCACAGCACTGAATCCAACACACAGAGCCAGCCCTGCCCAACCCTCTGCGCTCACTTCACCCCAAATCATCTATAAAGCATATGGCAACACACACACTTCTTCTTACACAAAGGAACATTGCCCAGCATCGTCTTTCCTGGTATATCAGATAAGAAGAGCGATTAGTTCATATATATAATGGGAATTCCACACTTGTAAGACCACCTTATTACAACATCCATACAGGTTCCTTGTGGCTGGCAAAGCTGGCCTAAGCTCATTTTTAAGGCATTCATACTGAGAAACTGAGGCACCGGATACTGCAGCAATAAGAATGGGAAAAATTAGGATAGATGGATCTTCAGATCTGAACACTAGACTCCAGATTCCTCTTGCCTCCTAAACATGTTACGACACACCACCAAGAGTGATAAGGTCAAAAAGGATAGCCATCCAAGGACAGATACCACATGCTTTCCTCTTTCACAGACAGGGAGTGGAGGATCCCATGTGCCCCCTAGCCTGGCACTGGGACTTGTGGAGGTCTTTGGGGACATTAGCAGTGTTGCATTCAATGGTAATGATGTCTCCAGGCCTATAGAGGGACTCCAATCTGATTGCTTTTCCATTCCCAACTCCTGGGCTCACACAGCCAACTATGGGCCGTGAGGGTATAAAGAACCCTTTAGACCATGAAACTTGTGTGGGATAGAGACCACAGAGACCTCATTCTTGGCCACAGAGACCTCATTCTTTCTTTAGTGGTGGAGTTTGTTGAAGCAACAGCTCGTTTCAGCAAGTCCTTAGCCAAATATCACGACATGTTTAACGCATTTAGAAAGTTGAGAAGATTCAGTGGAAAGAGCACAAACACACCTTCACACCGAGGAAGGGGGTGGCTCCAGACTCCGTATGTTGTACAACGAACGGACTTATTACCAATGAGGGAGAAGCCATGTTTGCAGCGGTAGTGCACAAGTGCTCCTACATCAAAAGTGTCTGAGAAATGACTGCTGTGTTCCCCATTAGTAATGCTTGGAATCACAGAATCATAGACTAGTTTGGGTTGGAAGGGACCTCTAAAGGTCATCTAGTCCAACCCCCCTGCCATGGGCAGGGACATCTTCAACTAGATCAGGTTGCTCAGAGCCTCGTCCAACCATTGGAGGAGGCAGACACTTCACTACTGAAAGAGGAGAGGGAGAGGGTGAGAAGGTGACATTCAATTGTGAAAAAAGTAATAACAAGAGAGTAAAAAAGTGCAATTAACCCTCTTCACTGCAAAAAGCAGGACAGGTTGGGAGGAGGAGCTAGTGTTTAGTAAATCTTGCCTCTTCTTATAATAGACCTACCTGGCTTCGTTGTGGTATCAGGATGATGATAGTGTTCTGCCACTCCATCTAGATGCAACATTAAGAGTTTAAAAGACAAACTTGGTCGATCAAATACAATGCACAAATTTACCTTCATTTTCCATCATCCTGCCTTTATATTTCCAGCAAAAATTTCACGCCTCTCTGATAGACAGTGTCCCACCATGAAGCTACCAAATTTCTCACTTTTAGGAAATGAAGAGAACACGGATTATGGATTGCAACAAGCAGGGTGAGAAAAGTGCAAATCATGCTTATACTTACAGCATTAGCCAAAACCTGGCTTATCTCCTGTGTGAGAAGAGAGGCATAAATAAAAGGAACAATTTCTGCTTTCTCCTTAAAGTAGTTGTGGCAAACAAGAAAAATAAAGCCAACTTTGGCTTCAGTGAGTGGGTAGGAGCAGTCGGGGAAGAATCTGCAATGCTAACAAGTCAGAGTGCTGACACTTACCCTGCTCGCAGACTGGCACGGGTGGATCCCATGTTTTATCAGCTCGGCACTGGGCTGTGCCATGGCCTCGCAAGGTGAAACCTTTATGGCACTTAAAGCTAACAGTGTCTTTGTATGTGTAGCGATATTTAAGAACAGATACTCTCCCATTCTGGATCTGTGGGACTGGACATACCACCTCTGAAAAATAAATGCATTATCTCAAAGAGGGAGCCATATATATATATATATGCACTAATTACAGCATAAAGTCCATCCTTAACGTGCCACTGCTCAGAGGAGTTCCACAGGTAGTACTTGGAGAGTCACAGAAGAATAATTTCAAGAATTGAGGGCTTTTTAGTTCCTAGGTTTACCACATGATTGTATACGTAAACATAGTTTTGTGCCTATAAGCAGAATAATGCAAATACATTCCCATAAATATATTAAATGGTGTAGAAATCCATAAGCGCCATTAGTCATCCTCATGACTGCTTTACTGTACCAAGCTCATGCCTTCCAAAGCAATTCCATCTGAAGGAAAGACTAATTGCAATGATCAGCCCCCGCAAAACAGCCTTGTGGTTTGGATAACAGTACGGTATTTGGAAGATCCTAGTTCAATTTTACTCAATATCCCGCTCTTCTACTGCAAGACACATTTCTTCCTTAATTTATTATTTATGTTTGTGAAACAAAAGGGACAAATCCCTGCAGGCATCTCACAACTCTTCATTCTACATAACTCTGAAAGACCAAAAGCTAGCATCTGGAAGATTTTTAGAAGAAACCAAACAAGCAAACAAAACAAAACAATCCTAGAGGAATATTACACTTAAAAAGCCTTATTCCTCAAGGCTCTATTTATTTTAAGGAAATGCCACTTTTTAATTTTAAGGACTTCATTTGGCAATTCTGGGCCAGATCTAGTGGTGACCTACTTACTCTGACAAATGGGAAGAACACCACTCCATGCGACATCTGGTCCAAAAGTCTCACATCGCCTATGAGATACTCCAACCAGTCGGTGCCTGGAGTTACAGAGAAAGAAATATCAGTTGATATCAAGTCATTCAGCCTGGATTTTGCACTCCCACTCTGACACTACCCCCAGAGGTTTCCTTCTGCAGCCTCCTGTTTCTGGCTGGTCACCGAGGTGTTTCTGTTGGTTTGACACATGGGAATGAAGGACACCAAGTTCCTTCTGCCTAGATCCAAGAGGAACAGCAGTGATCCCAAATTACTCTGGGTTAGATTGGTCAGGTGCTAAATCAGGACTCAGACCCAAGTGATTTCCAAACCGCTGGAGCCTCCTTGCAGCACGTGCTTGCTTGCACTCCCAGCTCCTGCTGGGTGGCCATCTGAGAAGGCAGACTGAAACTGAAGTTTGCAGAGTAATCTGTTGAGCACAGGCAGGAGAAAATGAGACACTTCTCCCTTTCCTGAGCAGGCAACCATGGCATAACTGGAACCAAAGTACAAACTCTGGCTTGCTGTGGGAGAACGCCCAGCACAGAGGAGTGGGCTCTGAGCCTTTACCGTAAGTTGCCCAACACCGAGCTCAGAAACGGAGTCAGCAAAGGCAGCGTGGGACTCACCCTTCTTCACATGTGTAGCTCACGGTTGACCCAAAAAGGAGATCTGTCAGAACAACAACTCTGCCGTTCTTTGGTGTTTCTGGGTATTTACATTGCTTCCCTGGGAAAGAACAAGGCTGAGTTTAAACTCCTCTCTTGCAGTTTTGTAATGCACTATGAGAAAGTATCTTAAGGATCTGTCCACATTCAGACACCAATAAAGACGTGATTTTTAAAAGGCCAATAGCTGCCCAAACTATGTGACTAGTGAAGCCATGTATAAATCATTTTTTAAAGAATTGCTTTAAGAAACCCACAAATGTAGCTTAGACAATTTTCAACAACCAACACCAAACTGATTGAGCTATTCACTTTTACAGAACGCTAGCGCTTCAGACCACGTGTGGTTTTTGAGGCATGTCAGATTCGTGGGTACTCCGGGGTGTCTCATGTATCCTGGCTGGCAGCTGTATTGCACGGTGTCCCCAACAGAAAACTCCATCAGATTTTTGTATTCCTCAGTTAGCTCAGCAAAGGTTAAGTTTGGAGGTGCTCCACAGCCCCCTATAGGAAAGAAAACACAGGGAAAAATAGGGATATCAACTACACAAAGTTGTTTTAAAATGTGTATTGAGTATGCACAGATAAAAGTTTACGAGCAAAACTGACAACAAAAGGGAAGTACTGAAGGATTCAACATTTTGGGAAGAGTGAGGGAAAGGATGAGTCCTACAGGCTTTTGAAGGCAGAAATTCCCAGACTATCCATAACTCCAGCCATTATCTCGGAACCATTGTGTACCTGCACACTGAGGAAGAGGGAGGCTCCAGTTTCCAGAGTCAGTGCAGTAAATTGATGCCTCTCCCAGGAGGCTGTAGCCAGGGTCACAGCTGTAATTTACGACCATCCCAGTAGTGAAAACTTCCAAGTCCTGGCTGTTGTGCTTTCCTTTGTCAATATTTGGAGGTGAAGGACATTGCAGCACTAAAGAGAGAGGACAAAACAAAAATGAAAAAAGGGCATGGACAGGATAACGTGCACGAAGGATGCATGCACAAAGACACCAGAATTAACCATTTCTGTTGGCAATGGCTGGAGGGTGAGCGCACTGCGACACTGGGGGAGGAGGGCAAATCCACATTCACGTCAGTAGTGAAAAAAAGGAGGAGTATGGAAAAACGAGTGAGTTGGTGCACAGGAACATTGCAGCTGAGCTGCCAGCCTGTAAGAGACAGGGTGTCTCGGACAGGTATCTCTTGGCTGCTGCTCGTTGCCAGAGTCCATCCAGATACTTCACCCCTCTGGACTACTTAGCAGGTATTTCTGTGCACTCATCCCCGGTGAGTGCCAAAGGGCTCTCAGTGAAGCAGGGGTGATGTGGGCACTGCACATCCTGGCCCCACATCCTCCCCGGCCCCTCCTGTCTTGTGAACAGCCACTGCTCCACAGCGTGTCCCTGGGTCTGCCCTGCCCTGCCCACGGCCCCTCCGGCAGGGACGGATGCCCGTGCACCACAGAGCCCTACCTCCGCACCGCGGCAGTGGCCCGCTCCACACGCCGTGCTCCCCGTCCACCGTGGTGCAGAAGATGGAGGGCTCTCCAGCCAGCGGGTGGCCGGAGTCGCAGGGGGAGATCGGTGGTGCAGAGGAGGGAGGGCTCTCCAGCCAGCGGGTGGCCGGAGTCGCAGGTGTAGATGACCACGTCCGCGTAGGAGAAGGTGCCCGTCAAGTGCCCGCTGTGTCTCCCGTGGGGGATGTCCGGAGGCGGGTCGCAGGTGATACCTGTGGGCGCGTACAAGGTGGCTGTTAGCATCAGTGCCGCAGCAGCACCTGGGGTCTGAGGACACACACGCTTCCCAGGAAGGGAACCGATGGGGCTGAACCTATCTCAGCAGTGATGCTCTCTGTCGTTGCCTTGAAAGCTCTTTCCCAAGGAAAGCACTGATCTGAATCTCTTTGTGCTGTGTTTGGTTTCTCGTCAGTCCTGCTCACTCAGCTCCTGCCGCAGTGTACTTACTCTGGCAGACGGGAACATCACCGCTCCACCTCACTCGCGTCCCAGAGCTCGAAATCACACAGTGCCGCTGGGATGCTCCAACCAGCCTGTGCCTGGGGTCAAACAAAGTCACTCTTGTCACTGCAGGATCATCTTTGGAGGTTGCGTCTCCCACAGCAAACAAGTATTGCCTTAGTTGCCATCTAATACCGCCATTTTAAAGCTATGAACCTTAGCTCATATGGGGACGTTCCCCCAGGTCCCCTCGGTCAGCACAGGCAGTAGATCCCTGGCAGGCTCAGGGAGCTGCCATGCGCTCTCCTCTTCCTTCCATCCTCTAGAAAAGTCCACTTTAATGACTTCTGGCTTAAGCCAAAGCTTCCAAAATAAACTCCCCTTTTCCCTTCATATGCTCCACACAACCAGACTCAGGTGGTCGTGCCCTCTAAATGGCATTTAAAAATTTATAAATAAATCCCCTTCTCCAATTTCTGTTGCCATTTGGACTAGATATTAGACTAGAAATAGACCGTTGCGAAGACCAGAATTGCTTTAGTGCCAAAACTGTTCTAAACCACCCAAAGGATTCTGAGGCTTTCCCTGATCATTTGGATGATTTGTATTTTCTCTCAGCACTTGAGAACTCCAGTTTCTCCTCCAGCATGGCCTTGTGCAGGCAACGCTGGGGTGCTCTGAGCTCAGAGACACAACCACTGGTCTCTTGTGGGAAGACACGCGGTGCCTACGCGTTGCAAGGAGGGCACAAGCATTGCTGATTTCATCTCAGTGAGGTGAAGGAGCTTGGCTGGGACTCACCCTTCGTTGCAGGTATAATTCACTGTTGACCCAAAGAAGAGATCTGTTGTAGCGATAACTCTGCCGTTCTCCGGTTCTCCTGGATGATCACATTTTCTCCCTGGGCAGAAGAAGACCTGGTTTTAAGCTTCTTTAACTCAGTGCCATAGGAAAAAGGTCACTAATTCTAGGAGTCTGCCCAAACCCCACAGAGGAGGGAACCGAAAGGAAGAAATTACAAGGCTTCAGTTGTCACATTGTGATTGAAACAAACTAGAAGTATCACAAAACATACGTTTGCAAAACTCCTGGGCTTCAGACCATGTTTGATTTTCAAGACATGTGATAGTCGGTGATATCTGTGGATGTTTTATGTATCCAGGCCGACAAGTGTACTTCACGGTCTTCCCAACAGAAAACTCAGTCTGATTTTTATACTCCTTGTTTAGCTCAGCAAAAAATAACGTTGTTGGTGTCCCACAGCCAGCTGCCAAGAAACAAAATGCACATGAGAAATACATGCTGGCTGTGAAACGCAGCTAAAGAGAAACAAGCGCATAGGTAGACACCGTTACAAACCCCAAGGTATTAATATCTCTCCTATGTATTCTGACATTTATCTATATAAATTAACACTTACTTAGCATGCAAGGATACGTGCACCCAATTTATATGTTCTTAAAAAAAATGAAACAAAACCATCCCCCCCCCCAAAAAAACAAACCCAACAACCCAGGTTAGCCAGTTTGGTGTTTCCACACTCTGCACATCCTACGCTGCAGCGCTGCCACCATACAGCGTGTTGTCTTTGGGCCACAGAGTGCAGGAATCTGCAATTTCGGAAGTTAGAACAACCAAGACTGTCTCCTTGTGGGAAACCATGGGCTTTGGCAATGCCACCAGGTTATTCCCGGTGCCACCAAAGTGAACACAGCGCCTGCGTGGGCTGGAAGCACGCTTAGACCCATGGGTGTCACTGGGTGTGCACTTCGCCCCCCACACGCCAATTCTGCAGGTTGGCAGGTTTGCCTGCTCCAGGATCAGCCGAGCACGGGACGGGTGCTCAGCCAGCTGCAGCGGCTGCGGCCGGCCCCACCTGCGCAGCGTGGGTACGGGAGGCTCCAGTTCCCCGAGGCCGTGCACAAGACAGAGGGGTCTCCGAGGAGGGAGAAGCCAGGCTGGCAGCTGTAGCTCACGGACATGCCGCTGGTGAAGTTTGCCCCGAGCTCTGCGCTGTGCGTGGCGTGGGCGATGATGGGAGGTGGAGGACAAGGCAGCACTAACAGGGCAGGAGCAGAGAACAGCGTTTCAGTGATTTTGCCCGACAGAGGAGTACATGTAACACAGCAAAACACCGTCACACCTGAAGCGATCGAGTGAGGCAGAGAGCACAACCTCAGGTCCCCTCCAGCACAAGGATGGCCCTAAGCATCCTCTCTCTAAACCCCCATGTGCCCGTGCTCACCTGGCTCGCAGGTGGGGACAGCAGGCGCCGAG
>NW_008825543.1:2182025-2188950 GCF_000699105.1 Pygoscelis adeliae
TGGACCATGGGGGCTTGTGCTGGTGATCGTTGGAAGTGAAAAGCAGCCGAGCTTGGGCTGGGGAAGCGGCTGCCAGAGCTGGGGGTTCTCCCTTTGTTTTTGTGAGGTCAAAATTCAGGGAAGGCTGTGTGACCCTTTTCAGTACGGGTAACAGCATTCCCAGCTCACCTTCACACCGGGGGTAAGGGATGCTCCAGGTTCCGGATTTCAAACAAAAAACTGTTGTTTTCCCAGTGAGGACATACCCCGGGTCACAGTAGTACTTCACTGATGTTCCAGGGATGAACACTTTCACATCCTTGCTCTCGTGCTGTCCATTTTTGATATTTGGAGGGGAAGGACACTGTAGCACTA
This sequence comes from Pygoscelis adeliae, assembly GCF_000699105.1. Taxonomy (NCBI): domain Eukaryota; kingdom Metazoa; phylum Chordata; class Aves; order Sphenisciformes; family Spheniscidae; genus Pygoscelis; species Pygoscelis adeliae. Next base: position 2,182,380 of record NW_008825543.1, read on the forward strand.
CAAGGAGGGGAAAAAAGTGGTGAGGAGCACGTACCAGAAACACCCACTGTAGGGTAAGGCAGCCTTTTCACTTCTTTCTTTTCCATTAACTTTTCCCAAATAGCTAGGGATGTCAATGTATGAATTATGTTTCCATCCTACCCTCACCTATCTTCCAGCCTTCATGTTTTTTGAGCTTATTGACATCAAGAATGATCTTTTCTCACTCTTTAGGCATTTACAGTGGTTAGTTTCCATCTGTGGCTGTAACAGCTTGCTCGGGCTTTTCTGTGGTTGTGAACAAGATCAGACACTAGCCTAGCTCTCTCTCCATTTGTGGATTCATTTAAGGAGATGAAAGCCCTATGTAACAACAGTCTGAATGGGTGTTATGAAGATGGGTGGACAGGTATTTGCATGTTTTTCCTTTCCAGTCCTGGAGAGTGGCCCCTTTACCTCCAAGGTGAGGCAGTTGCACCCTGCCAGGTGCACTCACACAGTGGTTCAGAAGAAATCGGCTGCCACCCACTGCCTCGTTTACACTTACTCTTTTCACAGACGGGCACAGGAGGGTCCCATGTGCCCCCAAACTGGCACTGAGACTCTTGAGAGCCCTTCAAGGCGTAACCAAAATCGCATTCGAAGACAATGATGTCTGCGAGTCTGTACATGGTCTCCAGCCCAGTCGTTCTTCCGTTTGCGATCTCTGGTCTTTTGCAGCCGGTTGCTGGAAGTGAAGAGCACAAGGCACCGCTGGGGACGCGAAGCCCATCCCGGGTGCGGAGGGGCACTGCTGCCTGCTGCCGATCCTTGCCATCACTGTCATGGGCATGTCAACATCATTGACTCTTATCCTTACACAAAATATCATTATTCAACTGCACTTGTAGCCTGTCCTCACTGGGGGGCAGAAAGAGAAATCCACAGAGGCAGGTGGGGCTCCTCCTGCCTGTGGGATCTTTGGCCTCTGCCTCTTACTGGAGATTTGGTCTGCAGCGATCAGACCGAGAGCCAAGAAGGAAGAAAGGACCCGGGGAAGGGTAAAAGAAATCAACACACACACACACACCTTCACAGCGGGGCCGGGGCCGGCTCCATGTCCCCTTGGCGGTACAGCTGATGGAGGCGTTCCCGATGAGGGAGTAGCCATCCCTGCAGGTGTACTGCACAGCCGAGCCTGGAAGGTGGGTGTCCAAGGACTGGCCGCTGTGATTCCCGTTGGCGATGCCTGGAGGGGGAGGACACTTCACCTCTGTGAAGGAGAAGGAAAGGCAGGTAAGAAATATGGACAAGGCAAGAAAAAAAAAATTAAAAATCCAACTTTTAAAAACCAAAGGATGAAGACAATTAATTCCATTAACTCCTTTCAATAAATATCTGTCATGTTAGCTGACTTCCTATCAGTGGGTGCAGCCCCCACCGCAGCCATGGTCATTCCTTCTGCCACTCACAACCAAGTCTCGCCAGCGGGGACGGATGCCCGTGCACCACAGAGCCCTACCTCCGCACCGCGGCGGTGGCCCGCTCCACACGCCGTGCTCCCCGTCCACCGTGGTGCAGAAGATGGAGGGCTCTCCAGCCAGCGGGTGGCCGGAGTCGCAGGTGTAGATGACCACGTCCGCGTAGGAGAAGGTGCCCGTCAAGTGCCCGCTGTGTCTCCCGTGGGGGATGTCCGGAGGCGGATCGCAGGTGATACCTGTGGGCGCGTACAAGGTGGCTGTTAGCATCAGTGCCGCAGCAGCACCTGGGGTCTGCAGGACACACACGCTTCCCAGGAAGGGAACCGATGGGGATGAACCCGTCTCAGCGGTGATGCTCTCCGGATACAATGACCCAAATTATCCAGAGACAAACCTTGTATGGAAAAAAATCACACGTGGGAAGGAAAACGTGCGCCCTCCTGTGAGTCACTTCCTTGCTGCCCATGTCTGGAGCTGGTGGGACAATTCTTACCTCCCTTTCCATAACCATTGGTGACACATGCAGAGAGAGACTGGCCACGCCATTCCTACACATGACCAGTGAGAAATACTTACCCCAGTAACAGGGAGTTTAAAATATTAATGGTTTTCCCAGTTTGGACCAGGATAAATGAAAGACCTTTGGAAACATTTTCAGAAACATCCAAACCAAAACAAAATGAAAAGAAAAATTGAAGATTTGACACGTTGAGTGACTTGAGAAATCTTTTGCAATAAAATCTTTGTCTTGAAAGATGTGCCACTGTCTCTTGCAAGCCATCTCCAAAGGCCTTTTGTTGTGGCCTACTTACGCTGGCAGACAGGAGCATCTCCACTCCACGAGACATGTGTGCCAGAGACCTCGCATGTTCTCTGAGAGCCTCCAACCAGCTTGTACCTGGAGTCACACAGAAGGATTTATTAATTTACATTAGGAGACTTGAGATTTCTTTACAACCCTTCTAACTGGCAGCCAAGACTTCTGACTTGGGAACTACGTTCCTTCATGTAAAGCTAAAAATCTGCTTTACTCTCACCTGGCAGCTGAATTCAGCTAGTCACAAGACTCACCCCTCGTTACAAGTGTAATTCACTTTGGACCCGAAGAGGAGGTCCGTCAGGACAACAGCTCTGCCATTCTCCGGATCCCCTGGGTTAGCACATTGTTTCCCTGGAAGGGAACATGAGCCACCATTAGCCCTCAGCTGCTCACTCACATCCCACCCATCCCTGGGTCGGCACCCAGGGATGCCAACACAGAGAGCGGACCACATAAAGTAAAGAAACCCATAATGCCAGAAAAATGTGAAAATCCAGCCAAGCCTGACACTTTAGGTTTTTCAGCACTTGCAGGACATACTTTTACAGAACTCCTGCGCTGGAGACCATGTCCGATTCCTGAGGCATGTGATGGCCGGCGGCATGCCCGGGTGCCAGGTGTACCCAGGCCAGCACACGTATTCCACCTTCCTCCCCACGGGAAAGATGGTCTGGTTGCTGTACGGCTCCTTCAGCTCAGCAAACGCCAGTCTGGTAGGTGCATTGCAGCCAGCTACCAAGAAAGATAAGCCAGCCCAGTTGTTAAAGGAGTCAAGAAAAAGCAGATCTGGGAGAGCAGGAGAAAGGTTAACATTCAGAGCACTGTTGGAACACTTGCCCTGCTCGCACACTGGCACGGGTGGCTCCCAGGTGTTATTTAGTTGGCACTGTACCACACTCTGGCCGTGTAGAACATAGCCTGGCTCACACTCAAAGGCAATGGTATCCTTGTGTGTGTAGGCAGTCCTAGGAGACACTATTCTCCCATTCTTGACCTGTGGGACAGGACATCTTGCCTCTGGAAAAGAAGTGCGGGTCCTCAAAACACGCAGTGTGCAGAGCTGTGCAGCTGCAAAGCCACTTAAGAGTTGCAATCCCTTTTAAGACACAAGTCTGAAAGTAATTTTCCCATAGATGATGTACTGCCTGCATCCAGAGATGGCAAACATTGAGGGAGAGACCCAAACCGAAAGGTGAGGCTGGGGATGCTGGAGGCAGTGGGGTGGTCCTCCAGCCTCCTCCCCTCTGCCTGGCCACAGCTGCAAATCAGCCCGTGCAAATCCTGCCCTAGCAGGCACTCGGGCAAGAAGTGCAATTGTCTGGAGGTTTCCTAGGCTTTCCGAACACGAAGCAGTAGGGCAGGGAGGATTGCACCCGAGTATTAGGATGTGCACGCACAACCCTACCTCCGCACTGCGGGGGTGGCCCGCTCCAGACGCCGTTTTTCCCATCCTCGGTGGTGCAGTAGATGGAGGGCTCTCCGCGGAGCGGGTACCCGGGGTTGCAGGTGTATGTTACAGATGTGCCGAAGTGGAATTCATCCAGCAGCCTGCCCGTGTGCTTCCCATTGGGAATGTCCGGAGGCGGCTCACAAGGGATACCTGCAGAGGTGCAGAACAAGGCTTCTAAATTCAACAGCAGCACCAAAGTACTTTAAATCCCTCAGTCTGTGGGGCATAAACACTTGTCCTAGAGATGGAGTAACTGCAATGAAGTGACCTTCTAGATGAGGCCTTGTAGGCAAACTGGATCCCATGTCCCTGGTCAGCTATTTCTATGACAGAAAGCAGACCAGTGAGACAAACCTCTATGGAGGAAACACCTACCTGCTTTATCTTTTCTACTGTTTAAGAAATAAAAAAGCAGGTATTTCTTTTGTATCGCCTGTGTAAAATCCTGATTTTTCAGCTGCACACAGTGCAAAGGCACGCACAGGCAGAAATTTGAAATTAACCTATGTCACCTTAGGTTAATATGTACCTGGAGAACCTGTAAAATGCTTTAAAACACCAGAACGTGCCAGTAAATGTTTCTTACTTATATGAAACTGTCACCTAATCAGCAACAGTAGTTAATCAGCAGAGAAACACTCAGGTGTAATTGCTGAGGTGCGGCACGGCAGCTCTTTGGGTACACATCAGTTATCCGTGCTCATAGTGAAAGAGAGAGCCTGCGGTTTGGGACTTTGGGATTCCACTTCTGGCCCTCCCACAGCGCTCTGCCTCTTCTGAGGGTTGTGCCTTGGTCTCTCTGTGTCTAACAATAACAACCCTTAAGCAGAAGATAATATTTTCCCTTCCTCTCTTGTAATGCGCTTGTGATGTTAGTCAGAGACAGGATACCCAAGCACTGCTGAAAAAGCTCCAGCTGAGACATTGCTTTCTATAATCCATTAAGCTTTGAGATCTTGTACCTTTTCCCAGAACATTTTCGTTTGACATCAAAACCTTCTGATATTTTTCATGCCCACAGAGCAGAGAAATTCCCTGTGAAAGCTTTGATTGGAAAGATTTGGCAGTCTCTGCTGGAAAATATTTACCGGATCCATGCAAACCCCCCCGGAGCTGTCGGCTACTTACGCTGACAAATGGGAATGTCACCACTCCATGCAACATGTCCACCAGAAATCTCACACCGTCTGCTGGATTGTCCAATTAACCTGTGCCTGGTGTTAAAAGGATTGAGCGTTCATCCCAAGTCATTTCAGTGTAAGTTACTACCTCCTCCTCGCCACCCCGGAAGGCGTGATCAGCCCCGCTGTCAGCAAAGCTCTGGCCCTGAAGAAGTTTCCTTCCTCGCTCAGCACCACCTTACCGATTTCACAGTATATACATGTACACATAAGATAGGGAACACCTTATGTGTTCATACAGGTGCAGAACTCTATAGAGTGGCTTCTGTATATAATCCATTTATCGGGAATGAATGAATAGGAGGAAAAAAGGGAGACTTACCTAATACATCTCTCCTTGCTGTTTTAAGCAGTTGCCAAAACCAGGACTTACCCTTCTTCACAGCCGTAGAGCACTGTTGACCCAAACAGGACATCTGTTAGGGAGATGATTTTCCCATTCACGGGTTCACCAGGATGACTGCATTGTTTCCCTGGGGGAGAAGAAAACCTCATTTTAGGCTTCTCTCTGTCTATACCACAGCACAACAGATGCGACTGTTAGTCCAGTAATCTGTCCACATTTCCAGTTACCCCCAAAACGGGTTTTGAATAGCATAAAGTTACATGGCTTTACTAGTCACATACTATTTGAACACCAGAATAAGGTTCAGGTTTTTGCAGCATGGACAGAACCTAGCACCTATTCCTTCTTGAATAACAGACACCAAATCAAGGAGCTATTCACTTTTACAGAACTCTAGTGCTTCTGACCACACTCCGCTCTCAAGGCATGTAATAGTAGGTGACATTTCTGGGTGTTTAGCGTATCCAGGGCGGCAAGTGTATTGCACAGTCTTCCCAACAGAAAAATCAATCTCATTTTTATGCTCCTCATTTAGCTCAGCAAAGCGTAACCTTGTAGGAGCACCACAACCACCTATTGAAAAAGAAAACAGACGTGAGAATCAGGCAGGACAGGCTTGCTGGGTGCAAGCACAGAAAGAACACTGTTATGAGAAAGGTGTTTGGTTTGCCTTGCAAAATTGTTTATTTTAATTAATATAGCCATTATTAAACAAACACAACTTATTTTCCCAAAGGATTCCAGAGGATCAGGTTCTTATTCCCAGGATATACTCAAATCTTCCACCCACAGGGTTTAACCACATTTTTTTAATGGGGTTAGGGGACATAAAATAGTGTACCCCAAGGCAGCTACGTCACGATTTACCTGGAAGTTCAGGCCTGTTTGAGAACTGCTGGTAATGGTACAGTCTACTGCAGACGGGAACAGGAGGGTGCCAGCTGCCATCCTCCTGGCAGAAGATTCTAGCACTGCCTTGCAGGCTGTAACCATTGTGACACTGAAATGTCACCATTTGCCCAGGTGCGAAGATAAGTCCTTGACCAAGAACTTGCCTTCCATTCTCTATATGTGGATTTATGCAGATGATCTCTGGAAGTGATGATGTACAGAAGTGATGTGCAAATGGAGTCGGAACAAAACAAAACAAAAAACTCACAGGCTGTTAATATTGCAACAACAAAACCTACATGACATCTACATAAACCTCCCCAGCCCCACCGTCACAATAGAAGGGCTTGAAATTAATTTACACCATGCAACACTTTACATGGGATTAACCTTCTCTGAGGATCTGGTTGCAATGGTCAGGGCCTCCCCTGTGCTCAGAGCCAC
>NW_008825544.1:0-531 GCF_000699105.1 Pygoscelis adeliae
CCATGCTGGCCGGCAGAGCTGGAGAGCCCCTGTGCTCCCTCTTCTACCGGCCGAGCGGGGCCCGCGATTTCAGCCTCTGCCCGTGCCTCCAGCGCTCCAGCTCCCGCCCAGCCTTTGCTGTCCTCACTCCACGGTGCCCGTGTTTTGAGGTAATCGCTGTCCTCAGGGTGTCCTGGCATCGGCTGGGGAGAGCCCTGAGCTGGTATTGACAGCAAGCTGGCAGTCTGGTTGGATCCTCTTAAGCTCCCTTCCCACCCATCTGTCTCCAATCCTAGTCAAGGACTTCGAGCATTTCAGATCTATTGTAAATTTGTGTTTTACCTAATCTTGCACTGCACTGCATCACCTTGGTCTCACTAGCAGCCTTCCCATTGGGGAGGGTGGTGTAGGACCACCTACATGAGCCCCTTGCCCCTCCATTTTTAAGACCCTCCTCCACTGTTCTGGTGCTCTCCCATCAACGGCAGCGAGTGCAATGCTGGACCCTGTTGGTAAGTCCTTCCCCAGCGGTATGTCATCAAGGCTTTCCTT
>NW_008825544.1:550-2465 GCF_000699105.1 Pygoscelis adeliae
CTGCCCTTGGTGTCTTCTTTTACAGCCATGTCAATGACCTGCCGAGGCACAAGCAATCGCGTGCCTTGTGCTTCTCATTCTGAAGGCATGCCCAGGGCAGGCTTTCATGCCAGAGATTAAAACAGGTTTTGCATCCCTGGACCAACAGCTGTTTTCCATCAGACTGAAGTACATTCAGGTACCGGCCTGGCGGTGTCCTGCGGGGCTCCCAGAAGGCTTGCTGGCTCTGCTCTGGGGCTCTGGGCCAGTCCCTCCTCCTCGTCGCCTTTGCCATGCTCCAGCACCACCTTGCCTCCAGTATTGCGAAAAGCTGAGCTGGCAACCTCCACACTGCTATGGTCAAGGCAGGGACCAGTAATGACCGAGTTGCTCAGCCATGGTCTTTCTCCTTGCTGAATGTCTGCTGCTGACTTGGATGTCTAGTCTTTGTTTTTCAGGCTTTTTGCTCTTGCCAGCCAACACCTTGGGCCATTTTCTACTCAGTTTTGCCACTGTCTTTTCTCCTTCTTTAGCCTTCTGTTGCGATCTTTGGACTTCCAGATTTCTGAAGTGGCTCTGATCAGTGCCAATAGCCTCGTGGACCTTGTAAGCCCCCAGCTTGTTGCTTGCCCTCCAGCTTCCCTTCCCATTCTCTGCTCCTTTCTCCTTAAAGCCTCTCTGCATCATTTCTAAGGACTTGAATTTTTTGGGTCTCGATGGCTTTCTGCAGTGATTCGCTTCTTTTAAGATCAAATCTTTCCTTCCTAAAATTCAGCACCCCTGGGGTAACCCTGATGCCCCTGCACCCATGTTTGCTGTGGTCTCCATGCTGGAGAAGCTAGCTAGCAGCTGGGGGGGATGAGGGTGCAGCCGGCCGTTGTGGCCCTGCTCTTGGGCTGCAGGACAGGCAGGGAGTCACCATGGAAAAGTGTCCGTGGTTTAACCTTGGCTCTCCTTAAGCGACCTGTTTGCGCAGATGGGTGTGATCTGCCACAGACACTTAGGAACAGCTTGCATCCTGGGGGGGGCCCTGCCCTTCGGTGGCCTCCCCAGAGCCTGCAGCCCTCGCTGCACCAGCTCACACCCCAAGCCAACAGTTCCTGGGTGTCGCAGGCTCCTCGGCACACCACCCCGGCTACGTCCCCCTCGTCGTCCCTGTAAAGCCTCCGATTCTCCCTGCTTCACCACTCCTGTTGGCAGTTGCTTCTGCCTTTGATCTTGGCTCTGAAATGTTTAATGGCCGTTTCCTCAAGCTGGCTTTTTGAACCTGGGCGGAAATTTAATTGTGCTGTTAAAACGCAATGCTTGCAGCTACAAGGGCTGGATGAGGAACTGCTACTTACTCGCCATGTGGCTACTGCCACGAACAGCAAGCGCTCCTTCCCACTTTACCTCCTGGGTCTGGCATGCAAATACTCTGATCTTTCACCGACGCTCGTAGGAAAGTCCCCTTTATCCAAACCAGTCCTTGTTCTGCGCAGACCAAGCTTGTTTTCCGTGCATGCACAGACCCAGCCTTACAGAGAGCACGGCTTCTGCAAGGGTCCCATGGCAGGGCTAGCCCCATCCACCACCAGCATCACCTGGGAGCTGCAACCAGAAGCGGAGGAGCAGGGCAGGGCTTGGCCATGGCAGCGGGCTGGGGTATGGCATCTCCCACCAGTATTTCCTGCAGGCGGGTGCGCAGGCACCAGCACTGAGCCGGGCACAGCCATGGTGGGGCCTCGGGGAGGGGATTGCTGCCCACTCCAGCACAAGAGCTGCAGCCCGTGAGAGCCCAAGGACGAGTGGTAGCACATACCCATGGTGCCTTCTTTCAGGTCAGCTGGTCCAAAAGCAGAGCGAGCAGCGCTGCGGTTCCCCAGGCTGGGCTTGTTTGCAGAATATATCCGCTTCTGCGTCCAGACCCTCCCCGGGGGGGGGGCCTGACCTGCAC
>NW_008825544.1:2895-4240 GCF_000699105.1 Pygoscelis adeliae
CGGCGGTCCCCCTGCCCCCCCTCCCCGGCTGCCGCTGCCTGTGTGCACACCCACCCCACCCCACTGCCGCGACCCCCCTGTGCACACCCCCCCGCACTGCCCTGCCTGCCTGTGGGCACACGTACACGCGGCCCAGCCACAGCCAGCTGTGTGCAGGGGTTGGGGAAATCTCGTTCCCCCACTCTTGCACCAATTAGTCTTTATCGTACGAAATCATATGAACTTTCTTAAGATCTAGATAGTGTACATTGCGTTCTGCACAGTCAGGGTTCAGCCAGCACGACCAGAGGACCCCAGCTCATTGCAAGGAGGAGGAGGACAGCCCCCACCCTGGAGTTAAGGACCTTTGTTTCTTGGAAGCTTAAAGCCATCCACGAAGAATAAAGGACAGCCCCGGACCACCCCGATCACGCCAGCACCCCAGCCCCGCCAGCACCGCTGCCAACCCTCCCCTGGTCTGGCGTCATGGGTCAGTAACAGCGGCAGGACCAGGGATGTCTGGATCAAGAAAGAAGCGGATGGATGATGGCGCCGCAGAGTTACAGCTGCTTTGCAAAACAGTTTTGTGCGTGTCTGTGTGTGTGTTTCACGCCACCGGCACACACCACCCCCACCGCTGCCCGCAGGCACACAGCACACCCCCTCCCCATCAGTGCCGTGGCCGACCGTGCGTGTGCCCCAGCCCCGGCCCTTGCTCCCGCACACCCCTTCGCTGCCTCCTGCGCACGGGCTGACACCTCGGGAGCTGTTTTGGGGTTCAGGTAGGTCCAGGGCACGTACAGAGGCTGAGCCAACCCTGTGCCCTTGGAGGGCACCTGGGCTGGGGAATGGGGGAAACAGGTTTAAAATGGATCTTTCCAAGGCATGTTGCAAAGAAAAAAAAACCAAATAAAATCCCAGCAGTGCCCCACGAGCCCCCTCTGCTCCCACAGGGTGAAGCCAGACAGGGAACGGCTGCCCCATGGCCAGGGCTGCCGGGGACTGGGGCTGGACACAGCTCACCAGCCATCAGCGGTGGCGTTTGGGCACAGCCGGGCTTGGCCGCAGAGCTTCCCTTACCAGCGTTAGTCCAGACGCGGGTGTCCGTGCGCTGGGAGGAGCAGCAGAGTCTCCCCAACAGCTTTTCTGGCTCGACGATATCCCCCTGCTCCATGGCTGCTTGGTGCAAAAGGCCACCGCTGCCCGTGAGGGAGCCCTGCTTTCCTGGAGATGGCTGAACACCTGCCTGCCCATGGGAAGTGGTGAATTAATTCCTTTGTTTTGCTTTGCTTGCGTGCGTGACTGTTGCTCTACCTATTAAACTGTTTTTATCTCAACCCACGAGTTTTCTCACTTTTACCCTTCC
>NW_008825544.1:5363-23220 GCF_000699105.1 Pygoscelis adeliae
GGGGGGGGCGTGGCGCCGCCACCCGCCGCTGCTTGCCGCCAAGGGACCCGGGGAAGTCCTTGGAGGCAAGGGCCCTCTCTCCCCAGCTGGAGGAGAGCCCGAGGAGAGGAGGGCTGGCTGGCCACAGGCTGGGGTCCCTGCTGCTGGCGCTGAGAGGGCTGCTTCCCGTTGGTCCTTATTATTGCCTCGCGATGCAGGGAGCGATCTGTCCCCGTCAGCTGCTCCAGGCCTGGTACTCCACCGCCGAACCCAGCAGCTGCAGCAGCTCGGGCTCGTAGTGCACCAGCTCCACTGTCTCTGCAGCGCCCTGCGCCGGCTCGGGGCTCTCCTGCACCTCCTCCTGCGCCAGCACCTGGCTGAGAGAGACCTGGCGCTGGAACTCCGCCTTGGGCAGCGTGGCGATCTCCAAGTGCGGGAAGCGGGCCTGGAATATGCGGGAGGACAGCTTCAGCCGCTTGAGCACGTCGGAGAAGAGGAACCAGTTGCAGGGCCTGCGAGGACGGCAAGAGGATGGCGGGTTAGGGGCGGAGGGGTCCGCAGGCACGTCGCCCACCTCACCGCCTCCCGGCTGCCGGCGCGCTGGCCCTCCCCTCGACGCAGCGCTGCCGGGGAGGTCCAGGCCCGCCCCCCCCCCCCCCGCCTCCCGGCTGCCGGCGCGCTGGCCCTCCCCTCGACGCAGCGCTGCCGGTGAGGTCCAGGCACTATTCTCCACGTGGTCCTCCTCCGCAGGGTCCGGACAGACCACGCGTACGGGACCTCGGCTCACAGACGCGCCTGGGTTTGATGATCGCTGCTTTGCAGGTCACATCTTTTTAAAGCACGCAAAGCAAGACAGGGACATTGGTGTGAAACTCACGCCTTAAAAGGTGTCCCGGCAGCATCCCCAGCCAGCGATAAGCCACACCAGAGGCTCCATTTCCCGCCCGGCCATTTCTCCTGGGCGCTGTACTTGTCCCTCTGGCTGGGCAGAAATTGGCAGGCTCGGAAATTCGCTAAACAGAGAAGTAGCACTTTTGTCGCTGCCTCTTCCAAGTCGCCTTTCTCCCCCCCCCGCTGCAGTCCAAGCAAACGCAATAGCCACGGTGTCACAGGAGGTGGAGAAGGGAGGACCGCTCCACTGCTGTGACCCGATTTAGCCTTCCCCATGGTGGAGGGGAAACAATCTACTCAGACCCATCAATGCAAGCTGCTGCTGACCATCGCTGGAGGAAAATGGGGCTAGGAGCAACAACAGAGGGAGAAGAGAGGGAGGCTTCCTGACGGGCACGGCACAGGGACACCGCACGGCAGCAGAACGCGTCTGGCCGTGCAGCGGGATCGCACTTGGGGAGACCCCTGACTACACCCTCCTGCTCACTGAGGACGGACGGGTCTGTCCCAAGCGATGCAGCGGTGCTTCCCCTGCCGTCGCACAGCCAGAGCTCTGCAGGAACACGAGGAGCGGGACCCCGGGAGCCGCAAATCTCCGGACACTGACTGTGTTCCTGCAAGGCCCTGCCTTCAACCCAGTATCTCTAATCCTGATTTGAAGGAAAATAATCACCTAAGATACACACAAACTGCTCTTAACCTCAAGGAGCTGAAGTGACTGACGTGCTGCCGTCTGTGACTGGGATGCCGGGGCTGTGACCACCCGTGGTACAGAACAGCAGGCACCGGACAGCCGACACAAAAACAAATATCTTTTTGGCTTTACCTGTGCTGCTTCTCGGTTTTGTTTTAAAACAAAGTCCTTTCTTAAACCAAGGGGGTCTTTCCTTGCTTGGTTCCCCCATGTATAGGTCTCCGTCACCTGTAGTCCCTCAGTCTTTCTCCTCTTTTCATTAACTCCGGGGCACAAGACGAAGGAAACAGGGACTGAAGGACTTCACAGGCTTTGTGCTGTGCCAGCCATCAGCCAACGAATCCCAGGCTGGGACTTCTCTAAGCATGTCTACACTTCAGGAGTGCCCATCTCAGTGCCCCCCCCCAGCTTCCTCCACAGTGACTGGAGAGCTGATCGGTTGCACCCAGCGGTTCATCTCAGCCTGATGTTCACCCCTGCCCTCGTCTGGATAAATCCTGCTGTCAAGTCTTTGCTGACTGCAACAAGAGACCAAGGTGACCACCTCAGAGGTGGACTTCTGAGAATCAGTCAAACGAATTCCATCTTACCCTGCATCTTCCACTTGCTTCTCTGACTTGGGGCTTACAAAGCGTGGTTTCTACACTCACATTTTCTGAGACTATGCAATGCTTCATCGTGAGACGGTGTATGATGGGGAGCGTGCCACAAGAGGCACGTTACTGCCTCAGCAGCAGCAATTTGCTCCTCCTGGGGAAGCTGCAATAGCTCCATTCCTCCGTGTCTCTAGCTGCAGAAGAGGGATAAAGGTATCTACTCCTTTGGAGGAGCGCTTTGAGATCTACAGGACACAAGCGCAACTCTATATGGCCTGTCTCCTTAGCACGCAGTCAGCTTGGGCTCTCAAAGTTTCTCAGGCAGGCATGAATTCTCCATATATGAAGATCTCATGTTATCCCTCACCTGGAGGACAGCCTAAGGCTTTCTCGTACTGCTGCTATCCTCACGAGTTCAAGGGCTCTGTTCTGTGCGCTCCCCCTCCACCCCAGCATTAATGTCACCCAAATGCTCTCTGCTCCAGAAAAAGACACTCACCCCCGAGAGACTGACACTTGGAGGTTATAGCTGGGAAGCAGTGGCTTGTCTGAGAACTCAAACATGAAGTTGTCTGCTTCTTGCTCCTCTTCCTCCTGGTCTGAACTTCCTGGAGGGTTGAGCAGAAGATCGCATCCAATGCTGTCTTTCCCCTCTGCAACAAGCAAAACAGACGTTGGCATTGCTCGCAGTTTCACACCAGCCAGTGCTCATCCCTCCCTGGGGAACAGCTCTGCCCGGCTGGACCAGCTGCCACCCCAATCTCGTGTGCACCTTCCCACGTCACAGCAACTTCAAGAGCCAAGTCCCAGGGGCTCCTCCTGCTCTCCTTCCAGCCCCTCGCCTCAGAGAAACTCTGACTGAGCGCTGGCTGCGCTGCACAGCGAGACTCCACCCGGTGACCGGGTCAGGTAGAAAGAACATCTTATGTCATAGCAGCAACCTTCAGGTTTACACTGATCCCGCGCGTGAGACGAGGCACTGCCTGCTTGCAGAATGAGCCACTTCCACTGGCAATCTTTTCTTGGGTCAACCACACGCTGATCCCCAGACTCTCCCCGAAACAGCCTCAGCCCCCTCCCCTTTGCCGGCACAGCTGTCCTCAGCCTGGGAAGAACCTGCGCCGGAGAGGAAGGAGGTGGATGTACGGGATGCTTTGTCTGCGCAGATCCTATAAAGGAAGGCACTGCGCTCTGCTCGCTGAGCACTTCTCCACCCAGATCCCACTCTCGACAACTGTCAGCAGGTTACCTAGAGGTGCGTGCCAGCAGCTGTGTCTAAATAAGGACTGCAAGGCTGTGCCACCAAACTGCGCGGCAGATCTAGAGACTAATACAACCAAACAACGATAAGCATGACTTCAGAGAATCAGCCCCGCAGATTTCTGGCTTGAAGCTGTCTGTTCCAGGAGGTATCTGAGCTCCAGCAGCATTTGCTTCCACAGGAGATGGAACACACTTGATCCATAAACCATTTAAGGACAGTTAAATTTACTATTCACCAATCTGAAAAGCACCTGTTGAAAAACAGCTTGCTGCCTGGATTTTATTATTAAGAGGTATGAATAGTCTCGGGTTTGCAGAGTGGTTTTGTCCTGATGAGATAATACAGTATAACTCCAAAAACTTCCAGAAAATAGAGTTTAGATTCTACAGAGAGAAGTCAGACCAAATGTGCTGGTGAGCAAATAAACCAATCATGCAAAAGTTCAACACCACGCACGACAGAAAAGTCTGCAAAAAAATCTTACGGTGTGCTGCATGAGAAAGCTCCACGCACCATACTGCTCTACGAATAAACGCAGCACCCAGCAAGAATGTTATTTTAATAGAGAAAGAACAGCAGATGACAGGAGACATGGGCTCAAACAGCGTCTCAAGAAAAAAAAAGAAATAATTTCTTAGTCCTGGCAAGGAAAAAAAAAAAAAAAATCCCTAAGAAACAGAAAAACAGAGTGCTTAAATCTTCAAAACTTATTGTAGAATAGGACAAAAATAAGTTACATGAATATTGGTCTGATATCACTGCTAGGCAAAGCTCAGGTGCCATCACTGAAAAAACTCAAATTTCTTGAGCAACCCAGGAAAAAAGAATTAAATGCATTTAATGTGGCAACGATATGGTCCAACGTCTATCCTGAAAACTCTTCTCACTCAGTCCTCTCTGCTAGCCCAAGTGAAGGCTGCGACAAGAACAGGAACATCCTGTACAACCGCAGAGTAACAGGGAGACAATCAGGCGCAACGATGCTAGTCCCAGGTGTAGGACAAAACCCTGGAGTGGGACTTCGTGTCTGGAACTACAGTAGCACAAAGTGCAAGACGCTGATGACTTTACCATACTCGGACCTCAGAGATCCCACACCCTGGCTTTTCTCATTATCTTTTGGCCCCCAGAGATTTGCAGACCAAAAGGAAAATGTAGACAACATTCCTGCCTCAAAGAATAGAAACAGATCAAGCAGGAGCCTGAGACTTCTCCTCCACCCTGAGGGACATGCAATGTTTTCTGCTTCAGCTGGTGGATCTGATGGAAAGGGAAACTTTGGAGGACTGAACCACTGAAGGAGGAGAACTGTTTTCTGCTGAGATGGTTTGCTGCCTGTGACAGCCGGGAGCAGCTCAGTTACTCCAGAGCAGACCCAGGTACTTCCCTGCCCTGGGGAGTATCTGCTCCTGCTGACCCAAGGTGACTGCTGAAGGTAACTGAGCCAAAAGGGCCCATTTCAAAACACTCAGTAAGCGCCACTGTAAAGAAACCAGCCCTTGTCTCAGGTTTGGGCATCTTGCTCTTCCTTGCCGGCTCAGGCAGTGTCCTGCAGTAGTGCCTGGCAAAGACATGTGACAATGGTCTAACACTGCCATTTCACTACTGCTGTAAGCTGATCTAGGTGTGGATGAAAAGGAAGGTCCCCTTCTGTGCCCGCTGAAAACAGACCTGGCAGGATAAAGGATTACTTCCCAGCTGGGTTAGTTCCTTGCCGCAACTTGCCACGCAGCCTCCCGAAGGCAGCGTCAAGGGCAGCACTGGGAATGCTCCGCGCAGAGGGGCGAAAGGAGGGGCAGTGTGACTGACCCTCTGACAGCAGCGCGGCCGTGCTTCAGCTTGGGATCTCTGCTGTCCTCTCTCCGAGACAGAAACAGAAAATAGCCCACAAGCAAGACAAAAGCCATGGGGTTTCAGAACACTTTGTGTAGCTGACATTTCTCCAGGGATCACCACTCTCATGTCTGGGAGGAACCTATGTTCTCCCAAGTGCTGTGCAGAGGTACCTGTTAAAGTCTGAAGCACCTGAGATGCAAGCTTTGGCCCAACCAACACTGGAAGGATCTTTCCACTGCAGCAAGGATGAAATGACATTTCTAGGGAAGGGTACAGGCAGATCAACGTGGGATTTGTCTGGCTTGTTAACCAACTTCAGGTAGCACAGGAGAGAAGGAAGACAAAACCTGACAGATGGCACCATGTGAATGACGGAGACCCAGTAGAGACACATCCACAGTGGCCAGGGTTTAGCGTGAAGTCCCACTGGAAGAGGTAGGATGTGTTTAACAGAGAAGGTAGTCTTTTTCCACCCTCAAATGAAGAAATACTCTGAAAAGCTCGACTAAGGTCCAGGGGAAGGAAAAGAAGTGCAGTCCCCAGCACGCTCTGTGGAGATTTTCCATGCATTAGCCAAGTGTCTCTGCAAGGCCCCTGTGAGCAGTGAACTGCCATCACTGATGGCATCCCAATGCCCCTCCATCCCCCCAAGAAACACCAAAAGAGTCAGTGATGGTTTGCTTACTGAAAAAAATAATCCCTTTCTTTTTGCCTGCAGTGGTGAAGGACAGAAATGTGGGAAGGCATGATGCAAGACAAGATTTTTCACGACAAGCCGAGGGATATGGAAATGAAAGAACTGAAACAAGCAGCTAATTTGAACGCAACACAATCGGCTTGCTTTTCCAAGATCCACTCGTTTCACTTCAGGCATTAGGGTATATGAAAAACAAGATGGCACATTTCTAAATTACTTGTGTGTGGCAGCGGGTCTCCTAGAGGGTATGAGAACTGGCAGTCTACAACCCCATGCCAGGATCTTCAAGAGGAAAGGACACTGATGAACGGGACATAAGCAGATACTAGAACTCAAGCACATAAGCTCTCTGGGTAACCAAGAACTCGGCGTGCTGTAGTAACCGAAGAGAATCAAGCTCCCCTACCCACAAAACCACACACAATTTTCCTTCCTTGTTTATCAGAGAAATCCAAGTGGGAATCAGGGATAAATCGAAAGGGGTAATATCTTTACTTTAAAAATATTACAGTCAAAGAATAGCTATTTTTCTTGTGGTAAAGAGGCTTCTTCTTAAAGAACTGTGATAGCTTCAAGCGTGAGAAATTCAGAGGAAGGCGGCTGTGGTTTGAACAGTTTCCTTGGCATGCCTGAGGTGCGAAAGTCTACGAACAAAGCGTTCTTAGGAGTACAGAATTTCTTCTGTTCTGAAATGAATAGACATCAGGGTCCTCCAAGGATAAGTCCCCTACCAATAGCACCCTTCCATACCTATCTGATTTTTTTCATTTCTAGAAGGATGTCGGAAGTGACGGAGGTGAGCAACTAAAATCAACAGCCTTTTAGCTCGCCAGTGTAAATAATCCAAGTCTTTTTGAAGGGCTTGAGAGTGATGATCTGCTGTCTCAGAAGTGGTTGGGAGGGACTCTGCAGTCTGCCACAGGCCCACGGCTAGATCCAGAACATCTTCATTCATGGACCCTGGGGGAACTGGAGCAACACGGTGAACAATTCGTGGACCTTGTGCCTGTATTGTTTCATGAACACTTCTAAGCTGGTAACCACAATTTTCAGGAAGTGACAGTAAAAGGTACAAGTCATGCCTTCACTGGGAAACGCCTGGCATTGTAAGAAGAGGACCTCGTCCCGGACGAATGCTTCCCCTCCAAAGCAGAGGAGAGGGATGGGCAGCTCTGGGAATCTGGAAGTTCAAGACTTCTACACCTTGAAGGGATAAGTATGTCCTCTGCCTTCCTTGGTTTTATCTTGATGACTGGTTAGTAGGGGAGTAACAAGAGCTGCGACAAGGATAACATGCTCTGGGATCCATACCCAAAGACCCTCAGGAATCACCAGCAGCACTTGGAGTCTAGTCTCGCACGCTGTGTTCAGCCTTCTTGGAGGGATCCACACATGCAGCTTCCCAAAGAAAAAGTCCCTTTCAGGAGCGTCTCCCAGCAGGTGGCATTACGGTAAGATCTCTATCTAAGACGTGAGTTGGGAGGGACATGGACAGACCTGAGTGAATGATGTGTCGTTACCTAGCATTACTTCTCTCTGCTCTGCTGCTGCAAACGAAACGGCATAGGCTGCACTCACCTAGTACAGAACTGCTGTAGAAGTCCCATGCTGTTCGAGGATCTCCGTCAGTGCGCCCCTGGAGATCCGAAAGGTAATCTAAAGAAAAAAAAAATTGAGAGGGTTAATGCTTATCTGCTGGTCAAAGCATGATCCTGGCATGCATATCCATTGATCCTGGGTGAGCCACTTCACCTCTGCTGCTTTTCCCCACTTTGCAGTCAGGCATTATGGCAAAAGCTGACCCATAACTTGCAAGAAGGGCACCCTCACTCAGGAGAGGACAACATGATCCCAGGCCTGAGGACGTGAAATAGAAGCTGAAAAAGGAAAACAACTGACAACACTAAGTAGGTTGGAAAGAAAGGTTCTTAGGGTTGTCTTGAGTTCAAAATTACATCTCCAACACCTGCATATTCAGTTGAGCCTGGAAGAGCACAGACAGACAGCTGGCAAACAAGATTTCTTCAACACTGGAGATTTTCTGCTTTCTATCTATCTGGGAACCACCGCTACTCTAGCTGTCTCTTCCTTGCTGTTGTGTAGAAGCCACAACACTCATCTTGCTTCTACACAAACAGCGCAGAAAGTGGGCACGCTTCACTCTTGGTCATAGGGATCCAAAATGGTCCTTTCCAACAACGGCAGACAGGCAGCATTTGGGCAGAGCTGTTTTCGAGTAGAAGGCATCATTACTTGGCAGCAAAATTATGTTCACTTAGGTTAAGCAGTAGAACCAGGAACTGTGGAACAGTGTCTCCACGCCTCATGCACAGCACTGTCTTTAGTTGTGTGACCACAGCATTGCCATCTCCTTGCATATTAAAGACTGAAAAGTGACTTGTATCTTATTTGGAAAACAATATACAAATCTATAATTAAAGATTGGGTGGTAAAAACACACACGCACGACAGGACAGAGCTAAAATTATTCAGTCACCTGCTGCTCAAGCACTTCTAAACCCTTTGACAGCCAGCTTTGGTCCCGTATGCTGCCAGATAGGAAGGATGGAAACACTGCCACCCCCAGGCCTGGCACCTACCAGAAAGGAAGCGCTTCATCACTTCACTGGTGGCCAGCTTCACAGCTGTCTGCCCAGAGTAAGTGGCCAGAGTGGGATCAGCACCATAGGAGAGTAGAAGCCACATGGTTTCCAGGTTGTCATTTGCTACTGCATCGTGGACAGGCCTGCAAGGACAGAAGCATTGGCAGAAAAAGAAGGGACTGGAAGAGTTTGCAAAGCAAATGCTCTGTTTTGGGTTAAGACAAATCTAGTGATGACCTACAGCTCATCCTGAAAAACATGCCCTGCTCCCTGCCCCCACACTTCTCAGTGCTTCCCCAGGTGCTCCCCTCTCACTGGCTTGCCTTGTGCCATCCTGCGCACTGCAGTTCACGTTGGCACCGTGCTCTAGCAGAATGTGGAGGATGTCGATCCAGCCTCGTGCACAGGCTTCGTGCAGAGCTGTGTAGCCAGCGTTGTCACGATGGTTCACGTCACTGCTCTTTTTCTGCAGGCAATAGAGCACTACATCCTACAGGAAAGATCATTGCAGGCCTGGTTACACACAAACGCAGACAAGGCAGCGCAGGGGACAAAGCAGCAAAAGGCACCAAAACTCACCTTGTAGCCCAGGCGAGCTGCTCGCTGCAGAAGGGTCTCCCCTGCATTTTTGTTCACAATCAGCCGCCGAGCTCCAGGAGGAATGTTCTGGGCCATCGGCAATTCGGGGGAACTCCCTGGGCTGACCCGACGGGACTTACAAAGTGTCCACAAGTCCTGGGGCTTCTTCAGAGGGTGCATTTTGGGCTGGTTCCAGCAGCCTTTCCCCTGGAAAAGAAAGGAATGCAACTCCTTGGCACACGTGGCCATGGCTTACTAACAGGAGTCCCCTTCTCTCTCTTCTCCCCATGCATGTTCCCCTCATCAGCCTAAGCCATACCTTCCCCTCGTCACAGATCCCTGCCAGGTGTTTGGTTTTACATTTGCGTTTTCCTGATGGTTTCTCTAGCTCTTCTTGGACGGGAGAGCTGTCTGAGTGCTCCAGGAAAAAGCCATTCCGAAAGTCTGGGCGTCCTTGAGATTTTCGGGGGGATGGGGAAAGCCTGCTCCTCAGTCGTAGCTCTGTGCCTTTACCCTGCACAGACTCCTTCTGCTTCCGGTACCTAAAATCTAAAGGAGAAATAGGAATGAGGAGCTTCTGTAGGTACAGCACCGAAGGCCAGCAACCCATATCTCTGCCACCAGGCAAACCAAACTGCCCATCTTGGATGGCTGCTCATCCAGAAATCCAGACCCACGGCGGAGGCACTCCAGTAAGTAAAAGCAGAGTGAATCTGCAGATTCTACCCATCAGGGACGGGCTCAGCATGGACACAAGATGCCCAAACGACAGCCAGCCATCCTGCTCTGGAAAGGCCAAGCCTACTGAGAGCTGGGGCTTGCACACAACTGACTAAGGCTTTTCCTTAGGTCCGACAGGGAATCCAGTACGAAACAGTCCAGCTTGTCAGCACGCTTCCCAGTAGTTTGGTAACTGCATGCTGCCATACGGTGCGCTCCCCTACCTGTAAGGCTGAGCAGGACTCCCATGGGATACCCCTTGAGAGACAGAAAATGCAGGAGGTATCCCCTTAAAGATGCCAGTGAACAGTCATTGTTTTGCTGCCTACAAAACCAGACCCTGCCTTGCCCTCTCACATCTTCCCCTTAAGTTAAGTAGCACATTAAAGTTTCAATTAATATACATGCAGGTAGGAAGTACCAGGATGCCTCAAGGGAAATCCAGTCTTTTCTTCCTTGCATTATCCAGAGCTGCAGGGTTGCTCATTACGGAGCCCTGCGCATCGCGCAAGGACAGGCGCTCTGCTTCCCTGAAACAGCAACATCCCGTAGCAAGGGCACAACAGCAACGGGAAAACAAAGTATGGAACGAGAAAGTAAAGCCCTGTGAACAAATAACCGCCTGGACTTGTACGATGCCATACGCCTCCCTCTGCGCAGATGATCAGTGCTGGAATAAAATAGGTTACAAAGGAAGAGCCCTGTGCAGACCAAAGGACGGAGGAGGCATCTGTACACAGCTTTGCAGAGTCTGAGTCTCTCAAGCCTGGCTCTCTCCACAGCTTTGGGCAGTTTGTTTGGGAACGAAGACTTTGCTTCATTTCTAGGTGAACAGCTAGGAGATGCTCCAGTGGGTTAGTTCAAGGGATCAAGAGGATAAACTCCAGCAACAAAACTTTACGTCTGTTAGGGACACTGCTGCCTCCAGTACCAAGGCAGGTTTTGCAGGTCTCCAGGAGCAGCATCTTCAGCTTCCACGTTATGCTGAGATTTTAGATTCTCCACATCAACACCACACAACTTCCATTTATGTCTTGCTATTGCTAGGAAGCAGGGGCCACGGATCTTGCACAGAAAAATGGGTTTGGCCAAGGTTTTCAAACTTTGCTTTCTCCAAACACGTGGGCTGGCCCCCTGTCCCCCCTCTGGCTGCCAGCCAGCTTACAGTGCCACTGTAACGCCCAGGTCCTCATCTCCAAAGCCAGCAACGGCTCTAGGCTGCAACTTCTGAATCCAAAATACAGAAACTCACCTATCTGAGGGCTGAGCAAGCAGTCCCTGAGGGAAACTGGCTTCTGGACAGAAGACAGACACTCTTAAGATGCGTGGTAAAGCTCCTGGAAAAAACCCTCCCAAATGCTGCTACACTCAAACCTCCTTCTCAGGCTCTGTTTGGAACAGGCGTCCGCGGGAGACAGTCCGAGAGCGCCCTTGAACTGCGAAGTTGCCAGGAAGCCCATCAGAAACTTTACTTTTACCATGTAAAACTGTGCCAGAGCCGAAACGTAGCTTGAGAGATCAGCTGGTGGGAGGATAGCGGCCATCTCTACTACTTCTCACAGCACCTCAGCAGCATCTCAGCCTCTCCTGAGGACTGTCGATCTGAGCACCAATGTGGCAGAAGGAGACAGGTCCGTATCCACTACATCACCTCCAAGAGAAAGGCCCAAGCGTATGGAGGGCTGGCAGAAGTGCTTCCCCCAACACTGTGGCTCGGACATGCTCTGCTGCGACCCTGACAGAAGTTACCTGTGGGACACTTGGACACAGCTACAAGCTACCAGCCAGCTGTCAGCACACACAGAGACATCTGTGCGCTGCGGGATGAATCCCAGCCTTACTTCCAACAGCCTCAAACTGTCCCTGCACGGACAGAGAGAAGGGACCGCAGAGACTGCTAAACCTCAGGGAAACGCAGATCACAGATTTAGTTTTGACCACACGGTCTGGGCAGTCACGGGAGAAAACGCAAGAGCAGAGGTAGAGCAGTGAGCAGGACACAGGCAGGTGGCACAGCGTTCTCCCCCTAGCAAAGCTGCAAATAGGAACGACAGAGGGGGATTCCTCCATCTCTTGCAGACACTCTAGCTTTGTTAATCCTCTCGCCCTTGTGCTCCCTGGTGCAAGCTTGCAAGCTGCCTTAATAAAGCAAGACAAAGCATAAAGAAGCCCAGTTGGATTGTGATGGCTCCATGTCTCTCTGCTTTAGCCAGGAATGCTGAACACTACTCCCAGGGGCCCATGCTTGTCCAGAAATATTTCACTGTGCTACCTCCTCCGATTCTCATTTTCCCATGCCCTTTGTCTTAATCTGAGGGTAAGATCAGTATCTAATTAGCCACATAAGCTGCTGTTTCCTACTCCGAAATTTACGATAAGTATTTTTGAAAGAAGAGCTGATCAATTGAGGTGGCCCATGCTGTGGACATCAAGCCATTAATAATGATGGAGTTTCATCATTACAAAACAACCCCAAAAAACAACCCCCCAAAAAATCCCACACAGAACAAAAAAAAAGCAATAAAACGAAAAAACCCATGGTCATCCCCAGCCCGCTACCAGAAACCCCTTCCCAGATTGTACCTGCTTTGGATTTTCGCCTCCTGTGGGGGTAGCCCGCTCGCTCCTCCTCTCGCTCAGTCAAATATTCCCCTGTCTGGTATTTCCGACTTTTCTGTCGTCTCCTTTTCTTCCTTTTGATGTGGCTGTCATCTTCCTCCTCCTCATTGGGCTCCCACAGCTGCCTGGGTGATTCCACTCTCCAGGGCAGCTCCCGGGTCCTCCTCGTGTAACAGCTGCTCCTCTCGGACAGAGACCTGTCCCTGGCCCTGCGACTGTGATAGCGTGATGTCCTGTGGGATTTTCGCAGCTTGCGACGTTTCAAGGATGTCTCCTCCTCCTCTTCCTCCTCCTCTTCTTCCTGATTCTCCTCCAGCAACGGTAAAATCTCCTGACCAGTCACATCACACTCTCCCGTCACGCCAGCAGAAGAGCCAGCGGCGCTTCCTGCAAGAAAGCGGGATTTCTAGCTGACAAAAAAGCCAAGAGTATCTACAAGAAAAACCCTGCAAGGCAGGACAGAAGACAGGCACAAGGCCAGCTGAACAGGGGAACACTCACAGTCCACCCAGGACTTCCACCTGGGTCCCCTGGCACCAACTCACCTGACTGACTGCGCGTCCGGCTGCTCAGCACCACCGGAATGAAATCCCGAAAGTTGTTCTTGGGCTTCTTCTCGAGGTAACCTGTGGGGAAAACTGAGCCTTGAGAAAACATGCCACAGATCTGTGCACCCACGTCTGCTGGCCTGGGAAGGGCAGTCCAGCATCACGCTGCAGCTCTGTTTTGGATCCCAACCCGCTATGGGAAGCCACTAGCTCCAGAGGCTGTTCAGCTTCAGGGGAGCAGCAGTTTGGCCCCACAGGCATCAGCGCGACAGGACCTGCTGCAGCCTGACCCCACAAGAACACATTGCCGTACACAAGAGTACCTTCCTCGTGGCTGTCCCCGCGGTGCGCCGGAGATGGGAACTCCGTCTTCGCTGGCCTCCTGCGCTTACGCTTTACCCTGAGGCTGTTGTGATCCTTCACTGATCCCAGGCCGGCTCGGCCTTCTCGCTTGCTGAGTTCATGCGGATTGTCATGGTGTTTTCGCCACTGTGAATAGAGGGCACAACAGACTGAAGCTTGAGCTGCCGACTGACTGAGCTGGAGTAGCAAAGGAGGAGGGACAAAACGGTGTCTCCCACTCATCATGCTGGAGCCCTCCAGCGTTTTTGACACCCCAGATCCATTTTTTCTCTAGATAACCTGCAGACACGGGTACATTAATCCACTGCCAGGTAATGCCAAAGAGCACGGGTGGAAAGCCCTGTGCACTCAGCTGCCCTCCCCTGTGAGAGCTCACTCATCACCCCCAACCTCACCCGCTAACCTTTGCCGTTACCCAACAGTCCCAGCCTGTCCCACTCACCTTCCGGCCATGCACACTCCGGCTCCCCGATTTGCTCGGGGACTCCTCGCCGTCCTGGGCTTGGCACTTCAGTCTCTTGCGGGCCTGCCTGGCGTCCCCATCATGCTGCCGCTTGGACTTGCAGCGCACGCTGCCCTCTTGCTTGATTTGGCCTGCTCCTTTGAGCTTGACCTCAGCAAAGGCCTGGGGAGCAGTCCCAGCTCGCAGGCAAGTCACAGAAGTAAATGACATGTCACACTCCACTCGCTCCTTCTTGACCCTGCACAGATCCACCTGACGGACGCACTGGAGGGGCTCTGCAGCTGGTGGCTCCTGGGAGCCTTCGCAGCCCAGCTCCTTGTGTTGACTCTCCGTGGGCACAGTGGGCACCTCTGAAATCATTCGCAGGCTCTGCTGCCCAGCCGTGGGCAGATCGTGTGACAAATATGCTGCTAACACTTGGTTTTTAGGCCTTGCATCCAACTGTTTGAGGCTACAGCTCCCCTGAGGAGCCTCAGTCTGTGCATTGCCCTCCTTACTGGAGTCAGCCTCTGGCTGATCACACTCTTGACTCTTCTGAGGGTTGTCCAGCTTCCCCTTCCCTTCTTTCACATCCAAAGCGCTGTTCTGAAGAGATGGACCCGCGTCCGAAGGGACTGGATTGGCCTGCTCCTCGTAGAGCTTGGGCAAGGCCCGGCAGCTCTTGCTCTTGGCTGCAGCTTCCCGTTCCTGAGGTGGGAGCCTGGGCAGCCCCTCGGGCAGGCTCTGGGTGGCTGTGCTGGACTCTGTGGGCTGCACGCTTGGGAATGTCGGGAGCTCACCTGCACCAGCTGGCTTGCAGGAGCTATTCTGGTTTGGGGGCAGCTGCCCTGCTGTGGAGATGCCAATTGAAAGCAGGGGAGTTTGATGATAAGGAGACCAGCCAAGAGGCAGAAGCTGAGGATTGGAAGGTTTTCCATTCACAGGGCATCGTGGGTATACACTTCCCTGGCCGGGATTCCAGGTGGAGATGTCCTTGGACTGACACAAAGGAGCTCCTGGAGCAACTCTGCCATGAAGAAGTCTCCTGGCAGGATCCTGCTGTCCTTCTGTGCTGACCTGGCTGGCTTTCTTCCCACAGGGACCCCCAGCGCTGCGAGGCTCTCCCTGATCGATGATAGAAATAGGCTCCTGCTTGGGAAGGTGGCGCGGGTCCCTGCTGAAGCTCACACCAGGGTCCTTGCTGAGCAGCAGCGAGGCAGGCACCGGGTTGGCAACGCCAACGTAGGTGCCTGGAATGGTGCTGATGAGCGTGGTGTTCTTCACCCAGGAGCCCTGCTCACCGTTGCGCAGGAACTCGGGGAAGATGACTAAGGGAGGGGTGGTGCCAAGACATGAGGTGACGCTGCTGCCCGTAGTCTGGGCCGCGCGCTGGGACTTGGACAAGACCGTGGTGAGAAGCGCTTTGCCGCTGGTGTGCACGGGTGTGAGGATGGGCATAGGAGGTGTTTTGCGTTGACTGGGTGGAGGCAGTTTCTGACGATTGGACTTGGAGGAGAGATCGAGAGGCATCTCGCTGCACTCTGGAGAGGAGACCATCTCACGCTCTAGCTGTGGAGGGGACTTCAGAGGAGAGAGTGAAGTGGCAGCCCCCGGTGCGTGCGGCTCGGGAGCGGCCGGGGCTCTGGCATGCGCACCAGTGCCAGAAGAGGGAGCAGCGCTCCCACACGATGCTGCCAGCGGAGGCTAGCTGGATGAGAGGGAAGGGCCAGCGGTGGACGGGGGAGCGCCCTCGGCAGCAGCCTGGGCACCGCTTCCGCCTGAGGGCGAAGGGCAGCTAAGCTGATTCACCTCCACAGACACCACTTTGGCGTCTGAAGCCAAGGGTCTGGTGACGGAGAAGGTGTAGGGGTAGGAGCGCAACTCTGGGGAAGCGATAATGCCCGGCAGGCAACGCTCGTGTAGGTAGGAAGGCAGGACAGGGAGGGTGAGCGTGGAGGAGACCCCCAAGGTGGCTGGAAGTGTAGCCACGCTGAGCGGCTGCCCGCAGCTGGGTGGTGGGATGTACACCAGCGACTGGCTCGGGCTCAGAACTGCCCCAGCCTGAAAGGACAGGGGCATTTTTTGCATAGCAGGGGCCTGAGATGTGGGAAAGCACACTCTGTTCAAAGTAAAAGTAGCAGGAGTGGAGGCAGAGGTGTTGCAGCTGGAGACGACCACAGACAATGTCCCTTCTGCCAGCACGCCTGGCCCTTGTGCTCCAGTGCTTGGGGTGGTTTTCTCCTTCCCGGCAGGCTCGATCTCTGGAGCCACGGAGCAGGCTGGAGGAGCATCAGCCTGCTTGTCACTGTGAGGATCTGCAGGTGTCCAGGCAGCATCAGCACCACTGCTCTCCTGCTCGGCAGTTCTGGGGATTGCGGGCTCCTGCCCTCTGCCATCCCCCTGGCTTGCCAGAGGGCCCAGGGCATCATCTTTCACAGTCTTTCCCGCACACTCTGGGTTTGGGTTGGGATCAGGTGGCTGCTCTTCCAGTTTGGGCCCAAGCTTTTCCTCCACCTTGCCATCAGCATCCAGCCCCTGGGCACTGCTGCCACCACCACTGACTGCTGTGAGCTCCACCTGCAACAAGAAGGGAGAAGGTGTTTCTGAGAGCTGTGCAAGTGGCTCCCAGCGAAGCAGGCAGGACCTTCTCTCTAGCCCCCCCAACAACACAGAGGCAGAAGTGGCAAACAGCTCTTGCTGAACTAGAGCGCTGTTTTGCCCTTACTGCACCTAGGTGCACCCCTCTCGAGAAGGAGCCCACGGGACCCGTTAGGGTAGATGCTCTTGCTTGGCCTGTTCCGTCAGGGAAAGGCCTTCTTGGACCCAGACATGCACAGAAGGAGCTCACCTTGGAAAGGCTGCTGCTGACGCAAAACTCTTGAGACCCCAAGTGCTGGGAGCTGCTCGTTTTAGACTCTTCATCAGAAAGGGGGGCTCTCCTAGCCAAGGAACAAGACACAGCATTATGAAACCCCAGGATACCATCCCAGCATCCTACCCCTCCCTGTCCCCGCATGGGACAGCAGAGCAGCTGGCAGCCTGAAGAAGCGTGCCTGCTTCAGGTAACCAGCTCCTCGTCATCACATGTTACATGGCGGGTACTGGCCACTGCAGACTGAGGGGGTGAGGAGCACTCCTGTCCACTGCATTCCTCCCCCTCCCGGAGCTCTGCCCGCTGGATAGCACCTCCTCACACATAAATGCTTACCCTACAGCTCCTACAGGCCTGACAATGGCTCAGCAGCTCTGTGCACCTTCCTTACCCACGGCCATTTTGACCCCCCCAGGTCTCACCACAGGCCAGGCCAGCCCTCCCTGACTGCGCTGCGTCACAGCCCAGCTCCACACACCCGCTCCTGTCCCCTCCGCTTCCCGTTCTGCCCCACCACACGTTTCCAGTCCCATCCTCCTCTGAGCCCCATCCTGCTTGTCTCTTCTTCCACAGGCACTTCCTCGTTCCCGTTCCTCCGTCTCCCAGCCACGCTCACTCCCTGCCCTGGGACTTCCCAGCCCAGCCCTGCTGCTCTCCTCCAGCCTCAGGTGGAGATCTCCCTCCAGCGCCAAAGCTCTTCAGGCTCAAGCTGTCCGTGACGGGAGCAGCGGGTGTCTGCAGCCACCCCGGCGTGCAATGTCCTGCTGGCCTGCACGTTTGACCCTTTCTCTTTGGAAGACAGCTCCTGAGCGGAAAGCCTAAATTCAGGATAAGGACTGTGAACTCCACGGAACTGGGGCGCACTGAGAAGACAGCTGTCCTTGTGGTCTGTGAGAAGACTGGACAGGCAGCAGCGCTCCTGTGTTCAGTGCCCTGCCCCGGGACACTCCTGCCACGGCAGTATTTACCCGGTGACGACTCTCTGGTCTTTAAGGGTCATTTGGACAAGCTGCTGGTGCCAGGATAAAACAGCTCGAGTTTAGTTTCTGCTGATGACGTGATTTCTTCTGGAGTTGCTCCCCTACCTCCCAGGCTTTCACAACAAAGCAACAGACACAAGCTATGGGAGGAAGCTTTCTCCTTGGGCCCCCCTA
>NW_008825544.1:24117-31722 GCF_000699105.1 Pygoscelis adeliae
GACAGCACGGCCGCCCCGTGCCAGCCGCCTCCTGGCCGGCCCTAAACGGGGCCAGCAGCCAAGGGAGAGCGCTCGGCTGCAGCCAGCCCGGTTTGCCTGCCCTGCTGAGACGCCCCAAACTTTAACGTTCATTGTAAACTAGGAGTAGCTCCGAGTGGTTTAGGAGAGGCAGAGGGCAACGCCATCCCCAGCTCTTATCTGAGGGACACACAGCGGGCCAAGCGGCTGCTGAGGGCTGAAGATGATCTCTGCCCGTGTTTCTGCCCGAATGACAGGCACGCGCTGCCTTGGAGCCCGTAAAACTTTTCTGGCTCCAGCTACGGCAAATGCCCTGAGTGGACATAGTAGCCTCAAGGAAGCCACAAACTGATCAGTTTCGAGAACCAGACCCCAGAGATGTGGGAATAAAAAGGCGATGCAAAGCCATGGGGCAGGCCAGGAACTCATCTTGATCGATTCTGCCTCCCAGCCACTAATCCTCCCTAATCTCCTATTTGGTGGCATGTCACAACTCTCCCATCTGATCATTTGGTCTGCACTAACCCTCCTGGGTCACTGAAAGCTCTTCTTAGCAGCTTGGCTTGCAGTGGGACTCCCCCGGCAGGTAAGAGCACAGGGCTGGTGAAGCCAATAGCACAGGCAGGCAACTCGGCCTTGTCACCCACCAACACTGTGGAGGCAATACAGCTACACACAGCCAACGGTTCCTCTGCAGAGACCTCCAGCGCACTCTGCTTGTGGGCCCTCCTCACTGGAGCACGGGATGCGGGGACCATCACAGAATGCCACCATTTGACCACACATCCATCCCCTCCCTGCAGCTCTTTCGCACCACAGTCCGTTTTACACCCTAGTAAGAACGGGCTGAGCCAGAACCAGCTCCCTTCCCGTAGCCTCTCCAGATCCCTAACTCACTTCCTCCGCTCTCTTCCTCCTTCCCCTACCACGCCACCCACGCACCTCACCTCTCCTCGTTGAGGCCACACATGCGAATCCGCTCTGTGCTGGTCCAGTTGTGCACCCCACTATAGAGAGGTGCTGTAGAGATCATGACAGCTGCTCGTCACCGACCGGGACCTGCTGGGGCTCGAGGGGCCGCTCTGCCTACAAAAGAAAAACAGAGGATTGGTAACTCTCCCCGGGACGCTTGCATTCAACCACACTTCAGAGAGTCATCCCCAGCTTCGCTGCCAGGCAGACGGGGTACAACGCCCGAGATGCTGCACGTCTGTCTGGAAGAGGGCTAGAAGAAATCAGCAGCGCCTTGGGACAGAAGTCACAGTCCGCTCGTCCTCATATTAAACAACTTTATTGCCAAAAAGCCTCTGGCTACCCTGAGAGTTTCACACGGGTGTCTTCATGCACACACACACACCCCCCTTGAAAGATTCCTCCACTTTTCTTCTCCCTCCAAAGGGACCTCCAGCACCGGGTAGCAAGCCGCAAGACAGAGCTTTACCCAAGGTGATGGCCTGTTAAAATGCTGACGTCCCCAAGGCTTCATAGGACTTTCATAAACCAGCCCACGGTGGGTTCAAAGGGGAAAGCTTCAAACAAGGAGGCAGCTGGGGGACCCTGGAGGGGAGCAGAGGTTTGCCAACAGTGCTGCCAGACGTGCCGTCAAGTGATTATCCCCTCACTCTGTCAGGAAGGTGCTGGTATTCAGTGGGGTTACGGGTGGAAAACATGAGGAAATCCAGAGATTCGTGAGCATCCAAGACGCACCGTCGGCTGGGTGGAGCTTTTGAGGGAGAACGTTGCAGCCAATCGTGCAGCGCTGGGTGTTCAAGCATTAAGGCAGCTTTGCTGCTCAAGTCGTATCAGGGAAAAAGCAACGAAGGAAGAGAGGATCTACTGTGCTAACAAGTGGACTCGGTCAAACCAGGCAGGACTGACTGCAAAAGCCACAGAGATGCTGTCAAAGAGGTTCTTGGTTCAGAAAAATACTAAACACCCGAAGGTAAAAGCAGGCACAGAGCCACGGCAACGCTCTCGGTGCAGCGGGTGAGAGTGGGAAGAAGCTGAAAGCGACACGTGATCCCAAATCTCTGTCAGTTTTCTTTTCCCTGACAAACTCCTGGCGACACAAGCTCTGAACAGGACAAGAAGCAGCTTGCACCATCCGTTTATGCTGAAACGAGCCGCGCAGGGATCTACCGGCCAGCAGCTCAAGGGATCGAGCCGTGGAATTGAATGACTCCTCCGAACGCAGCTGCTGCTGGGTATCCTCACCTCAGCCCAAACATGCCAGTGGGGATCCTCCAGACAGAAAAGAAGGGCCAGGCACATAGGAGAAATCGGGGCAAGGCAGCTCGTTTGCAAAAAAGAAGCGACAGACCCATCTGCACGTACGAGGGCACAAGTGAGCAAACAGACTACGGAAATCAGAGGTCAGGAGAAGAGGGGGAAACCTGCTAAAAGACACACACTGTAAGATGGAAGAAGTACTATATAATGAAGGGGGAGCCGGGCAGACGCTAAAACAGAGAGCAGGGTCATACCCAAAGAGAATGAGAGGTGGCTTGGAGCAGGAAGGGGAGGAGTCTTTTGGTGCTTGGAGAGAAATACAACATAAAGGAAATAGGGGAACAAACAATCTGCGGGGATTTCACCATCTTAGGCTAAACTGAAAGAAGGGGAGGAGAAAGGTTCTGCCCCTGAGCACAGTGGCAGGACAGATGTTTCGGGAGAAACCAAAAGGGACCTTCTGTGCAACGGGGGAAGGGGACGCGTACGGCTGCGCAACGTGGAACAGAAGTTGGAGACGAGCTGAAGCCTCAAAGCACAGATCAGGTGTGACCGGAGAATAGGTCTGGCAAGGGAGAAGTGATAACAGGTTGGTGTGAGGAGCTGGGAGAAACAGCACGTTTTGAGTACTCAAGTAAGAGCTGGTCAACAGAGGAGGCACGACAGCCACGAGAAGAGAGCCGGGAGGACATAGCAACAGAGATAGACACTGTTTCATGAATTCTTGGCCTCTGTCCTCTACGGATGATGTGGGACACGTGCCAAAGACAGGCATTTCACAGGGAATGAAGAAGAACAGAAGAGAAAAAGAATCGAGATTTCAACTAAGAGAAGGAATAAAACGGGGGAAAAACAACAGATGTGGTCTCAAGCACAAACCAGAGCGAACAGTGAAAGAACAGCATCCTTAAGAAGGCGGACCAGGAAGTTTATTGAGAAATAGAGGGATGAGCAGCCTCCCGATGCAACGCCGAACCAGAAAGAGCAACTGCAGCCTCCCTGGGTCAAAACACACTTTTAGTCAAGTCGACACAAGGAAACCAAGCAAATCTCTCGTCTACACTGGCGCAGCTTGAAGCGACTTTAAACGGATGTAATTAAACTAGTAGGAAGCCCTTGGAGAACACAACTAGGGCATGGTTTCACATGCTTGTCTTCGAGTAGAAGAAGCTGTTGAAGAAACTGTTGAAGCCCTCCTCTCCCCTCACCCCTTCAACCATGTCACTGAAACTGTGCGGTGTTCCGGTAAACTTCTCCAGGGAGTTGATCTCTGTTTAAAACCTTTTTTTTTTTTTTCCTCCCCCCTGACTGGACTGGTTTTAACCCATACTAGCTCCGAGATCAGGTTCACCAAGAGGGAGAGAGGGCACAGCCTGGCACAGAATCTGCTTAATCTGCTACGCCTGCCAAAGGAAGTGTATATGAAACCACAGTCTTATTTTGATTTAGCTAAATAGGTGCCCAGCCAATTCTAATTAACTCCAAAGAAAACTAGTTTAGAACGAAATGAGAATATCAACACAGCATTTTGCTTGGAGAAGCTCGTGCGATATTAAAGCTCCTTCACCTCACAAAACAAAACGTGCTCTAAGAATGCGAACAAGAAAGGTGCCGAACGCGTTCACCTACAACAACAAGCCCTCGGAGAGATTTTCAATGAAACTAGCGTGGTGAATTAAAAGCAAGGGGTTTTTTTGTTCATTAAGACAAAACCTCTCATCGTTTTGCAAAAGGAGAGGGTGCTACTCTGCAAACCAGTCTCTTCCAGGCTCCAGAAAAAGCAAAGCAGAAGATGCTTTCCCTGTAGTGAAAGCATGCTTTTACTCAGGTTAGCGATGACTTAGCTGCACGTGGAAGTTCCCTTGGACTAAGTCAAGAAATTACTGTCTCTTCCGAAATACTGCTATACAGCCGATGAAAACAAGTTTCCTGAAATGAAGTTCTTCGAGAATGAGTATTTTCTAATAATTATCTCTAGACAAATCCTCCTAGCACTAAAACCCCAACGGCGCCAAGACAACCGTAGTTTCAACACAGGCCGAGCTGAGGATGGCAGGACAAGCTGCTGTTGCCTTCACCTACCAGCTCCCACACAGCTGAAGAGAATTAAGCCCACGTAATCTCCATGCTGACCCCTGTTAAAATCCTGCCTGCTCCCTAGCTCTCGGGGATCCTAACTTGAGTTGCCCGAGGTGAGGCTTCCTAATTAAGCTTTCCTCTGCAACACTGCCCCTCACACTCACACCTCCCACCCCAGCATTAATGCGGCAGAGGGGTACGGGAGTTGCAAAGTAGATTTGCAAGCTATCCTCCCAAATAACAGTGATTCCTCAGCCGGATCAGTTCCCTGACCTGACTCAACGCTCAGCTTCTCAAGCGCTTGCGTTGGCAAACACGTGAGGCAACTTCTCCGGGCTGCCACTGAACTTCCAGCCACAGGTAGCAAAGAGTTTGTTTTTTACCGGAGGGTTTGGTACTGTCGGTGTTTGCCCTAACATGTCACGTCTACATCGCCACGTGGTCTAACCCACTTTCGTACTGCCTTGACCAGGCTCACCAGAGCCACCATCTTCTACAGCCGTCCACCTCTACGGCAGCTGGGGTTGACCCAGACCTGCTGGTACAGAAAGGGGCTTTCCCCTGTTCCTCACAGAGACACCTTGTGCCAGCCACTTTCTTCACACTGCAAACACATTCCGCTTTAGGACCGTGCTGCCTTGACCCCCCAAGAAGCTTTTCATGTATTTTCCTGCTCTGTACATTTCCAGGTACTAAACCGACTTGGATTTCAAGATGCTTACCTTTCCTCTCCCCCATCCCAGCACCAGCACGTGAGCTACGCGCCAACAGATCGCCACTGCCTCAGCTGCACCCTGCAGGCACAAGACAACGGGTACCGAAACGCCAGCAGCCAGTCTCCTAAAATCCCCCAGCGCAAGGCTTCCCTCCGCCTGGGCTCTGGGCAGGCATATCATCCCCCGACACAGGTAGGAGAGCGCCGCGCGACGGCATCGAGCGAAGGCCCGGCGAGTGGCGATGTGCACCGTTGCCAGCAGCCGGGGTTCAGACAACGGCACAAGCCTCCCCGGGGCGAACAGCAGCTTCGCCTTTCACCAGCAACGGGGCGAGCCTCGCGAGGCCGAGGGCCAGCTCCGGAGATCCCGCCGTGGATCGCGTCGGTAGGAACTTGGTGCAGCTCGGCAAACAGAGCGATGCGCTCGGCTGGGCTCCGGGTCCTTTACAGACGCGGTAAAAGGCTGCCCGCCGGTGGTGCCTCCTTTCGCTCCGGCAATGCTCTCGGCTGCTACGTTAAGTGGGCCAGCGGCACAGAGGAAGGAAAGGGAGACTTTTTCCAGCCCTAGGGTATCGGAAAGGAGAAAGCCCGACACATCCCTCTGCAGCAAGAGATCGGGAGAACGCGGTCGCTGGCCTTTCCACGGTGCTGTACGGCTCCTTTGGCCAGGGGGCACTGTGGAAGGCCCGGAGGGATGCACTTTGACCCTGGAAACACACCCGCAGGAGATACCTTTGTAACATTCATTCCCGGAGAGCCGGGAAACCTCGAAGGCAGGTTTTTTCCCCTCTGGATGGCTACAAAATGTAAAACTACGTGGGCTGCTGGAAACTCCAGCGGGACGCCCGGCTCGGGGCGCATCACCTGCAACCCGGCTACTTCGACGGGAGCGAAAGCAGCGGAATAAGGCGGCACGCGCCCCTGCGGCTCTCCAGCGGGGCTCGGATGGGCCGGAGGGAAACGGTCTGCATCGGCGGGAACGGCCTCCTTCACTTGCGATAGTTTGTTCACTTTGGCAATCTTCGTTGCCATTAGTAACACAGGCGAGAAATTATATTTGTTTTTATATGTGATTGTCGGGCGTCCATGTGAGGTACAGAGGTCCAGAGCGAGTGCCGATCCTGAGAGTTGCCCGAGATGCCTCAGCAGGGATTCGGCTCTGAGCATTGCTTCAGAAAACCCCCTTAAAGCAAACTGCTTACAAAACCCCAAAAATTAAATAAAAAATTAAATTTAAAAAATCGTGACGATCCTCTCGCAGGGCTCACAACGGGCGTGATACACGGCAAGGGAAAAATTTAAACAAGAAAACTGAAAAAAAGGGAACAGTTTGTCTTATATTATGTTACCACTCACGCAGAGGTCAGAAACTGTAGCAGAATTGACCAGGAACAACCAGTGTGGAACAAAATCCAGCAAGGGCAGGCCAGGCCACCTCCGCTGTCCGTCTCGCCGGGAGCCGGTGCCAGGCGCAGGGTCCGGCCCGCGGCCCGCGCGGCAGCCCCCAGCTCAGTTTGGGTTTGCCGATGGCTGAGCCGGTGCCAGGCGCAGGGTCCGGCCCGCGGCCCGCGCGGCAGCCCCAAGCTCAGTTTGGGTTTCCCACTGGCTGCAACAGCAGCCCCGACTGCTGCGGAGCTGAGCCAGGCTTTGCCTACACGCATTTGCTTAAGCTGATTTAAAGACACAGTAACACCGTGAGTAATTATAGATACTCAGCACGATGAATTGGAAATAAAAAAGAGAAAATCCATCCCCATTCTAAAAAAAAAAAAAAAAAAAAAAAAGTTTGCGCGCAATTCTAGTCCTTTGATAATAAGTCCCAGCTGCTGGACGACTGGTGTCACCAAACCCTCGCTCGCTCGGGACAGCCAGGCGGTCCCCACAAAAGCCCACCGTCGCATATTTTTAAGGACTGAAAAAAAGAGCCACTAAGGGAGGGGAGCGTTAAAAAAATTCTGTCTCTGAGAAGGCGCGCATCGTCCGAAATACCGCAACCGAAGCGCAGCCTCCCGTCCCCGGGAGACGAGCTGGCACGCCAGAGCCCGGAGATCCCAAGGGCAGTTTCATTCTGAAGGCCAAACCACGCCAGAGTCTGGTCTCTGAAACCCTCCCAGAAACGGGTCTCCAGACCCAGGTGACAGTGACAGAGCCGGTGCCCTCGACAGGCACCACGCAGCCTCCAGCACAGCGCTGGCACTGGGACCGGCTAAACCCAAAGGCTGGCGATGAGAAAGGCAGGGCGGGGAAGGGAGGGCTGGTGCAGACATGGCAAAAAAGATGCAGACAAGCTGCAAAGGGCGCGGGATGCACCGGCCCTTCCCTCGCGCAGATCCCCCCTAACTCCGGCGGCGGCCGGCGAGGACGACGGTGCTGGAGAGCGGATGCTCTGGAGGGAGGAGAAACTTGCTTCCTCCTTATTTTAGCCTGGAAGACCTTTTCCCGGTGCTTTTCTGAACTGGCTTCACCCACGCTCGGACGACGGTACCGATGCCGCTCCCCGAGGAGGCAGCAATAAACCTCCCAGGCATCGACACCCCATCGAAGGAGTTTTGGTTTCCCCTCCG
>NW_008825544.1:35485-36531 GCF_000699105.1 Pygoscelis adeliae
CCCGGCCCCCCGCCCAAACCTTTCCCCTGCCCCGGGAAAGGGAAAAAAAAACCCGCAAAGGGACTGAGCCCTTTTTTTTTTTTTTTTTGCCGGAAAGGCCGCAACAGCCTCGGGCGGGAGACAGCGCGTTGCCCCTTTTGGGGATGCGGGCGTGCTCTGGGAGCGGTTCGGGGGCACGGGTCCGCGGGCAGGGTGGTGCCGAGCATGCCGGGCGTGCGGGTTGGGGCGAGGTTTGGTGAAATGCAAGGGGCTGGCAGCACGAGGGGAAGGCAGAGAGCAAGGGCTAAGCCAAGGAAGGCCGGGGGGGAGGAAACTCTTCCTGCAGAGGGGAATTGCTCAGTTTCTCCTCCGTTGTATCCGTACCTTCTCCTACCTGTTGCCTCCAGCCGGGCTGTGGGCAGCCCCCGTGCAAACGCAGGCAGAGGAGATGCTCCAAGAGGCGTTCCGGAGGCTGGGCAGATGATTGGGAAGCCGGGCTGACACAGCCTGCAACAGGCGCACGACCGGCCCCGGGTTTATAAGGACCTACCTTATTTGCATCCTGGTGCAATTAAGAACAGGCAGTTTGAGTAGTGGCCTCGTCCTGCAGCTGGCCTCGCCCCACCCCTGCAGGAATTGCGCTCAGGGATGCATGGAGCCAGCCGGGCGTGCTCTGCATCCCACCACTGCATCCCCTAACGCCACTCTGCTCCTTCCTGGTTTAATTGGAACCTACTAACGCTTTAACATCTTCAGGACGGGACAATTTGCACCCAGGGGCTTTAAAAGGTGGTGCTGAAAAATTCTGTGGCTCTCATGTTAGTGTTCCGGGGAAAGTCTGGGGAATGAGGAGCATCCCTCATCGGGGAGTGTGGATAATTGGACACCAGTCATGGACTAACCTGCAGGAAGGCCAACATGAGTTATCTATCGATACGCACTGCAAAAATATGATTGGGAACACTCGCCAGTCATTTCTCAACAGAAAAAAGCCAGGCTGCCTGCTGTGGGTGGAGCTGGAGGCTCGTTTTAACTCATCTCCATCCCAGGGACACATCTCCCGGGAG
>NW_008825544.1:37377-38561 GCF_000699105.1 Pygoscelis adeliae
GCCGAGGAACCAGCCCGGAGGCCAGGGAGGGGGTTTCCCTTTAGGACAGACAGGGCGTCCATTGCCGGCAGGGTCTGGTGGTCTCTCCCTGGGTTTCTTGGGGGTTTTCTTTCTGCCCCGAAGAAGGAGCCTCTGTGCTGCTCCGTCCGCGGTGGACAGACAGCTCACCCGGGCTTTACTGATGTAGTAACACCGATGGGAGGTGTCAGCGTGAACTACAGACCTTCTCTTCCTGCTTTCCACGGGCCATCCCCACTCCAGCCACACGCTTTTGCAGCACGTTTGAAGGTGCAGCTAAAAGATGACAACTTCATCGGGGCAGCTGCCTTCTCCTCCTGCCTGCTCGAGCCTGGGGGACAGAGAAGAGCGGGCAGGAAGGCCACGAGTCCTGCTGGGGATGCGATGGGCCAGGCTGCTGCCCGCCGTTGTGCTGTGCAGCCCCTCTTCCCCCAGCTCCCCAATGGGGCTTGCAGCAGGGACTAAGGAGGGACACGTGATGGAGTCCCACCTCCTGCGTGAGAAACTGAATCTCTTCGTTATGAGCTCGGAGGTGACATTTTGAACCCAGCCACTGGGGCCAAAGCAACGCTGCTTCTGCATTGGGAAGGAGGTTTCATGGCTTGAGGCTCTGGGTTGCTTCACCTTGGACCTTCCATGGGCGCCACGGGGAGCTCAGGGCTGGCCTCTTCCTCCCCACATGCTCCAGAGGACTTTTTTTGGGAACTCGCCCCTGTGCTGGCTGGAGAAGCGTGGAGAAATGAGGCATCGCCTCCGGTGAGTGGTGCAGCCGGGAGTCAGCAGTCAACACGCTGCCTCTGCTGCCCTCCTCCACAGCATCCCCAGGAGAAGCCCTGGCCTGGGAGGACACCGCTGATGGGTGAGAATTTGGGATCGCGGGGATAAGGCGGGGAGGAACCGTGCTGTGCCTGGGAGCCGAGGGAAGAGCTGGCAGCTTTGGCAAGAGCAGGCAGGGCAAAGTGATGGAGGGGAGAAGGATGCAGTGGGTGAGCAGAGCTTGGGGTGCCTGGGGAGCCCCAGAAAACAGGTGAGGAGCCCAGCGTGGCTGGCAGGGGGGGGGAGGGGGGCCCGCAGGGAGCCCTGGCTCTACTCCAGCCCCTTTCCGAGGACCGCGCGGCAGGAGGCTCCGGAGAGTGGCTCGCTGTGGGCAGAGCTGGGCCTGCCCC
>NW_008825544.1:39563-39777 GCF_000699105.1 Pygoscelis adeliae
CCGCCGCGGGCCCTGGCCACCCGTCTCCGCAGGAACGGCCCCACTGCGGGTGCAAGGGTCCCGGCTACAGCATCTTGGCAGAAATCTCTTGCTCAGGTTGTGCCGTGCTGGATACGGCATCTCCATGGAAACCCTCCCGCTCAGGCTGTGCGGGCTCGGGAGATGCCATCTCCACGGAACCGCGGCTGCCGCGGGCGTGCGGCGGCGGGGGGGG
>NW_008825544.1:40103-40490 GCF_000699105.1 Pygoscelis adeliae
CTCCCACCCTGGGGCTCAGCCAGGCCCATTCTGGGGAGGGCCATTTCCTATGCCACGGGGGCTGGAGGCGTTCAGGGACACGGAAATCCCCCGATCCCAGTGAGCGAGGGTGCGGGACCCCCCCGACAGCCGGGGGTGGGCCCCATGATGGCTCCGGTGCTCGCACTCACGTCCCGCAGCGCAGGAAGCCGGAGGGCTGAGATTTCACCCTCAGAAATAGCCCAGACGAAATATTTTACAGGTTATTTTTAGCCTGCATTAAAAAAAAAGCAAACCACACCAAAAGCCTTTTATTTGTTGATTTTAAATCTGCCTTTGACTTTCATTCAGCTCCCGCTGGTCTCCCGTGATGGCGGGTGCAGGAGCCCGGCTGCACCGGCGGCTCCC
>NW_008825544.1:44151-44448 GCF_000699105.1 Pygoscelis adeliae
CCGCTCGGGTAACGACGCGGGGGGCGGTCAGCTTCTGGAAGGCACGCTGCGTGTTCCACGTGGGGCCCACGGGCGTCCGGATGCTCTGCTCAAACTGCTGGTGCCTCTCGAAGGGGAAGGGCAGCTCGCTGACCTGCGGGGAAACAGCGCAGCCGGGTAACTCCCACAGCGACCCGGCCCAGCACCCCGGGGGGGCTGCTTTCGTCCCGCGCTGCCACCGATCCCCGCTCGTCCAGGACCCGCTCACACTCTGCTTCCAGCCCCCTGCCCCGCTGACCGCCTCCCTCCCTCCCTCCC
>NW_008825544.1:44612-47872 GCF_000699105.1 Pygoscelis adeliae
GGGCCAGCCTGGGCGCTGGGAGCACTCGCTACTGCTGCTCGTGGAGGTCGGGCGTCACCCACCTGATGTGCCGCTGCGTGGATGTTGCGCTGCTCGCTCACGATGACGTGGGGCAAGTGCTGGTCCTTCCTGGGAGGCGCCGGGGGCGGCTTGAGCAGGAACCTGCCGGGGCAAGCAAAGACGTCGGGCCCCGGTGCCGGGCTGAGGCACGCTGCTGCAGCTCTTCCTCACTTACCGTTTTATTTTCTTGGCGCTGGGCTTCAGCCCCGTGCCTCCCCACTCGCCCCAGCCCGGCAGCACCAGGTTCACCGGCTGCGGCTTCCCGGCCTGCTCTGCCTTGCGCTTCTCCCGGCGGAAGTCAGCGACCACATCGTCCCCGGCAAAGGCCTCTGTGATCACCCCTCTTTGGTCGACGCCACCCTCCTGTGGAGAAAACAGTCAGTCCCCTGCCGTCAGCCCCGCGCTGGGACCGAGGGGCGGGCCCGTCCCGCTCACCTCCTCCTCCACGACCACAGGTAGGCTGGGGCACTGGACCTCCTGGCACTTCCCAGCCAGCACAGCCTGCAGGCTAATGATCTTCTTCTTGGCTGGTGGTTTCTTGGCACGCCGGTCCCCAGCCCTGCCTTCCTCCTGCTGCCGCACTCGCTCCTCCGCTCTTGCGGCCGCTGGCTTCTCCTGCTCTTCCACACGCTCCTCTGAGGCCAGAGCCTCGCCGTCCTCCATCGTCCGCGCCCGGCCCAGCTGCTCCGACAGCAGGATCTCCTCCTGGGCCTGGGGAGGCTGCTCGGTCCCGAGGCTCGCCGGCTCCTCGGCGCAGACGGCGTGGATGGGGCTGTCCCCCCGCAGTTCAGAAACTGCCTCCATCTCATCGGCACCTACGCGTTGAGGCAACAGGTGAGAAAGAGTCACCCACGAGCAGGGAGGGAGAGCGCAGGACGGCTGTGTGAAACCGGGCAGAAAACGGCCCCCACGACCCCCTTTTGTTTGCCCAACCCTGCGGCACAGCAGAGCCGCACCGCCCGGGGCTGCGAGCTCCTCACCTTGTCCCTCAGGGCCCCCCGCCCGCTGCTGCCGCGCGTGCCGTTTCTGCGCAAAGTCTTGTAGCAGAGCTTCCTCCTCCGACACCTCCTCCTCCTCCTCCTCCATCTCCTCCTTGCTCTCCGCAGCACCAGGCACCGCAACGTCTCCAAGACCCTCCTGCACCTCAGGCTCCTCGGCTGGGCCGCTGGGCTTGCCCAGCATCCAGGGATTAGCTCCGCTGGCACCCGCAGGGATGGTGGGGACGGTCACCGACGTGAGGTCCTCCTCGGGCACATCCCCTGGCTCCTCCTCAGGCAGCTCCACCCGCACCTTCTGCATCAACTCCTTGTTCTTGGCCAGCTGCTCCTGCATGGCCTTGCGGGCCTGGGAGGGGATTGAGATGTTTCTAACGCAGGCCAGAAGCACGCCCACCTTCCTTGCCCCACCTCAGCTGTCTCCCCCTTCCCCAACCTGCGTCAGAGACCTTGTTGTGGCCTTTCAATACATACAGGGGACTTATAAGAAAGAGAGAGAGAGACTTTATACCTTTATACCCTGTAGTGACAGGGCAAGGGGCAACTGCTTTAAACTAAAAGAGGGCAGGTTTAGGATAGATATAAAGAAATGTTTTTCGCTGAGGGTGGTGAGACACTGGAGCAGGTTGCCCAGAGAAGCTGTGGGTGCCCCATCCCTGGAAGTGTTCGAGGTCAGGTTGGATGGGGCTTTGCACAAGCTCATCTAGTGAAAGATGTCCGCCCCTCCTGTCATGGGCAGGGACTAGACGGTCTTCACAGGTCCCTCCCAGCCCAAACCCTTCTGTAATTCGATGATCTCACCTCCAGGTCATACTTAGCCATAATGGCCCTGGAGCGGGCCCATTTTCCCTTGTTCTGGTGCTTAAGACTCATCCGCTCCTGGGGGGGGAAGAGGGAGAGAAGCATCAGGAAGAGCACCCTCGCGAGGGGGGACTTCCCAAGGGGTGGGGGAGAAGCGCAGAAGCAGCACCTGCATCCTGAGCTGCTCCAGCTCCTCCAGCCTCGCCAAGGCGGCCTCAGGGTCCGACTTATGCAGCAGCTCAAACTCCTTTAAGGCCTTGCGCCTCTTGCTCTTCTTCAGCACGCGATGGTACCTGCTGCCCAAGGGCGGAGAGCCAGGGAGTGAGACCTCATGGCGCTGGGGAGGCCTTTGGGAATGCAGTGCTGTTTTGGGCGGGAGGCTGCCCGAGGCACTGCAGATCCCGGGGGGGAAGGGGGCCGCTCTGCCTTCCTCCCCGTTTTGGCCATACCCACGCGCTGGGCAAGGTCGGCTCCAGCGCCAAGGCCAGGACCCAGCCCTCTCCCACCGCACCGAGCCCAGCAACGGCAGAGCCTTACTTCTTGCTCTTGATCTTCTTCTCTCGCCGAGCCTTGGCTTCGTAGTAGGACTGCACGACCCGAGCCTTCTGTAGCTCTGCCCGCCGCTGCCGGGCCTGCCAGGGAGCGCAGAGTGAGGGCAAGCGCCGAGGAAGAAGCCTCCGGCGCCAGGGCAGGGCCCGGGGGGAAGCACTCACCTCCTCCAAGCTCATTGCCTGCAGCGAGGCCGTCTCCTCTGGCGTCAGGAGCGGGTCCGTGATGGGCTGCTGCGTTTTGTGGAGCAGTCCAAAGATCTCCTGCTCCAGGGGAGTTCGGGCCTGTTGGGACATAACAGGCACAGCAATGCTCCCCTGGACGTCCCCAACCTTCCTGGTGCCCCTGAGCAGGCCCAGGGGAGGGCCCAGAGAAGCGTGCCCCCCTCCTCCTGGGGGCTGGGGTCACAGCCCTGCTCACGCGTCCCACGCAACAGCCTGGGGCTCGCTACGGGCCTGCCTAGGCACCCTCCCAGCCATCACGCCAGGTCAGGGCAGGCAGGATTCCTCCCAGGGCAGAGAAATAGGCTCGCAGTCGACAGGCAGCGCTGCCTGGGTTAGCACCGGCCAAGAAGCACGCAGGACAAGTTCCAGGCCACGTGACACCACGTCCCGCCAAAACGGAAGGGGACCGTCGGGCAGATCGAGGCGCGTGCCGGGTACGTCGGGAGCTCGGCAAAGGGCTGTCGCTCGCCCGAGCACCCGGACAGCTGGGATAGCTCTCAGGGGTGACAGCGACTCTCCTGCCAGCAGCACAACCCCCACCAGAACTCGCATGCAAAACCAAAAGCATCCTTCCT
The DNA here is from genome assembly GCF_000699105.1 of Pygoscelis adeliae. Taxonomy (NCBI): domain Eukaryota; kingdom Metazoa; phylum Chordata; class Aves; order Sphenisciformes; family Spheniscidae; genus Pygoscelis; species Pygoscelis adeliae. The sequence goes on from NW_008825544.1 coordinate 47,817, forward strand.
TCAGAATGAAGATTTACGGATGCGCCGGGCTTGGCAAAACAAAACCCCCCCCCCCC
>NW_008825544.1:48016-49229 GCF_000699105.1 Pygoscelis adeliae
ACCCCCCCCCCCCCCCAGCACAAGTGGCCGAGGGCTACCAGCAGGCACCTGGCCCAGCCCAGGGACTGGGAAACGGCAGACTCAGCCTGCGTGTCTAGGGCTGAAAGGCTAAAGAGAGGAGAGGGGACAGAGCAGGCTCCAAACCCTCTGCTCGCACCTTACCCAGAGAGCATTTACACATCTGCTACGCGTGAGGAACGCAGAAGGCTTCCCTTTTAATCTCCCCAAGCTCAGCATGCACCTGCCCAGAGCCTCGGCTACGGGCTGGGCCTTCCTCACGCCCACCTCACTCCTCCCAGCGCAGCCAGGAGACGTCGAGCTGCCCCAGCCGACCCCGGGAGCTGCCTGACACGTGGCAGCACCCACCTTCCACGCTGAAGCCACTTGCTCCAGGGGGACAACCGTAGCAATCTCCTGCTTCAGAGGGAAAACCAGCTGCTCTGCCCGTCGGTTCTGCAAAACCACCTGCTGCCATTTGCCCACGTCTTTAGAGGTCCTGACGTAGGCAGCTTCCCTCACGACCTGCAGGCAGGGGCGAGAAGGGAAAGGGATGAGTAGAGAAACGCTGACGTAAAGAACAAGAAAAGCTGGTCCGCATCAGGGCGGAGCAGAGGGGCACACAGGGGCTCAACTCTACTGCCCCGTAAGGCCAGGACTTCCCTCTGCTGCCCGCACAGGCCCACTCACCCGCTTTGCCTCCTCTTTGCTGAGCGGCAGCTCCACTGCCTTTTTCTGCTTCACTCTGGTCAGCTCTTTCTTCACGCTGCTGAGGGTGGATTTGGGACGGATGGGCCGCAGGAGCTCGGACAGGACCAGCTTCTCCCCAGCACCTACACAAGGTCCCGCAGGCGCGCCACAGCCAAGCCGAGGGGCTGCAGCAGCACCCAGCCCAAAGGCCCGGGGCAGACACAGCAAATCCCAAGCCGTTAGCTGTGGGCGGGCAGCGCCGCCTCAGTCGGATGGCAGGAGCTCTGCCCAGCCTGCCGGGGACCTCACCTTTGCAGCTGACATTGAACTCGGACACCTGCACGCTCGCCTCCGTACGCTCTGCCAGCTTCCGCCTGCCAGAAGAGAAAAATAAACCAAAAGGGCTACTCGCGTGCCCCCCACGTGCTTCCCCGCCAACCCGCGGCTACAGCAGAGGCAGAAGAGCTGGTGCCGGTGGGAAAGGGAACCGAGCGCCCTCCCCCCCGCCCCCTTTCACAGCAACCCC
>NW_008825544.1:52554-66803 GCF_000699105.1 Pygoscelis adeliae
TGCGTGCGGCCCCCAGCTCAGCCCCATTAGGGAGGTGACCCAGCCGGAGAATTGACAAAAAAAGGGGCGAGCTTGGTGGCACCGGGGTTTAGCGCTGAGCCAACTTGCCCTGCAGCTGCCTGCTAGCTAGCTGTTGCAGGGCGCTGCACTACAGCAGACGCTCCCGTGAGCTGAAGCCCTGGTGTCTGGGGGGCGGTCCGGCCACCCTTTTAGGTCAGCTCGGCAGCCTAAAGACCTGCGGCCGAAGTCTTGGACGCTGCCGAAAGAGCAGGACCTGCCCCCTCCCCACAGCTCTCCCGTGTGAGCTGGGCTGGGGAACTGATCTGGCCCTAGACTGATCCTACAAAAAACCCAAACAAACAGAAAGGAAAAAAAAGCCTGTGTTTGCCTAAGCACTGATGTTGTGGGGAGGGGGCAGGAGTGCCCCTTTTGCCTGGTTTGAGGGTGAGCTTGGATCAGCTAAACAACTGTGAAACTTTCCTTCCTCTGTCTCCATCAGCATGTTTATGTTGTTCGTAGGGAGGCGAAGGTCCTAAACGGTGTTGGGTAACACAAAAGCTCTTTAAGCCGGGAAGGCAAGTGGACAACACTGCTCGCTGGTTAAGCCCTGGCTATTCCTCCAGACACATGAAGCACTCTGCCCGGGTGCTGGCCTCCTAGACGTCTCCCCCAGGCTAGGGAACTTGTCTCAACTTCCCCTGGCCCGGCATTGCTCTCCCTAGCCCCTCTCGTTAGCGGGTATCGCTGGCAGCCTCAGAAAGGGCTTTCTGGAACAGTCTGCCGAGGCTTGCCACGTCCCAACAGCAGCGATGAAGTGGCTAACGTCGGGTCTTGGTCAGGTATGAGACTGGTTTTTCTGCTTAATCGTCGTTTTGGAGGCAGGTGCCGTACAACTGGAATGCGAGGTGTTGGGGTTTCCCGAGCGTGGAAAGCCAAAATTATCCCTGACTCAGTCTGAATTCAAAGGTATGAAATGACACCACTGCTTGTTTTGTTGTTTGTTTTTTTCCCATCTGAAAAATGGGGCTAAGACTTCCTGCCTTGCAGGAAGAATTAGTAAGTGTTACTGCTCCAGAAACACTTATTACTGCTCCAGAAACACTTATTGCGAGGGATAATTGCTCTCACTCCCTGCGGAGCCTGTCCTTAGCAGAAGAGCGAAGCCACATCCCGCTCTGCCCTCCTTGCGCTAGCTGTCCGCCGCGGTCGCGCGGGGCAGAGCGAACCAAGGCTGCCTTTCCAGTCCTAGGCCGCGTCGGCAGAGCTGGCGGCGCGATGGTTAGTTTGGCCACGGGCGCAGCGGGTGACTGGAGACTCCCCGAGAAGACCCTCCCTGCGCTCCGGGAGGCAGAGGCCTGCGGAGGGGTGGTTGGCGTCCTTGCTCGCACCGAGACATCCAGGCCGTGCCCTCTGCGTAGAGCTGGAGGGCGGTCTCTGCGGGGGCTGCTGGCCCAGGGGAAGTTTTGCTGGGAGCAGAATCGCCTCTGAATTTTAGTTAAATCGGCTGAGTGGTTTCGACTGGGGAGATGAGGAAAAGTTTGGGAAAATCCAAACTATCCATTTGATTCTCTCAGTGCACAACACCTTAATGTTATATGTGTGAAAGAGGTGGGTTTGTTTTGAAATTGTTTGGGGATTTTTGAATTTGGGATAGGGATGAAATGTTGCCTTCCCAACCAGAAACACTCCACAACGTCTCTGTTCCACCGACCAAGCTGAGAAGATGAGCAGCTTGGCTGCTCGAGAGCCCTGTTCACCCTGTGTGCCTTCTGCACGGAAGTTAGGGTGCTTCTGCATAAGGGTCTCGGCCTTGACCTTTTCACTGTGTTATCCATTTGTTTCAGCTTTTGGCGGATTCTTTGGCGTTTGCGCAGAAATTCACGGTTTCCCCCTTAAAGTTTGTGCTACAGAGGAACAATTTGGGTTGTTAGGATCTGGTTTTGGAGAGAAGCAGACTGTGGTGGGTGGAGGAGTCCTTTTAATTCTTGTACGCTCACTGCAGGGGTGCCTGTGTTGTGAATGCTTATTTCATTCAGCTGAATCACTTGCGCAGTCACACCTTGTCTAAAGAAGGCTCGGGGATGCCTGAAGCCAGAAAATGTCTCGCTACGCGATCCGAGCCAGTGCGGGTTTGATCCTCGCCCTCCAGGCTGCCGTGGCTCGGCTCTGATTACAAACACTGTCGCTGGAGAGCCGGTGGTGACTGGCATCGCACGTCATGAGATAAGCCGCCGCGTTCCTCGCTGAAAGAGTCCTCCCCAGCCGTGAAATGACAGCCTCTCTGTTTGGGCTGCTGCTGGTGGTGGTTTTTTTTTTTTCCCCCCCTCCACGTAGTTCCGATGCCATCAGCTCATCTGCTGCGTCTACAGTTTGAACGGTCTGGAGCTGCCTCAGCCCCGTGTGCGGGAATTTTTATGTTTTTATCCCCTAGACCGCGGAACTGTGGTCTGGAATCGGGTAAGTCTTTTCATCGAGGAGCGAGCAGGACCCAGAGGGCTGGCTGAGCTATCAGTGCTGTACCTGGAGATCCGGCTCCTCCCTCCCAGATAAGGCAGAGGGCCGTGGAGCTGTGCTGGCTCCTGGGGAAGTGCTCTGCAGCGACCGGAGTCCTCTGCCCAAGGGCACCTCTCTCGCCACCACCTTGGCAGAAAGCAGCTCCTACTGCTCAAGGGCTGAGGCAGGGCCCTGCAGGGTCCGAGACCTATATTTAAGTGGGTCTACTCCGTGACCGTAACGATCTGCATAAAAATTCTGTTTAATATCCTCTTGGCGTTATTTCAGACACTTACTGGGTATGTCGGCTTTTGTGATAGGGCGCTTAGTTGTCTAGCTATGCTCGTGGTATTCAAGCGCCAGGAGAAGCCCAGGTAAAGCACTTGGTGAAATCTGTTTGGGAATGAAGGTGATGGGATGTAGCGTCCTCTCTCTGGCTGCTGGGGGTTTCCTGGTTGAAGTTTGCCAGCGCATCTGTAACGGCCTTCCTGAAGCGAGAGTTCTCCATTCAGCTCTCCAAAGCAGCTGTGAGAGAACTGGATTTCTTTTGTCTTCAGCTTTTCAGTGCGAACGTTCGACATTTGTAAATGTTACAGGCAAGATAGCGCCTGCAATGCCAGGCTCCAGAGTGCGGAAAGGGGCTGCTGTTTGCTTTTCCAATAACCGAGGACATTTATCACTTTATTTTTTTTTCCTACTTTCTTAGCTATGTAGAGATTAAAATTTCTTTGTTTTCTGATGAATTTGAAAAACCTATGCTTGACCTGTCATGTGACTTCCCCCCCCCCCCCCCCAAACCCCAAAGATCCAAGATTTTGCACTGAAAAAGAGGTGCTTCTGAGGTGGCTTTTACCTCTGGTTAGGTCTATGTCAAGCATTGTCAGAACTTTCACACGAGTTGATCGGTGCTTTTTAGTAGTTATAGTTTCTCTCGATAGAGGTAAACTTGGTATCCAGAGTTCCGCTCGTTTTGCTCGTGAAGACGTGTTTCTGCGTGAGGTGGCTGCTCCCGGGTTTTTGAATCGCGTGCCCTTTTTCTTGTACGTGGGCTCCTTTCCAGAAGACAGCTTCGCTCTCCCTGCAGCCTGCACGTCCTCTGTAGCACCGCCAGTCCCCACGCGGATCTCAGGGTGCTCTCTTGCCTGTGTGGAGATGTAAGTGTAGCTGGGAAAAGAGCGATAACGCCGGCGTAACGTTTCTGCCTCCTGCCTAAAGTCGGTTGCCGCATCGGTTGGGTTGGAAGCACGTGGCATGTGCTCGCAGTGGAACTGCACTTGAAGTGGGTCTCTAGCGAGCATTTTCTGTGTCGCTGTTGACAGACGGGGAGAGTTTCTGTAGGCAGCTCCAGTTCTGCCCGAGTCCTGCTTGGGAAAGGGCCCCAAACTTGTAGCATTGGAGTGCAGCGGTTACCCAGGTCTTCAGAGCAACCCGTTTCCACGCTTACCGCAAGTACATCAGCTTCTGGAAATCGTCCCAGACCTGGGAGGTGCAGATGAGATGCACTCACCAGTGCTCTGGTGAGGGTCAAGCATTTGGTAAAGGTACTACTTTGCTTCGCTAGCGTTTGGGACAAGTACCTGGTGTGGTTATGCGTTAGTTTAGGAAAGTTAAATAGGTGATTTCCAAGTGAGGTGTAGATGAATTATACAACAGAGCTTGCGCCGAACCCTGGAGGGACCTGCCTGTGAGATGTGCTGCCTGATGGCCGTGGCTGAAGTCCCCTTCCACCGGGGCTGGCGTGTTTGTTTTCCCCTTCCTCCAGAGCTTTTCTTAATGTGCTGGTTACAACAGACCTTCCAAGTGGTCGCAAAGTAATCGGTCAAGCAGTCCTTGCACTGTAAACTGTGGCACCTCCCAGCTGCTGCTTCTTGCTGCTCTCCCCCCCACTCCGCCTTCTGGTGATCTCTTTGTTTAAGCCTTTCTCACCCCCCCGTCGCCCCCCATGATGAGTTGTGATAGTGCTGTTATTGTCTGCTATTAGATGACAAAATGCTCAAGAACACAGATATTGCACTGGGAGTGGAGGAGGAGCAATATCCTTACATGCCAACAGTATGTCTCTGTTGACTCTCCGCTTTCCCAAACAAAAGATCTTTAAAATGTCTGTTACTTAGCACTGTAAATGAATTGCTGATCGTAATCGCGCTGTAGACGAGGAGTAGACTGAAGACTCCCCAGCGCTAGTGAGTACCAAGTCAAAACCTCACACGGTGGCCTTACCTGTTGCTCAGCCGTTCTGGACGGCACTCGGCTTTCTCTGCCGTGGCGGATGCACTGGGCATGTTCCCTGAAGGACGCCGTCCTAAAAGCAAGGGAGGGGAAGGGAGGCACGCAGTGGGCTCACTGTTGTGTCTCGGGATGCAGTTTCAGCGAGGTGGGGGTTTGTCTCGCTCACGCATCTCTGGCCTCGCCTGCAGGCCGTGTTCGTGCCGAGGGGATGCAGCAGCGCTGCCAGCCCTGCTACCTGGGGAAGCAGGAGGGCCCTGCTCGGCCCCTGCTGTGCCAGGGCACGTCTGAGTGACGGGGTTGAGCGTCCAGCACAGCGCCTGGATGCTTGCTTCGTGCTGGGGGGACAGTGACAATGGCTTCGCTGAGCAGACATCTCATGCGCTTCAGTGAACGGTGGCTGAAGGAGCTAGCGTTAATACTTCCTTGTGTGAGTTTCTAGGTATTTTTTCCCTGTCAGACAGGAGAGCAGGCATCTGGTGTTTTCTGGGGCTTTGTCCCAGTCCTCCCCCCTGCCCACCTCTGGGCAGACAGGCAGTCTGTCTGGGATCGCTTCTCTCCCCTCCTGAATTGGGGACGTAACATGCCCTGTGCCTGTGCCCGCGCTGGGAGCTGGATGGAAGGGCTGGGTACCGGCTGGATGGTGCTGTTGCCCTTGCCACAGCGGGGAGGACGGTCGTGCACTCATCTCTCATCTCCTAAAATTGCAGGCTTCTTCCCATTCCCACACCACGCTCTGTGATGTGGTAACATCGATCTTGAGGCCACTCTTGCTGTGCCTCAGGGACAGCAGGACTTGCTGCATCCCCAAAGGGCAGGTTTCCTTACAAAGATGCATAGGAAATGGTCAGCAGGGAGTGAGTCACATCCCACGCTCGTGCTTGTACGCAGATTGAGCGGGGACTGCACCGGTCGCTGCAGGGACTGGCCCTTTTATTCTTGAGTGCTGCTGTGTAAAGCTTTCAGGTCTGTGCCTGGGAGAGTACCCCCGGCACGGATCATGCGCTCGCAGGTAATAAATCTCTGTGCTGACAGTACACTGAAGAAACTTATAAGGTGTTAGTGTGTATCTGAGGCTGGAAGCTCTGGCGCAGTTTCAGCTCAGCTTTAACACAGTTCATGAATCCATATTTTGAGCCCATAATACGTTCATGTTGTTACAGCGGTTATAAAAGCTATCATGTCAGCTGGACAAGGGTCAAGCTGCAGCCCTTTGAGGCAGACGGTGTCCAGCTTTTAGAAGAATAAACCCATATTCCTTCCCAAAATGGGATCCAAGGTTTCTCTTTAATCGCTGACTGGCAGCTCTCTTTCTAGACTTTGCCCTTGCAAAGGGAAAGCAAAGTTATCTTAGGCTGCCGAAAGACGGTAAGCTCAGCCCTCCGGCCGCTGGGCCTGGCTTTTCAAACGTAGGCAGGACTCTGCACATGGACGGCTCGAAGGGTTGTGTTGTTTCGAGTAACTGCAGAGTTTGTAGCGCCTAAAATTAACAATGTTGGTTTAGGGGACAGGCTCTGTGCATCGCTGTGGATGCTTCGTGTTGCGGCTGTGGTCAAAGCGTACTGTGGCTTCAGTGTACAGCCCTTTCTGTACCTCGTCGCACACGGGGGACAGTGGCTGGGGTCAAGCAATGGCAAACTAAAGCCCGGTGAGCCTTCCTGCAGCGGATGGCGGGCTTGCAGAATTCGGTGCTGCAAAGGAACCAGCTGGAGCTAGAAACTTTATGGCGTTTGGAGAAGCTATGGGTGAGAAGGGTATCCAGAATTAAATAGTTAATGCTACGGATGTCGTAGAAATCACCTTGCTTAGGGTGACAGATCCACTGGGGAGGATAATCCCATGCCTTTCACCACAGTAGCCTTACGCTTTCTTGGGAAGCAACTATGGAGAGCAGGAGTCCGGGTTGGATCCACCCCTGTGGAGTCAGGGCTTACTACAAAGCTGGGGTACCCGGCTTCGTTGGGAGGAACCTGGGGAAGCAAGGCATGCAAGGAGAGCTGAAATTTTACACAAGCCTTGGGATTTGGGTGGGGTTTCCCTTAAACCATATGAAACCTCCACAGGAACTTCACCCCGACATAAATGGGGTTTTCTGAAGGAATCGGCGTAAAAATACGTTTTCTTTCAGCCCAGTACGTCTCTAAACCATGAGTTCCGTCCAGGCCTTCTGCGTGGCCCGTGCTGCAGTGCCCATGGAGACGTGTTTGCGGGTGTCCAGGAGTGACACGGGGCATAGTGAGATTAATCTCCTTGCTCCCTTTGCACTGCCTCAATCAGCGGGATTAGCGACGTAAATTCCTCATTGGACCTTTCTGTATTTATAAAGAAAACAAACCTTACGCTGTGTTTCCTCTCTCGAGCTGGGGTTGTCTTGGGGCAGGAGCCTTTCTGCTTTATTTGGAGCTTTCGAGTCCCTTACCTCAGAAAAGTCAAAGGAAGCCGGGCGTCTTGTTGCAGGGGAATGTTGCACTTCCATGTGAATGCGTTCCTGGGAAGCACAGGACGCAGTTCATCCCTGGAAGGTAATTTCTGTGGTACTGGAAGCTGCTGCCTGTTTAGGGGACAGCCAGAGATTCCCACCGTTCCGATGTGCTTCCGTGCCTTCCGGCTCCAGTGGTGGGCTCTCAGGCCAGGCCTTGGGTGCTTCTCCTAGAGGCACGGTCCGTCCCTTGGCAGCTGGCTGCAGCGGGTGTCCTCCAGGCAGGATCCCTCCAGCTGGCCTTTCTAGCGTCGCCCGTGACTCTGAGCAAAATGGGAGCTGGAAACAAAACAAAATGCTGGAAAGTACGCTGTGCCTGGCTGGTTAAAAACATGGTGGTACTTTGATCGTGGCTGGTCATTAGAGCTGCCCCAGGGATGTTTCCCTGCGGTGGTGGGATCAGAAGGAAGTGCTGAACAGCCTCTCTTCTCCAGATGTAACCAGTGTTCAGAAAAGTCTGGACTCTGATGCCTTGCCAGGCTTTCAGGCCCTGGCTCAGGCAGACCTTGCGGTGGTCTGGTTCATCGCCTCCTGACGTCTCTCTGCAGGTGTCGGTACCTGGCAGTCCAGCTGTCCCCAGCCATCCCTGTGTTTGCAGCAGTTCTCTTCCTATTTGCCATGGCCACGCTCCTGCGGACGAGCTTCAGTGATCCTGGGGTGATCCCGAGAGCCCTGCCTGATGAGGCAGCCTTCATCGAGATGGAGATTGGTGAGTGTGGAGCCAGCTGAGCTGGTGACGGCTGGAAAAGCCTCTGTTATTCTGGCGTATCTGTAGGCTACATTCTCTGCAGAGCCCTTCTCCCTGGCTGGTCCTCCAAAAGTGAGGATTGCCCCAAATGGGGCATCTTACCAGCTGCTGGCTAATTCTGCTTGGCTGAGTCTCAAAAACATGGTGCGATGTACCTGCTTCCCTTTCTGGGAACCTTTTCACACGCTGTTTTCTCTCTTGTAGCTGTGTACATACAAACTCAGTTTGCTTTTGGGAAGGGGTGCAGGAAGCTTGGTGTGGGCCCCTTGACCCTTCAGGTAGAGAGGAAGTTTGGTGGACGCGGGTCTGTACAGCGACACTCCCACACACACACACCCACCCGCCCCCTGTCAATAAGTCCATGAAAGCTCTGGCATCCCTTTTCCTGCCTCCAAGCTGCCAGGTTGGCTCTGGACCCTGCGAACAGAGCTGCAGCCGCTGGCTCTAGACCCAGCAGGCTCTGATCCCACTGGTAGGAAAAGCAGGGAGGCGAGTTGTCATTCTAGGCCTGTCGTGTTGTAGCAGCGGGTCTGAACTCCGCTTGGTTCTCTCTCTCAGAGGCCACCAACGGGACCGTGCCGCAGGGTCAGCGCCCACCCCCGCGGATTAAAAACTTCCAGATCAACAACCAGATAGTGAAGCTGAAGTATTGCTACACATGTAAGATCTTCCGCCCGCCCCGTGCCTCTCACTGCAGCATCTGCGACAACTGTGTGGGTAAGTAGAAGAGGCCGTGCCTGCTCCTGCACCTGGGTGTTAGGTGAGAGCCTTTGGAAGAGAACAGGTGAAGGTCTGCACCCGGTCTCGCTCCGTATCAGGTCTCACACTGCGCCTGCTGCACAAGTCCAGAGAACAGACGGGGACAGTCTGCCTCATCTTAAGCTCAAGGAGCTTGAGATTTGCTCAGAACCTGAAGCCAGGTGGTTCACCTTTGCCAGTACTTCTTCGGCAATATCTAGTCTAACATAAGTCTAACTCGTCCATGTAAATGTGCAGTCCATTTTTGAGTTTCACTGAACTGCTGGCCTTGGCTGGGCTAGAGGGTTCCAGTGGAGAGCTGCGTCTTGTGTGAAAGCAGCTCCTTGCATCAGCACAGAGATTCTGCCGTTACGTTGAGTGCCCCTGTTTTTTGTTCGCCTTGCTGCGTAGCAGATGCTCTCTTAGCCCTTTTGCGTATCATCATTGGCTCGTGTTCAGCATCCCTTCTCAAGGAAGAAATCCCATTCTTTTGGATCCCTCTCCTCCTCTGCGGGTTCCCAGCCCTTTGCGTGTCTATGCGGTCCCTTGGACCCTCCTCTAATTATTCTAGTAGGAGTAAAGCGACACGGGTTAGATAAGAACTTCTGAACCCCCAGACCTTCATCTAACCTGTGTGCTGCTTTCATAAAAGCTATTATACCTCAGGTCTCTGGGAGAGAAGACATGCATGGGGCCAAGCTCTTAAACTCTATCTTAATGTGCAGAATGACTCATTAGTAAGAGTTTTGCACTTTCTTACCTCACCTCCCTTCTGGAAGGGGGCCGTGATATGGGGCCCTGAGTTAGCAGAGGGCTGGACTCGATGGCCCAGGGAGTCCTTGTCAGCCGTGGAAATTCTTGAGTTCGGGGCACAGGAGTAAGCGTCTGGAGGCGTGCAGGACCGTGCTAGAGCAGCACTGATCTCCATCTTCGCTTTCACAGAGCGCTTCGACCATCACTGTCCCTGGGTGGGCAACTGCGTGGGGAAGAGGAACTACCGCTATTTCTACCTCTTCATCCTCTCGCTCTCACTCCTCACCATCTACATCTTCACCTTCAACATAGTCTACGTAGCACTGAGTGAGTCTGGCTATGGAGAGGTGGATGGCTGGGCTGGCTAAGGGTGAGGGGGGGATACAGACGGTGTTGCAAACCCAGAAGTGATGGAGTAGGAAAGGGAGCTGGACTCGGTGTTATGTTCCAGAGAAAAAATATTGCTCTCTTTGTATTGCCAGAATCTCTGAAGATTGGGTTTCTGAACACATTGAAGGAAACCCCAGGGACATATCCTTCCACAGTGCGGAGGGGTCGGCTTCTCCAAAGCTGGGGGTTAGTGTGAGCTGGAGTCTTGATGCCCAGGCTTCTCTAAGAGTCTTTCAGAGCGTCTTCCCCCATGATTACAAGGCGAGGAGCAATTCTGTGGCTTTTGGGAGGAGGGTAAAACAGAAAACCATGTCTAGAAGAGGAAGAGAAGTTAGGGTAGTGCGCCTGGGGGTAGTGGCACAGGTGGGGTGGGACTGTTCCCAGGCTGTTCCCAGTCCTTAACTGTTCTCACTGTACTGGAGGTGCTCATCTGTTTCTTCACCCTGTGGTCGGTGGTGGGGTTAACCGGGTTCCACACCTTTCTGGTGGCACTGAATCAGACAACCAACGAAGACGTAAGTAGAGTCTTTCTGTTCCTCTGAGCCATCTCCGTTTCCCATCGCTTCCTCGGTGTGTCATGGCTGCGTCCATCTTGCTGGCATGCCCTGCGGGCTGAGGCAGGGCTCCGTGGGCTGGGGGCAGGTGTCGGTGGAGCAGACCTGAGCTTGTGCCCTGACTGTTGCAGATTAAGGGGTCCTGGACTGGGAAGAACCGTGTGCAGAATCCCTACAGCCATGGCAACATAGTGAAGAACTGCTGTGAGGTGCTCTGTGGGCCTCTGCCCCCCAGGTAAGCTCTCGAGGGGCAGCCCTGCCATTTTTGCCTCCAGAGCCCAGTGCGGGACCCTGAGGAGCTCCCCTTGCTTGGGTACAAGACCTGGCCGCTCTTCTGCCGGCGCTCTGTGTGTTGAGGGCTTCTGGAGGTCACTTGGGGCACGGCTTGATGCTCTGGGGAGGAGGGTCTTGTGTTGCCTTCCTTGCATATCTTCAGTGATTCAAGCGTGTGATGTGCTCCCTATCACTGTGTGCTTGGGAAGCCAGCGGAGGAGTGGCTCCCCTTCCCTGGGGCAGCGTATGGAGCGGAGGCTCTTTCCAGGGTGCTCGTTTCGGTGGGCTCCCACCCTCTGAACTGGGCTGCTCTCCAAGGGGCTTGGTTTTCCCAGGAGGAACATAGACACTGTAAACTAGGTTTGGGCTGTGCACAGCCTGTTTTGGAGAGGAACCCCTTCCCCTGACGTTTGTCTTCCACGAGCACTTTCCCTGCCAGGAAAAGAAGTCTGCTTCAGGGGAGGCGTGGGTCTCTGACGGTGTGATTCTGTTCTTGCAGCGTCTTGGACAGACGGGGCATCTTGCAGCAAGAGGAGAGCACAGCTCAGGAGGAGTCGTGCCCACGGGGGCCCAGCGCTCAAGAGCCCACCGCTGCTCAGGGCCCCGACGGGCAGGCAGAGGAGAGCAGCGCTCAGCAGAAGGATGGCAGCCTTCCTCACCTGAGTGCCGTGAGTGATTCCCTCCGGGGGAGGGGTGAGTGGGCTGCGCCTGCTTGGAGTTGCTGGTGCTTTGGGCCAGCAGAGAGAAAGCTGGTAGTGTGACTTAGCTGGAACAAAGCAACACTTGGGGCTTTGCTGAGGGGCTGCCGATGAAAAGCCTGTTGTGCTCTGGCCCTGGAAACCAGCGTCTCTCTGGAGCTGGCTGGGAGGGTGCTGGGCTCCTCTGACTCCTAGGTAAACCTCAAAGGAAATCACAGCTGGCTGCGCTTCTGGAGGTGTCAGTCCTGCCATGAGAGCGCCCAGGAGCTGGCACCTCTGGAGGCTAGGAGGGGTTGAGGAGGGGTGGGAGATTGCACGCATCTTGTTTTGGCACTGAGTGCAAGCTGGAGGGCTGTCCCTGGGAAGGGCCCTGGCAGGTGTGGGATCTCTATCCTTGGAGAACGCCATTGCCCCACTGGACATGGCCCCGAGCAGCCTGCTCTGTCTTTGAAATTAGCCCCGGTTTGAGGATATGGTTGGACAGGAGACCTCCACAGTGCCCTTCCCACTTAAATTATTCTGTGAACATGGGAAATGGCTGGGCCGGCCTACTCCTGCTTGGCCATGAGCTGCCTGTTTCTCTGGTGGAAACAGTCCAGACCACTTCTGCTGGAGCAGTCCAGTGCTCCAGATCTTCATGGAGCTGCTGTTTTGCCTGTTTGGTGGCCCCTGTTTTCTCCTTTTCCCAAGCGCAGCTGAGTCCTCTGCCTGGCGGAGCTGGAGGCAGGATCAGGGCAGTGGGGCCACGTGTCTGTGTGCTCAAACAGATGCTCTGTATTGGGGTGTATTCATGCAAGTCACTGCTGTCTTCTCTCTACAGGTCCCTGCGCCATCCCTGAGCAACGCTGAGATGCCAGAGGAGAAGCAGCTAACGTCTGGGGAGCTCCCGGTCCCATCCCAGGACGCTGGGCAAGCAGAGCACTAGCCTCTGCTTGAAAGGGAGAACTTTCTTGTTTTGTCTAATCAAAGCTGGAAGTGATTGAGGAGAGGAGGAGATGGGCTGGATGGCAGGCAAACGATTCCTCATGGCCATTTTGCTTTAGTCATTATTCACCTCGATGCGCAGGCGGTGCGGGCTGGCGCTGGCCTTGCATGGTGTCAAAGGATAACGAGCGTGAGTGGCCCGCCTTGGTCACCGAGGGGCACTCACCGCCACTGAGGCTGGTCTTCCCTGCAGGCCGAGGCAGGACCTCTTGCTCTGCAGGTTGTCCTGGATGCTAAATGCCGGCTCGGTGGCCGGGGCTGTCCCTCCGTCTGGCCCCAACTCTCTGACGAGACGACTTGTGGTCAAGCAGCTCAGAAGCGACGTTAGGGTCGGCCTGCTCCCTACCGCTGAGGAATCCTGATGGGAAGGGGAAAGCAATTTATGGCAGTAGCGTCCTCTCTCCCCTCCTCCCTCCTTCCTCTAATCTGTGGCATTGTTTTATTGGTTAACGTGGCAGGGGTTGTCAGGAGACATTTTGGTGCCAAAAGGGCCGAAACAACCGGGAAGGTGTTCTGCTGGCAACGGTTTTTAAAGTAGCTTCCTTCCCGTGCTCCTTCTTTTCATGTGACTTAGCCGGCGCGAGAGCAGTCGTGGCGGGGGCCCTCCTTCCCGTCCTTCCCCGGGGCTCACGCCTAACTGGGGGCTCGAGGGAAGGAGTGGGGCAGCCCGTCTTCCTGCCGCTTGTCTCCGCCCCGCGCCGGCCGCAGAGCGGTTGTGCAAGGGGTGTATGAAGCTGCAGGGGAGGGTCTGCCCGTGTGCCACTGGCTCTCCAGCTAGTGCCGGGGCTGCCTTTGCTGCCGGGTGCCTGCGCCGAGCACAGGCGTGCCCTCCCCTTGCCCGCCAGGCTGTGGCACACTGCTCGGCCGCTGCTCTGCGGAACCTCAGCCCCGATCCTGTGTCGTGTCCCCATGTTTGTGCAAGGGGTGTATGAAGCTGCAGGGGAGGGTCTGCCCGTGTGCCACTGGCTCTCCAGCTAGTGCCGGGGCTGCCTTTGCTGCCGGGTGCCTGCGCCGAGCACAGGCGTGCCCTCCCCTTGCCCGCCAGGCTGTGGCACACTGCTCGGCCGCTGCTCTGCGGAACCTCAGCCCCGATCCTGTGTCGTGTCCCCATGTTTCCCCTGCCTTGCCCTGCATTTCTCAGCCGTTCTCGACTGGCTTTCGGAGCCTTGAATCTTCCCTGGGCTTTGCCGGCTGTCCTGGGACTGGCTGTGCGGTGTCGGCCATCTGCGCCTCCTTGGCAGAGGAGGGAGGAGAGGCCAGGGCCAGGTGGCGATGGGAGACCTCTGTGCCGCGGCAGGGCTCCTCTTCCACTTAATGCTCCCTGTCCTGCGCCTGGCAGCTGGGCTGGGAAGAGCCTCATGTCTGCGGGGTCCTTGCAAAGGCCGGTGATGGAGGGAAGGCCGTTTTGTGCTCTGGCAGCTCTCCATCCCGTACCACGAGTGCTGGGTAACTTCTGTGCCTCCCCGCAGACATGTGGTGAGTGGGTGGCAGGTGGAGGATGTCCTGCCAGGGCAGTCCTGCTTGTTTCTCTGCGATGCTCCTGCCTGGCAGCGTGAAGTTGCTGCTCCTCCTTCCTTGGCCTCATACGCCGTCCTGCTTTTGACAGTGGCGTGGAGCAGAGTGAAGTGGGGAGCCTCGTCCCTCCGGGCACCCTGATGTGTGCCTCCCAACTCGCTCCTCTTCCCTGGCCCCTCGCAGTGTTGACCTGGGCCGTGCCTGGCAGCGGGTGAAGTGGCATTAACGTGGCGACCGGCGCTGCCCCCTCCCCGGTAGTGCCAGGGTCTCCTCTCCCGGGGGAGAGGGCAAGACCTGCCACCCTGGGCTCCGGCAGCGGCTTCACGGTTGCCCCGCAGCTGCCTTCAGCTGCTCCCTGCTGGCGCTTACCGGGGAAGGAGCCCCGGCCGCCCACTGCC
>NW_008825544.1:66874-67615 GCF_000699105.1 Pygoscelis adeliae
CCCCCCCGCCGGCGGTGGGAGCCGCTCCTCCGCTCCCACCCGCCCCAACACGCTACTGACCAAATCTCAAACTCGTCGTGAAAAAGTGTATTTTTTGGTTTTACTAATCTATTTTCTAACGCGGTGTGTCGAGTGCTGCCCGCTGGGGCCGTCACGGATGCTGCCTGCACCTGTGGTTCCTGTCTGCTCTGTTCAGGTTCTCCGTGAAGGAAGTGGGGGTAGGGCGAGGGTTGGGGTTTCTTTTTTTTTTCTTTTTTTCTTTTTCCTTTTTAATTTTAAAACAATGAAGGAAACTTAATTGGTTTGAAAAATGGCTGAGCTGTAGCCTCTGCCTCTGTGCCTCCCCAGGCCGGCTGCCTCTTTCCCCTTCCCCGTGGCTTTCCATCCTCTACACCTCGCGCTTCCAGGGTGTCTTATCTGCATTGTCTTATTTGTGTCCTGCTGTCCCCCAGCGGCGGGTGAAGAGCAGCGACAGATCCCGGCGGGTGCAGCCGGGGAGCGTCCCGGGAAGCTTTCAGTTACCTGCAGATACCGCTCCCTTCCCCAGCTCCCTCCCCGAGCCTTCCTGGCAGGTAGGGAGCAGGCTGGAGGCCGGAGCGAAACGGACTGGCACGCTTTTATTGGGATCGAGCGCAAAGGAACAGACGGGGTGCCCAAAGGCCGATGCTGCAGCGCAGGAGCTGGAGCTGGTCGTGTGCAGCAGCAAGAGCTGGGCTGAAGGGGGCTGGGGTAAGTACCCCG
>NW_008825544.1:70963-71935 GCF_000699105.1 Pygoscelis adeliae
GCCGCCCAGGACCACGCCGCACTGCTGTCGTGGCACACGGGCTGGGCACTTGCTGGGGAAACACAGGGGCTCTGCAACGCAGCCGCTCCACTCAGCACCCAAACGCGGGCATGCTGCGCTGGCCCAGCCCCCAGAGCCAGGTATTTCGGGAACGAGAGCAGGGTGGGACCCGCCTCATGCTCAGTCCTGCTCCTGCGGTCTGTCCCTCCCTCCCTTCCCTGTGCGTGTCTGACAGCTAAAGGCTGTTTTCAGCGGCTGAGAGCATGAGTGCTGCCGCGCCCGTTGCCCTCGCGTTCAGCTCCAGTCCCGAAAGTTGCCCACGTTTTCTGCCTGCTAGCATCATCCCACAGCCCGGAGAGCACCTCCCCTGCCGGCACCGCCAGCAAGCTCAGTCACGGCTTTGTGCCAAAGCCACCGAAGCGAGTTTTGGATCTCAGTCCTGGTGCAACCCTCCATCATTGCCTCTTCCAGTCTTCATTGTGTCCCCCCTGCCTGCCTCCCTGGCTCTCCTTCCCTCCTCTCCGTGTCCTCGGGTGCCTGTCCCACGTGGGGAGGCGTTCTCCATGCCGGGAGCACTCTTGTTGCCGGCCAGCCAGGGTCCCCGCATGGCCACCAGGTCCTGGGTCTCCCTCATCCCTGGATGCCCAGCACCAGCACTGCCATGGGAGCCGGCTCACGTGCCGGGGCTGGGCGAGCTCAGCTCCGGGCCGCCGGCGCGCTTGGAGCGCACACCGCGGCGCTCAGCCTCGCTCGACCACAAACACAGCAATTTCCTTTCTCGAGTCACTCTGCCCGCCCCAGGCTCCTGCTTGCACCGGAGGCAGCCGAGGCCCTGCTCAGACACGGCCCCGCGCCTTCCCCTCCTCCTTCTCCTTTTTATCGACTCGACTGAGCATCCTTTATTACTTGTTTTTGCCATTTTCTTATAGAGGGCTGGCTCGGCTGGGGGGGACCTGGCGCCCTCCCCGCAGT
>NW_008825544.1:73200-73614 GCF_000699105.1 Pygoscelis adeliae
TGCTGGCGGGCACCGCATCCCCGCCGTGCAAAGGATGAAGGTCCCCAACCCCTCCGCCGTGCCCGCTCATTCTCCCTGCCAGCCCATGACGGCCAAGCCCTCCGTGTGACGCTTGGTCCGGGATGTCCCCTGCATCCACAGGTCCTCCTGGCTGGGCATCGAGCCCAGGTGGGACGTGCACGTTGGCACCCTGCCACCGGCACCCTCAGGGCAGCGGGGATGGCCCCGGTCGGGCTGGCTCCCTTGCACCCTCTTGCTCTCGTTCCCCCATCTCTGCTCCCAAGAATTAAAATCTATCCTGAATCTGCTTCCTCGACGCCGGTGCTGACTTGGCTGCCCCAGGGCAGGGCAGATGGCACGGGCTGGGTGACACGTGTGGGGCCGGGGGCCGTGTGGGGCCAGACCCCAGCCCCA
>NW_008825544.1:74794-75863 GCF_000699105.1 Pygoscelis adeliae
AGCCCGAGGCACTGGCCGGAGCGGTGGGCGCGCGTACCGATGGAGGTGAACATGCCGGCCGTCAGTGGCACGTTGTTGGACTGGAAGCCCACGGGCCCTGCAGGGGACATGGGGTGGGTTACAGCTCCTGGGGATGGCGTGTGCTGCAGGGACGCCCTGACAAGGACCAGGGTGTCACACCAGCAAGAGCCACGTGGCCACCACAGCAAGGAGAACGTGGCCACCCTGTCAAGGACCATGGGACCACCCCAGCAAGGACTGCAGGGCCACTCTGGCAAGGACCATGGGGCTACCCCGGCAAGGGCTGCAGCAGCCTGCAGGTAGGGGACACCCGCCTGCAGCAAGAGGCTCAGCTGGGCTATGAGAAGCCCCAGATGAGCCCCTGTCCTCGTCCCTGTCCCCCGCAGCTCAGCCCACGTCTCCAGCGCTGGTGCCGGTGCCGCAGCACTTACACTCGTGGACCGAGAGGAAGTTGCCGATGCCATGGCCGGTCCCGTGGCCGTAGTTGAGTCCCACGTCCCAGAGTGCCCGGCGGGCGAAGGACTCCACCGCAGTCCCTGGGGAATGACGAGGCGGGATGGGGGCCAGTGAGCTGGTGAGGGTCCCCCCTGCCTTCCTCCTCCCCATGCCCAGGGGGCCTGGGCAGGGCCGGGCTGCCCGACGCCTGGCTCAGCACCCACCTGCTGTGTTGGGTGGGAAGACGAGGCGGGACAGGTCGATGTTGCCCATCAGCACACGGGTGTAGGCTTCCTATAAGGGGCATGGCGGGGGCGCTGAGCATGGCGGTGCCCAGACGCCTCCCCCCCCGACACATCCAGCCCTGGCTGGGACCTTGGTGCTGAGTGCCGCAGGGGGGTGCTGGGCACTGCAGGGGGGTGCTGGCTGGCATGGGAGGGGGTGGTACCTTCTGGAGTGGGGTTGGCACACCCCAGTGCACCGTCCTCGTGATGTCTGTTGTCCCGTCCCTGCAAAGGGGGGACGTGAACGGGGGCGATGCAGCCCCAGCGCTGGCTTTGGGGCTCCCTGCCACCACCCTGTGCTGGGGGCATGGGGGGGGGATGGCGGGGGG
>NW_008825544.1:79856-83632 GCF_000699105.1 Pygoscelis adeliae
TCGGGCCAAGGGCACCAGGCTCGGGTCCGTGGGGCAATGGGGGAATGGGTCACCCTTAGCACGGTGTGGCCTCGGACACCTGGTCTCTATGCCCCTGGGAGCTGCTCCTTACCCGTCACCTCCCCAGAGCTCGTCCCTGGGGTCAGGCAGGCAGGATTAGCCCCTCCATACAGCCCGGCCCCCTGCCCTGGGGCAGCAGGGCTGGAGCAGCAGCACAGCCCTGGCTCCCTAAGGGCAAACCCACCTTTGCTTCACTCAAAGTTGTGGTTCAGACTGCTGCAAAACACCCCTACGTACTCCGTGCTGGGACCAGCCCGGTTCCTGGGGGGGTCCCAGGATGCATCGTCCCCTGGCGAGTCCATCCCCCCTCCCAGCCCAGCCCCTCCAACGTACCGTGGAGCAGGAGCACCCAGGCTGTGATCCACTGCAGGGCGTGCATGGCTGCCCTGGGGGTGCCCAGCAGGACAGGGACTGGAGGGGACGTTTCCCCAGTGCCTTGGGCGACAGGTCCCTCCTCCTGCGCCTTTGCCCCAGGGGTGGAGGGGTGCAGGATGGGAGGGCCAAGGCCCGGGGGGGGTTTGTTGTCCTATGCATTGAACGCGAATCCTGCCGCTGAATAAAAGGAAACAGCAAAATCAGCACAAAGTCCAAAGATCTTCCCAGAGCAGAGCAGAGGTGGGGCCGTGCCAGCTCAGCCTGGCACGTCCCAGCTGCCCAGGGTTAAAAGCAGGCGAGAAGGGGCTGCAGCGTGCTCTGCTCCCCTCTGTCCCCCCGGGGAAACCTCTATCCCCTGGAGCCGCAGAGAGGGGACAGGGGGGCCCCTGGGGTGAGGGCGCCCCGGGGGGGGCCATGCTGCCGGGGCCAGCCGACTCCCCGAGCCCTCCTCCTCCTCCTCCTCCTCCTCCACTGGGACATGGAGCTGTGCAGAGCATCCTCCTGGGCACAGCCGTGGCGGTCCCCTCCCCAGCGCCCAGTGGCACCCCCCAGGCTGGGGCTGACGGAGACCCGCGGTGGGTGGGGGTGGGACTCCACGGTAATTGCTAAACATTACAGCTGTCACGGGGAGGCAAAAATGCCCTTCCTTCCCGTAGGGCCCTAACTGCGTGAGCAGGGCTGGGAGCTGGCCGTTGGCAGGGCCAGCAGTGCAGCCAGAGCACCGATGAAACACCCGCCCTGGTCTTTGGCTCCTGCAGATGGCTGTGTGCCGGTAACACATGATTTCGCATCCCCTGGCCGTGGCTGGGCCCCTGATTTTTTTTTTTACGTGGCTGTTCTTCCATTGCGGCTCTAGTAACCGGGTTGGCAGTCTCGCACCGGCAGGCTTTTTACCCTCAGGAAAAGCCGGTCGTCACCGAGGACCATGTCAGCGCCCATACCGCTGCTCCACGCCGAAACCCCTTTGGCGAGGCGGTGTGCCGGCGTCCAGCAGTGGGTGGGAAGGAGACGGCCACCCTCAGCAGTGAGCTCTGAGCAACCCGGGGATGCCTGTGGGCCGTGCCAGGGCAAAGTGGGGCAAGAAGGGGATGGGAGAGGAGCAAGGGACGGCATGGGCAGCAGCACGGTGCACTGTGCTCGCCGTTGCCTCTGGTCTCCAGGCTCGCTGCGGGTCCCACACGCCTGCAGACGCTTTGGGCTGCATGAGAGGCGGTGGTGTGGGAAAACCCCGAGCGCTCTGGGGAGGAGACAGGTCCCGCTGGGTCTCCCTGGCCTGAGCGAGGCCGGCTGGAGGGCACCCAAAATCCTGTCACGGGCCCCCCGTGGACCGCAGGAAGAGCAGAGGCGGATGCTGCTGCCCCTCCTGCCTGCTCTGCCCAGCCCCTGCCTGCGGGTAGGGGCAGAGCTGGAGGGGGGTCATGGAGGAGCACGGGGACCCTGCAGGACACGGAGATGGTGTCTGAAAGGAGCGCGGAGGGATGGGGCCACAGCGCGCGTGGTGCTGGCACCCCGGCTTTTAGCCGGTGCAGTTATACAGAAAAGGGACCGGGCTTTGGAGAGACGGAGCTGAAGGCCTGACCCCACCTCTAGCGTGCGGGTACGGGTTTCTGGGGAGCGGGAACGCGCGTAAGGCCTTGAAGGTAACCACGGGGTAACTTCAGAGCTACTGAGAGCACATGGTCCTGCTAATGGAGTAATAGGAATAATAAATTGAGAGTGCATTAGTGGGTCGGGTTGGAAACGCTGGCAAAGGAGACAGCAGCAATATTTTAGCATCGAGCAGCCTTACGCGATCAGAGACACGTTTGGCGGCAGCATATGGAGGGAGGGGAGCGTGACGGTGGTGAACAGACCAAGCTATGCCATGCAGGCGGGGTACCAGCTCCCGCCCACACGCCAGGCACAGGGCTCGGGGACCAGTGGCCACCTCCAAGAGCTGCGCTGGGACCCGCTCTCTGCAGGAGCAGCCCTCTGGGATGTGCCCTTTGTCCCACCAAGCCCATGAGCTCCAGGACACCGCGGCATCTGCCTTGCTAAAAAGCTCATTATGCTAGTCATAACGAGCCTCAAGGCCTGTCACTTTTATTGCACGTGTATTTCCTCTACCTGGTTCAATGACTTCTCTGTGGTTACTGAAGAGAAAGGCTGGCTGAAGGGCAGACCGGTTGTTGGCAGGCAGCAGAGGTGTCCATCCACGGGTCAGGCACGGACCTTCAGGGGAGAACGCACATCTCCACCCAGGACAGACACACATCCCCACCCAGGATAGGGGTACCTGGAGGAGTCCCTGCTGGAGAGTTGCTCATCACAGACCATGAAGCTCCTTTTCACCAGCCGGGATATCTCATGGACCTGCTGCACCACAGTGTGGGCGCAGCATCGCCATCACCAGCTGACTGCCAGATGGCCCTGGGGCTCCGTCTGAGGGTACAGCCAGCTGCGTGGCACAAACAGACATTTGGAGGAGGGTAAAACAAAGACAGGACCGGGTGAGGCACGGGGCAGGGACGGGAGGCGAGCTGAGAGCAAACCCTGGGAGAAGGGTGGAAGGACCTCGCTGCCGTCATGGCAGGACCTTGCGCTTGGTGGCTTGCGTGGCAGGATGCAAATTGCAGGAGACCTGGTAGGTCCTACGGTAAATGGACAAACAGACGTTTTACAAACAAACCTCCTTCAAAACATAAAAGGTCCTTCAGGAAACCTGGGCAGCAAATCCCTGTGACTCCCAGTGCGATGGGCAGGGAGGAAGCCCTGCCCGGCTGGCTCCTGGGCTCTGCCAGCTCTGCAGGATGCCTGCCACCCTTCTGCTGCCCCTTCCCTCTTCCTCACAAGCCCCTCTGCCTGGCCGGACCCCTCTCCTGGGGCCGTCTCCAGCACTGGGCTGTGGGTCCCTGCACCATCTCACACGAGCTCTCCGCTTCCCGCACACGGGCACGGCCACGAGGCTGGATACAGCTGGGCCAGGGGTGGGAGCCATGGACCTCCTCAGAGATGCTGCCCCTTCCCAGCGGCATTTCATGACCTGTTGGACAGCCAGTTTTTAACCCATTTAATGTGGCAGCACCTCTGTGGTATCCTTTGAGGCTCTTGAACGGCAATGGAAATCCTCCATCGGCCCCGGGGCAGCCGGCGTATCCCATCCCGGCTTCACAGCAGTACTGAGGGAACTGGCACAGGCTGCCTCTCCAGGCGCTGGGATTTGGGGTGACCAGTCTTGTCCCCCAGCATGGAGAAGCTCACAGTGCCAGGACAGCAAGGACGGGGGGAACCAGCTGCCGCAGTGCCCGCCAACACCAGGACGCACACCGCGGCCCCTTGGCCCCCTTCTGGTCCCAACCTCA
>NW_008825544.1:84293-84635 GCF_000699105.1 Pygoscelis adeliae
CCTCCGGTCCCCAGCTCGGAGGAGCCCAGGAGGGGGGCAGTGGGGGATCCCCTGCCTCAGCAGCCCCAGGGCGGGCAGGACAGGGACAGGAGGGAGTGGGGACGCAGGGTGACACCAAAGCTGCCTGTAATTGTTATGGCAACAAAAGTTTCTCAAGGATGTGTGACGCGGTTGCCGTGGTGACAGTCAGGCAAAGGTTTGCTGCCATCCTGCTAATTACTGAAATGTGCTAATGATGCTTCCATCCTCCCCGCTGGTTCCTGCCCAGTGCCAGGGTGGGAGCTGCACCCACGGCGGCGCCCAATCCCCCCCCGTCCCATGCCACCCCGCCTGCTGGCTGCC
>NW_008825544.1:90104-90947 GCF_000699105.1 Pygoscelis adeliae
GCCGGGACGCGTGGGCTTTGCGCAAACCACTTTGTCAGGCGGAGGAGCTTCTCCGCAGGGGTGTGTGAGCTCCCTCGGGGCTCCTGCCCCATCCCTGCCAGTCGCCTGCATGCCAGGGTGAGCACACAGCTTGTCCTGGGGGGGTGTCTATTTATTCCCATGGTGCTAATCCTGCACCCTGACTGAGCTGCACTCCCCTCCCCAGCGAGTGTGGGGTCCCCTTCCCGCTGGCAGACCTGCCTCCTGGGGACCCCCAAGGCGTGGGGTGCACACCCAGGACACAGCGTGGGGCTCTGGGCCCCCCTGCCCGCTCCACGCCATGGGACAGCAGGAGAATGGGGAGGCACTGGGGTCTCTGTGTCAAACACTGACATATGCCAAAGCGGGGGGGGGCCTTGCTCTGAGTGCCGCTGGGTCCTGTTGACCATGTTTCTCGTGTCTGTAAAGATTTATTCTGTGTAAATACATCTTTATAATAAAGAGTTACAATGACAGTAAACCCTTATTTTTGGAGGTGCGGGCAGGGGTTGCTCGCCTGCCAGTGGGGAGGGCTCCCAGGGGCCCTCTGCTCCCTCCTGGAGCTGCCTGGTGGTGGCTGGGGGGCCAAGGCAGCCCCTTCCCGGGCCTGGTGCTGGCAGAGAAGATGCACAGCAAAGAGAGAAGCAAGCTGCAGGGCTGCCTGGCCTGTAAAATTGGGGAGGAGGGTGGGAAAACACAGGAGGTCAGCATTCCCCAAGCTGGCAGAGGGGCCGGGTGATGGAGGAGGGGATGCTGGAAGGACATGGGGATGCTGGTCCCAGCTGGGGCAGCGTGGGGTGAGTGGCTGGGGGGGGGGGGGCCCCG
>NW_008825544.1:94397-100235 GCF_000699105.1 Pygoscelis adeliae
GCCGCGCTGGTTTTCTCCACCGCTGCTCCAGTTGCTGAGCCAGCGGGGCCGGAGGGACCCAGGGTCCACAGGCATCGCTGCAGGCCTGCAAAAGCCGCGTGCCGCACGCTGGCACCAGCGCCCTGCCGCGCCCACTCTCCCCAGGCCCTGCTCCGTGCCGACTCCCGTGGCTGCACCATCCCCGGTGTGGCGCGCGCCGGTTCGCTCCGCCGAACGGGCAACTGGCGCTGGGCCCCACGTCGCCTGCGTGTCAGGAGCCTGCAAGCCGCTGCCCAGGAGCAGGAGCTAAACCAGCAGGAACCAGGGGAACGGGAACCTCTGCCACCGTCCCCCGGCTCTGCCCGGCACGCTGCCGGAGTGGTGGTGGGAGAGCCCAGGGAAGGACTCAGCTGCCTTTGGAAGGCTCCAGCCCCTCAGACAGAGCCCCGGAGCCCAGGGCAGGGAGGACGGCGGAGCCAAGCTGCAGCTCTGCATCACGGGATGCTGCGGTCCAGCAGCAACCACCCCCAGGCCACGCGGCGCGGAGCTACGTGAGGGACGGCAGGCTCGGTGTGAGCACCCAGCGCAGGTCCGCAAAACCTTGCACAACGGAGGTTTATTTGGAACGTACAGTTTCCCAATAAATTATGTAAATTAAAAATTTTAAAGAGTAAAAAAAAAAAAAAAAAAAACACATTCTTTCTCCTGCACTTTTCAGAAAGGTACCTCTGACAATGCAGTTAATGTAATACAGGGCCGCGATGAAAGCGTACCGCTGCCTTGCTGGAGACTTGAGGTAGGCCATAAATAGCCTGTACCGGGGCGTTGTCGCCAAAGAGGTGTTTGATAGCTTGGGGGTTGTTCATCACTCAGCCACTTCTGAAGGCTGTCACAACCTCATTTCAGGGTACTTGCATGGCTCGGTTTTGGAGTGATGTGGCTCCCTGAATCTGCTGTGGCATTGTTGGTCTGTGAAGGGTTTCCTTTAGATTTTGACAGTTATCAGCAGTTAACGTTTATTTTGTATCAATCGGAGGTGGCTTAGTCTTCAAGTTTAATAGTGACGATGATCTGACCACAAAGAACAGGATCTTTTCCCCAAACCGAAACTTAACACAGGTTTGGTTTTTTTTAGCCTTTTTTGCATTTACTTTACTTTTACCTAAAAACACTTCAGAAAGTCCACCCCGGTCACCCAAGCCCAGTCCTACCCCCGCGGCTCTGCAAGCAGGGCTAGGAGGGACAGGAGCTGCGTCCTGCTCTGTGCCATGCACAGGGACAGCCCCGAAGAAGCCGAGTGCAGCTCACCGCCCTACCTGACCTGGGCCCCTCCCAGCCCCCCACCAACCCCCGCGTCCCAGAACGAAGCTCGGGCACAGGGGAAGGGAGAGAGGAGGGCAAGGCCCAGGTGACAGCAGGCAGAAGGCTGGGAGTGCAGAGAGAGACCCGTGCGCCGGAGCCTTACACTCCAGGAGGGAGGGGAGAGGGTAACACCCAGCCGAAGGGAAGAGGCCAAATGTCCAGATAACCCTCCTGGGACAGCCACAGTCCAGCTTTCATAGCACAGTGATGGGGCATCAGGGTTGGCTTGGTCTGCTGCGTGGCAGAGGGTGACACACGCCCAACACCAGTCTGGGGCAGAGCGCGTGGCTCTCACCAGTACAGTCAGTACACAGCAGCACGCGTGCCTCGCGCCCGCAGGGACACAGCATGGAGGCTGAGCACCAGCCAGCTGTGCCACGGCCCTCCAAGAGCACCGGCAGTCTCCACCCTTCCCCACAACGGCTCCAGGGAGATGGGGGTGAAAAGGAGAGAGAAGCGTGATTGGGGGAACTGGTGGCACTGCCATGGGATGATGAGGCCGCTGGCACCGTGCTCGGGTATCAACAGATCCACCCAGCTCCCAGGGAGAAAGCAGGAGGCTCCTGTCGTGGATGGCAGTGCAATGAGTGTGCAGGTCCTCTGCAGCGTAGGGTACAGCGGCGGGAAGGAGAGGGGAACACATTCCTTCCAACTGTAAACACGGCACTTGGAGTAGCTTAGAGCCTTTTACCCTTCTGGAGCTGTCAGAGGCCCGGCCTCAGCGCAAGGCTGGGGGCACGGGCCTCAGCTTTGGCACACGGGCAGGAGTCACTCCTCATCCCCGGCAAGCAGGAAGCTGTAGAGGAAGTTGATGGCACGCTGGCGGTCCTGCTGAGTCTGCTTTGCCATCAGATTGGGTGGAGGGCGCAGGAGGAGGCTGGAGAACAGGGCGGCTGCAGAAGTAGGCAAAATTAGTTATTGGTCAGGAATGGAGACCTTGAAATGCGCCAGGAAGGGGTTATGTTTCAGTGAGGGCTGCAGGAGCGGAGCAGAGAAACGACACACTTACCGATCATGGCGACAGTGACGTTGTTGTCTTCTGAGTATTTGAGCAGCTCTCGGAGGAACAACATTAGGTACCGAAACACGCTGCGATGGCAACGAGGCAGCTGAAAAATCACCTGCAAAGAAAACAGAGACAGGAAGCTCTCCCAGCTCACATCGCTGCAGCCTGGGCACGCTGTGGCACTCTGGACTCCCGACAGGCAGCCTTCCCCCTTCTGCTGCCTTGAGGCCGCTGCGTGACCACTAGCGTGAGCCACAGGCCCAGAAAGAAAGCAACAAGCCACCAGCTGTAGCCTAGTGCTGATGGCACTCACGGGCTTTGGCTCCTGGTAACACTGCCTCTAGGATAACTGCATCATCAGGCAAAGCCTACCACTGCCCGGGGGCTGCTTCCCGCTCGTTCCCAGTTGGATCCCAGCTCTCACCCCCCTGGCTGCACAGCAGCAGCATGAGGACCAGGACAAGAGGTTTCCTGATGTTAGTACTGAAAACATACCCCAACACTTCTTCCTCTGCCCAAGGACATGCTTGGCCTTGCTTGCTGCCCCACCAGCTAATTTTAAGAGCCACTCACTCACAGTCCTTAAAGGAAGCACAGGAACTGCAGCTCTGAGCAGGTGCTTTAAGCCCTCGAGACCAGTGGAGGCTCTTCCACTCCCCAGGGCTACTATTCCCCATGAGCTCAGGGTGACAGAGGGCACACTCGGGGTCTCTTTGGAAGCCACCAGGACTGCCGGAAAACACTGCAGTGC
Organism: Pygoscelis adeliae; assembly: GCF_000699105.1. Classification (NCBI taxonomy): domain Eukaryota; kingdom Metazoa; phylum Chordata; class Aves; order Sphenisciformes; family Spheniscidae; genus Pygoscelis; species Pygoscelis adeliae. The sequence goes on from NW_008825544.1 coordinate 97,496, forward strand.
CGACCTTGGGGCAGGAAAGCGCTGCCAGAGCACCCCGGTCATCCTGCCCGCTGCAAAGAACCTCCGAGTGCCTGCTCCCAAAGCCCCTCGCCAGCTCACGGGAAGGGAGCGGGACCCAGCAAGCCCCAGGACCAAGGCAGAGCTCACAGCAGCAGGGAGAGCTGCCCTGAGCCTGCAGCAAGCAGACGGAGACAGAGGCAGCACCGCACCTGTCGGCACAGCCGGCTGTTGTGCGACCAGTCGAGGCACCGCTGATACAGCTCGTAGCAGATCACTGGCTCTGGCAGAGCCTCCAGGAAGATGAGGAGTGCTTCAGCCACAGAGTGGTTACTGCCCGCTGGACCGGTGGGAATCAAGGGGCACGCTGAGCAGATGGACCACCTCCCTCCCCAGCCTGCACCCTGCCTCCCCTCCTTCCCACTTGCTCAGTCTCTGCTTCCTCCTTGCTGCTCTTGCAAGTCCTCTGCCTGCCTAACCACTCCCTGACACCAAAGCCCTCCTCCTCTTCCTCTGTTCTCCCCCATCCATGGAAAACGCTGTTCCATCTACCCTGCACTGCATTTGCCCACCCTCTAGCCCCACAGAAGTCCTCTGCTCCATTAGCCCCTTCTCCAGATCATGCTCCCCAGTGTCCACCCTCATCAGCTCTTGCGCTTGGCACAGCCCTGCAGAAGCTTCCAGAGCTCTGGCCCTGTGGCTGCTTTAGCCAGCATACGTTCAGCGTCAAGAGAGGTTATCTTTGGGGGGACAGAGGGGAGCCAACCCCCCAGTAGGGACCCTGCCAGCTAAAGGTCGCAGACAAGCTCTCCTGGGAGTGAGCTCTCCCAGCAGAGCTGAGATCCAGCAGGCTCCTGGGAAAATCAGGCATAGCAAGGATACGGATTGTCTCAGGGATATTCGTGTCCAGGCAGTCGATGATCTGCTCTAACTCTTCTTGCATGCCTGGAGTCTGGAACAGGTCCTCCTGCCAAAAACAGCACAGGGATGGACAAAGTCACCTTCCTCACAAAGGCCGAGGCACATAGCGACAGCTGGGTGAAAGCTGGTACCCCCAGCCAGTGCCTCAAGCACAGGGGAAAGCCCTGCCCTATAAATACCAAACTGGAGTTAATCTCCAGCTGCTACCGATGAATCAGGTCATCAAGCTCTCCAGAGTTTCCCAGCACGGCAGAGGCCCTCTCCCTCACCTGGTGGCAGGCATGCTTGAACAAGTGGTCCACCAAGAGCCAGATCTCCTTCGGCACCTGCAGTGGCATCCCACTTGCCTCCTCGCCGTCCAGGGAGCCCAATGGCAGAACAGATTTCTCCTGGTGGCAAAGAGCACACAAGGTTTCAGGGAAACCTCAGTCCCTCTGGAATGGCCTTGGTAAAGAAAGCCTGCAGTAGGGGGAGAAGCAGGACCCAGGACTCTCATCTGGCCCTTACTTGCTTTTACAGCACAGAGCCATCGCTCTGTAGGTCCCAGCTCCACGCCCTCCCACCGCCCCACAGAACAGCCTGCCCTGGTCCACCGTGAAACTGCAGAAGACGGTCTCAGCCACGCCTCAGAGGAGCTCCCCCCAGCCACACCAGCTCCCACAGGATGGGTCTCTCGCTGGCCGAGATGGCCTGTCCAAATCACAACTCCCACCCCGCACCCTGCAGCCAACTCTCTGGAGGACTGGAGCCTAAACACGTCTTTCTGCTGCATTAGCTTCCACGTTTTAGGTTAAATCCAGTCACCGTGCCCCGCTCACCCAGCTGATCTCCTCTGGATGCAGAGTCAAGAACGTGCCTTTCCTGACTCCTGGGTGCTCTGACCGTGTCTGCCCTCCGGGCTCTAAACCGGTCCAGCTTCCTAAAGTTTCTTCCCTGATTTTCCTAAGGAGAGGTCTCTGCTGAACACAGACTACCCTGACACCATTGTCACGTTTTCCCGCTTAGTCATGCAAAGCAGCTGACGAGCTCAACTGCTCAGAAATCTCCATCACAGCAATCTTTAACGGGATCAATGTTTTTTGCTTGATTCTACTCGCACTTTATGATCACTCATGTTCCCGTGTGATCCTGAGGAGGAAGCCATGCACAGCTCTCCTGAAGCACATTCAGCAGAAGCACCCCGAGGAGCCCGGCACAAGCAGGAACGCAAGCCCAGGACACCAGCGGAGAGGAGCGCCACAACCCAAACGCAAAGCGCTTCACTTCAGCTGCCAGATTACGTGACAACTGTGATCGCTGTCCCTCTGCAGCACACACAATCACTCACAGCCAGCTGGGGCTGGGTTCGGCTTCCCCCGGTGCACCCACAGACACCTCAAGTTGGCACGAGCCCCACCAGCCCAGGCAATAGCCACGCTCACCACACAGCACAGTATAGCTTTGCTTTGCCCCGCACACCACGATTTTTTACCCAGCTAGCAGATGCTGGGTCATGGCTACACGTCTGCCTCGTTCATCCAAGCACACAGGGAAGGTTCGGAAGCAGCATGTTAGGCAAGCGCATTACAACTTTTCTCTAAGAGGGAAAAGGTGAGAGCTGTGGACCCTCTTCGAGAGCTAAGGGCTCTTCAACAGAAAGTCCCCACGCCAGGGCATCGCAGCACTGGAGCCGAGTGCCGGGGCAGCACTCGACTCTGCCAGGCTGCCCCTGGCATGACTTGGAGAGCTGCGGAGACCCCCACGGCAGAAGACCCCAGCTGCTTAGAGCAGAGGAGGAGGAGAAGGCTCCGGGCTCCTCAGGGCAGAGGAGGAGGAGGCGGCG
>NW_008825544.1:100251-116461 GCF_000699105.1 Pygoscelis adeliae
TTTCCTTGTGCATTGCCCAGGCACCGAGCGCCCTCTCCTGCCGTGAGCGAGGAAGGCAAGGCACGTCCGTGTCCGCTCCGCGGGAAGGAAGATGCTCTGCAAAAGGATGGTCCCAGGAGGCAGGGACCAAACTCCTCCCTTCCCCACTGCTAGGAAGGGGTCTGGGAGCTTTATCTGGTTCAACACCCGAGTTCAGTCCCCTCTGGGAGAGGAGACGTCCGTTCCCTCTCCTGTTTTACCCTGCCACTGCACTGAGCCTGGAGAGGGACAAGTCACCCAGCCCGGGAAGCCCGCACAGAGCCAGCTCAAACAAGTTACCAAACGTCTGAGACAGCCCAGGGAGAGCAGGAACAACGCTGCCACACACACCCCAGCGTCTCCCACTTGCTCTTCGAATGACAGATTTGACTCGCTTGGCCTCCAGCGCAGGGCACAAGCGCAAAGTAAACCAGCGATCCTGCTCAGGCATCGGTGGCTATGAGAGCCGGCAGCCCAAGCTCTGCTGCTCGAGGAAGCAGAGGAACGTCTGCCTCCTATGCGAGGCCCTCCCTCAGCTTCCATAAGGAGACAACAAGATGGAAAGAGCAAAAGGCTTCAGCTTTCTAATTCAGCCCTCTCCCCACATGTCTGAAGAGGGTGCTATGGTGAACCCCATCTTATGTGCATGGTTAGAGCTAATTCAGGTATGTCAAAGATTGCCAATCTTTTCTGGAAATACCTATCATTGCTGCTAGGATCAGGAGAGTATTTTTTATTCCCAAAGCAAGTTTGGTGAGCTTTAAGCAGCTCAGTTGGGCTGGCCCATCTTGGCTACGGGGTCACTTTGTGCTCCTACATGTTCTCATCTAGCCCACAGCTGTGCTAAGGAGGCTTTGCTGCAACAAGTGCTCCCTCTGCACCCACCTCCCCTTCCCTCTTCAGCAGAAAAAAAAAGGGAAAACTCTCATTCTTTACAAACAAGTCATTGAGAAGCAGACTTCCCCAGCAATTGCTTGAGTTACCTTTTCTAAGAAGCTGTCTTCTCCCTGAGAGCAGTGGGAAAGAGAGAAGAGGAAAAAGTATCGTTAAGAGAGAGAATGCACTCTCAGATTAAGCAGAAACCTAATTTGCATTACAAGAACCCACTGAATGCCAGGTCCTTCGCACATTTTGCTGACATGGCCAAAGTTAAACCTGCGGTGAGAGATTTGCCTGCCAATTAGCAAAAATCCTGCTCACATGATGCGCAACCTTGTCAGGATTTCTACAAACTCCTCAAAGGGACCTCGCAGCACCACTGTTCACTACCTAGCAAACAGTCAGGCCGCAGGCAGATGAGAGGTGTCCACCAGGAAGAAGTTCCCCTTCTTGAATCTTCCTGGTCAGAAGTAAATATCCCTGTATTATTTCAGCTATCTTCCCTTGTGACCAGGCCAGAGATAAAACATTCACTAGGCTAAATCTGTATTTCTGAGTGTGTGGCAGCTGTGGAGCTAACAGGCCCCCTAAGCAGCTTTGCGTATAGTCAGGGAAATGAGTGTTTGTGCTCAAAACCCCAGGCTGCTCGTCTGTTTCAACCTAATAGCATTAACACACTGCAAGGAGGAGCATGCCAAAGCCCCCTCCAGGCTGCCTGTCCAATCCCTCAGGCGATCCTGCAACGCAGCATCCATTGACCAGCGCAGTGCAGGCTGGCAGCATAAGACACTGTTCAGTGGAGTCCGCAGGCGGAAACAGAAGCAGGTTGCCCAAGCTGAGTTTTGGCAGATCGACCTTTCAGGGTGGGAGCAACCGAAACGCATTCGAGGGCTGATCTGGAAACACAGCCGCAGCCGCCACGGCACAGGGCATGCCTGGGAGGGAGCAGCATCTCGGGCTCCCCTGCGACTTCTGCAGTGCCTGCTTCCTTTGGAGGCTCACTGAGTTTTAACTCAGCCACAACAGACCGGACTCTTGCAGAGAACAGCTTGCTCCAAATATGAGCTGGCGCAGGTTCTTCTTCCAAGGCACAGGGGGAGGGACCGCAGTCACAGGTTTGGGACGCCAGATAGCCACGCTGCACAGGAGAGAGGCTCGTTTCATAACTGGGTGAGTCATCTCAACAGTCTCGCTACCACCTACCTGACTGCTTGCCCTGCTGTTCACCTCTCTTCCTGTAGCGTTCAGCACGATTAGCTCCGTGAGACTAACCTGTTCCCGAGAAAGATTCTTCAAGAGGCTTTTTAAAGCCCACACTAGGATCCCAAGGAAAAATAGGATGAGACACTAATACTGAAATCCTAAAGGTGAGATGCTCAAGTGACAGCAGCTTCTCCCAGGTGAACTAGGAGAGCCATTTCCAAACAAGCTCCCACCTACACTTCACTATCCTGCATGAAACTGCCTCTCAGACCCTTACTGACCTGCATTCTCCGGATCTCCCTCTGCTGAAGGCAACAGATACAGTCTAGCCAGGCTGAGAAAAATGCTTGATGCAGTGAATGACAAGCCCTAATACTACGGAAGCGCAGGAGGGAAAATGGTTCTTAATACCCAAACACACTGCCTTCCTTGCACACAGTCTAAACATCAGCTAAACACACATAACTGGACCAAAATGCTTCTGGGCTGCAGAGTGGTTAGCACGTGCACCACTCTCCCTTGCAGAAAGTGCTCAGCTTGTCCTGTCTCCAGGAATTTCTCAACTCACAGGTATGATGAAAACCAACAGACCTAAAATAGCTCTAACATGACAGTAGCTTTATAACTTAAGTGGCTAAATTTTGCTTTGGGCCGTTATACACCGTATTCCTTGAGCTTGCCTAACATGTTCCGATTGAAGTCCTGCAGTCACACTGACCTCACTGACACAAGAGACTGTTTCTTTGCTGCAGATACTGGGACAGGGTGCTCTTCTCCAATTGTTTTGCTTCCTGTACTTCTACACGTTTCACTGAATAACAGAAGAAGGAAACCTATAGGTAAAGGAAGCAGAAGAAGCCTCAAAGTGCACTTAGAAAAGTAATAGTGTGTGTCTGTGAGGGCAGAAGCTAACAGTCTCTCTTCGAGTTCCTATCTATCACACAAGAAGTCAGTGCTGAGCACTGAGCAGGAAAAAGCAGGTGGAAAAGCCACCAAGACTGATGAAACGCTCCAGACCAAGTTCAACACATTTCTAGAACAAGACTGACCTTCAGTCGTATCCTGAAAAGCATGAGGAGCCCGAGGCCTGCAACAGCTGCTTGAAGTGAGGCAGCAAACACCATATCTTGCCCCCTGGATTCTGCTTAGCCTGATCTTGTGATTACAAAAATCAAAATTCTGCTATAAAAACAGCCTTTCTGTACGTTGGGCCTGTGAGAAAAGTAGACACCTACAACAAAAGGTGGGAACTGGAAGAGGCAGCAAGAGGCACGGTGCAGCTGCTGAAGGGAAGAGAAAGAAGTGTAAGCAGATGGGAGTGGAAGCTGTCAAATCTACAGATGTGAAAAAGCAGCAGCTCACTGGACAAAAAAAATGCACGTAAGGATGAGACTGCAAGACAGGAGAAGAGAGGAAAGGTATCACATGTCAGAGAGACTAAAAGAACTGGGCTAATCTTTCAGGTGAACAAAAAAGAAATGGCTTTCCTGGCTAAACAAGAATGGGTAAATAGACTAAAACTCAGGAACTGCTACACCTCACTGAAGCAAGGGCAGAAAAGGCCATCAGAAGAGAGGAACGAACGCAGGCTGAAAACAAGAATTAAGATCCCCAAAATAGGGCTTAATCTCAGAAACAGCCATGAGATACCAAAAAGACAAAAGGTGACTAAGGCACAATTGCACCCCCTCACGCGCACACAAGTGGCTTCAGAAGGATGAATATTGATGCGAGGGGCCGGTGAAGCCTGGGGAGAGAAACGGTTATCTCTACACCACAGAAGAGCTTGCTCACTGCGGTCGGTGTGAGAGGAACTGGCCAGAGCGGCTGCGAGACTGGCCATTTGCTGAGCTGTGCTCATCAGTTCACCTAACAGCATCAAAGTCCTTTCTTCGGTCCTCCTGCTTCTGCTTGTTCCTTCCCCTGAGCCGTGCGAATGCCACAAGCGTCCAGAAGGAAAAGGATCCTGGAGCCCTCGTCACTGCAGAAGAAGCCTAGGCACCTCGGAGGAGAGCATTTCCATCATACCTCTTACGACACACCAGTGCCACACAGCTGAGCCTGCCAGCACCAAAATGACAGTAACACAAAACACAAGGTGCTGGGATCACTTTTTTGTCCCACCAAACAATACTTAGAACCTACTCAGAAATAGGGGATAAAGTACAGGCTGTCAAAAGCCATTGGTTGTGGTGGAGGGAAATAATAAAAGAGCACCTCAAGCTCTGGAAAAAGTAAATCAGCTCAGAGCCAGCACAGCTGAAGGCATTACTCCTGCTTTTAGGAGTAAACAGAAGGGAATATGCTCTCTCCCTGCTAAGAGAGCTGCTCCAGAACGCTGCTACTCACCAGGTCAATGAGTTTGGTGACAGGAACTTCTCGGATTGGTCGTCTCATCCGGCATAAGGCCTCCAGGGAGGTGCCAAAGCAGCTGGGCAGGTAGGTCCCACTGATGGTAAGGAAATAGTCCTTCCCTCGGTCCAAGTGAAGGACAAGAATATCCTCAATTTTATCCTCGCCAGAGTTCAGAAGGGTTACTGAGTCCTTACTGACGTACACGTCCAGGGAGATGTCCGTGCTCTCATCTGCAACAGACAGGACCTCTCAAGAACACGTAGACACTCTCCAAAAGCGATGAGAAGGACAAACATAGTGACAGGGACAAAGGCCACAAAACTGAGAAAGACAAACAGACAAGGATGATGGCAAGAAAAGTGAGACACAGGAAAGATGGTAAGGTCTGAATGGAGATGGAGTGGCAGTCTATACCAGTACACACTGTAGAAACCATGGTAAAACTCACCTGGCTCCAAGTAACCTTCACAAGGCTCGGCCCGAAGCCATGGCTTACAGTAGTGGCTATCGTTGAGCTTTGGGATGAAGGAGAAGTGACAGGTGACCTGCCCGTTATTGGTGATCTGGAACTTCTGCTTCTGCAGCTGACGGAACTTCACATTCTCAAACTCAAACTGCAGAGCAAAGAGAAAACACAGATCACGTTAGTGGCCACGATGGGACACGCAGCTCGGCACCCAGCCTCTGCAGTGGCAACCCATGACTGAGAAGTGCCCACACAATGCAGAGCTCCTAACAGAAGACCTGCCAAGAGGCCAAGACAAGATGTCCCTTGAAATCCAATTCCTGATCATGAGATAATAGATAAAGTTAAATTTCCTGTAATCCAGTTTACTGAATCAAAGTCTTTAAAAGTAGTCCTAGCACTTCTAAGGCTGCTGTGTTTGGGAAGTGGACAGTGATTCAGGTTTCATCCTCACTTCTCTCCTGCTTAGCTCCAGTGAAGGAAGGAAGTCGTTCTCCATTCTGTCCATTATACGAACGATGTCTTCAAACAACTTCCGATACTTCTGTTCATCCACAACCTTTACCTGTGGAAGATCAGAAAACACTCAGCAAAGTTTCTGACCAGCTTCACAGGAACTCTTTTGATCATGAGCAAACTGCAGAAGTGAAATATTTCTCTAAGCACTTGCTATCTGCAGCTGAAAGGCTAAGAGAATTTGCACGCATGGGTGCACCTCCAAGCTGCATATGCAACTTTACGCATATTTTACCTCTACAGATGTTACTAGGGTCTTTCTGGCCACGGATCACACTACTGGGAGATTACTGGGGGTGACCTCTGTGGGACAGCATTGGCATCCTGCAGCATTACTCATGATTCTCCAGAGGAAGAGGAGAAAAGCTCTCCTTTAAGGAAACTTGCGCTACCTAGGGAGCAGGAGGTAGCAAAAATGGACACGGACTGTCTCTATTCAGTAAGCTAGGAAACCCAGATCTGCTGCCAGCCATTCACCGAAGAAATTCAGATGCGAACCAGTGACACGCTCAACACATCAGAGGCAACACTGCAACAGCAGGCACAACCATTTACAGGTTTCTGCTGTGTCTCCTTGCAGAGGAGAGAAAACAGTAGCTCACCCATCCTAGTACAAGATATCATGGATTATACCCCAGAAGCTAAGCAGCATCATTAAAGCAGTCAATGGGAATGGCTTTCTATTTACTACATGACTACACCTGCTCGGGTAAACTCCAGCAATCACCTGCATTACTGTGGCATAACACTGTCCCGGTGCTACACAGCTAAGCTGCATTGCACATGAAGATGGCAGCTGCCGAGTTGTTTGCGGAGCAGAGGCTGGCACAGCTCCCAAACAGCAGCACACCTACACAGTGGACACACCTTATTTTTATTTACTCTGTCCCCTTGCAACAGCATTAGCAGAGGTGCCTTGGCTATGTAACCGCCTCCCGAAGCAATGCGTGACAATATTGTGATCCTACCCTAGCATATAAAAAAAAGTTACCCCGATGCAGAAAAGTGTGCTGACTGGCTTGTGGTCACTAGTCTTCAGGTCCATATGACTGCAATACCGGAGCTGATTTACGTTCCCTCCTCTCCAAAGGATTCGATCGCACCACGCTGGCACACGACACTTTCCACTACAAAGAATAACAGGTTACCAGGGAAATCCAACAATCCTAATAAACCATCCAAGCTGTTCCTCTTCCCAGCCAGGCAGCTCCCTCCACCCCCACCGTCAGTGACTGCATCAGCAGTGATGGGATGAACTCCTATCACTTCCCTCAACTTGAATACTATGTTATTTCTTCTGCTCTCTTCCCCTTTCCCTATACAGTAGCTAAAATTGCCATCCTTTCCAGCATCAGGAAACAGAATAACCTCAAACAAGACTGTTTCCACAGCCGGAAGCCATGTGTACCGTGACCCAAGCTGCACTAGTTTCTTTTGCTGCCAGATCTTTCTGCCCACTACAATCTGATCCATTGCTTACGGTTTCCACTACGGAAAGTCTACTCAGCTATTACTATTATGTTATGAAGTCTGAATCCTGGGTTACCTTTCTCCAGATTAACTACTGTGCTGATTCATAAACAAAGGCAGAGTAAAATCCAAGCGCTATATGGTTTGAAACTCCTTCTTGTGAGTTTCTCCATTTAGAGCAAGCTTCTGCAGCAGATGCATAAAAGTCTGTGGGAGGCACCAAGCAGAGAGCGGCAAGCAGGAACCACTGCTGCTATCGCAGAGTAGCCACCCCTGCAGTTGTGCAAGTCAGGGGACAGGATGACTCAGAAAGCGTGTTTCCTTATCTCTTCAATTCCTTTTGTACGTTTGTCTGTCCCTGGTAGCAGAAAAAACCCTCCAGTGCAGGGCCACCTGTGAGTTCATGCTTTACCTGCCTTCATCTATTGGAATCAGCAGCAACTGAGGTATAAGGCATGTGCCTGGTCAACGTATACAGGGTCTGCTTATTTCAGAAAGCAGGGGAAACGAAGGAGTACAAACTTGTCTGTGCACTCCAGCCATCACCATAACGCTGAGAGGTTATTTCCAGCTCTAGGAAGCAGGAAATCAAGTTTTGTGAGAAAGCGGTTTTTGTGGCATAGGTAAGTATGTCCATTGACAGCCGATTTACCTGGAGTCCCAGCGATCTGTTTTAGAGTCATATTTATACGTGGGGATGAATTTAATCTCTCCCTCGGTGAAATCTGCAAATGCTTTCTTCTGAGTGCGCTGAATATTCAGCTAAAGCAGAAAAAGAACACTTTTAAAAAAACCACAAAAACAAAAACAACAAACCACCTGTGGCCATGGGATTCACCAGACATCCCCCAAACTGCCTCTCAGACCTTATACCTTTAACAAAGGTAAAAATTCGACACATCAGTGGAATGTTTTCTAAACAGACTGAATACAAATTGGCAGAGCGCTGCTTACCAGACCATGCAGAAAGCATAAAACAATAGTTAAGGGAAATATTAATTGCTCCACTTGTGCTAAATGCCTTCATTAGTTTTCAGGCTTAAGCATCACCATCATTAATATTTCACTACCAATCATTTTAGCAAAAGCCTCCAGGAGTGCGCTTGGCTGACAACCTGTCACTACTTTCCTTTTCTCATTTACTTTTCTGAAAAATTTCCTAGTTGTTTTCCTCACAAAAATCTAAGCTATAGCTGTTTTCTGCATGAAGCTCCGCAGTACAGCAGAAAAGAGCCACAGAACAGAATCAATCAGATTTACTGTTAAGTAGTGTGTCAGAGATGATATCACACTATTTCTGTTCATGTTTCACAGGTACAATCCTTCATCTTAAAGGCACATCTGGTGCTGTCTCGGTTTTCAGTGTGCTGCAAAGAAATGCTGAGCAGGGAAGACCACAGCACAGAATTTAGGTCAGACTGGCTGAGCAGGGAGCCTTGGCTACAAGCGCTGGTCTCCAAATCAATACCTCTTCCAGAACACTGATTACAGCAGCTTTTGTTGCTGTTACAAATTCCTACGTTCTAGCTTGTAGTCTGTACGTAAGAGAGAACTCTTCCAATGAGATGCAGAGACACTTCTACGGTAATTGCCAGAGTCATCCAGTTAACCCCGGTATAATGTACGGTCTATTTTTGTTTAGGGGGTTGATGTCACCAGGACACCCAGAGCTCTGTCTAGGGTCTAGCGTCTATGGCAGAGTGTCTGCCAGCTCCTCCCAAGCACAGGCACATCTTAAACCAAGACGACCTCACAAGTACGGAGCAAACGTAAGCGGAGTTCACTGACCTGGTCGTATGTCAGCAATTTCTGAAGCTCATTCTTACTGATAAGACTTTTCACCTCACTGGCATCAGGGAGACAAAGCCTGTAGTTCAAGTCTCCTAGCCAGATGACAACACTGAAAACAAAGACAAACATGGAAAAGAAGAGCCAGTAGTTAGGATCGCAGGCCACACAGGGAAGAAGGGGCACAGGAGAATAGATGGCTTGTTGCTGGTGATTAAGGTTGAGACACATGGAAGACAAAAGAAGACATGAAAGATCGAGTCTGACAGCAGAAATTTCTAGCGGCAGCAGACACTACGGTACTAAGTCCATCTCCTTTAGAATCCCACATGGGATCGAAGACTTAGTTTAGTGGGAGACACTTGAGCTTGCCTCAGTCTTAAAAAAGCCTGAGAACACCACCAACTCTCTAATGAAGTGAAACCAGTGAATCTCACCAAGCTTCATAACCTCTCAAGCTACACAAAATCCACCCAGTATTCAGGCTCTCCTTGTGTACAGAAGAGGGCAATGGCAGAGCTCGTTAAGCAGAGCCTGCTTGTCAACCAGTTAGGCAGGCTGATGCACGTGTATCTGCGTGCTCATACCTCGTGTGATACCATGGTTTTACCAGTTCCTTTTCCACTGCCTTTCTTTCAACCAGATCAGGCCACTACTGTATCATCTACCTAGCAAAGACTGACTGATGCAGAATTGGCAAAAGCAGAGTTAGGCTCCTGTTGAGTTTACGACCTCCAAAATGTTATTGTCCTACCTCACTCATCAGCACCTGCTCTTACTCTGCTCCTCTCTGGGCTTTCAAACAGACCTACAGCTTTCTCATTACCAGCAGCTAAAGAAACATCTGTGGTATTCACTCATTACTCCATAAAGGTTTCATTTAAAGGTTAAAATCTAAACCCCTCTCTAGTATCAAAGCTCTTCCTGTTTATAGTCAAACCTCAAAAATTTCCATTAGTGGATTATGAAGGATAATCTAATAGTTGAAGTTTTTTCTGTACTAATCCACACCACATTTTATTTTCAGTTTTTAAATGGTTTAAATGTTAACTACAGAAGTATTAATCATTTGTATCAGGTCTAGGAAAACTTAATTTATATGCTTTGTTGTACACATTTGAGTTTGATTTGGATTATTTGGCACCACTGTCACCTCATTAAAAATAATAATAATTTAAAAAAAATAATCAAGTATCAGCTGCGTATCACCCAATTGATTTAAAAAGAAACTGAAACAGCAATCGTAAGCACTTGTTACTCAAAAAAGCCTAAACAGCATAGCCTCTGCCCATCCTGCTATCCCTTTTCTGCCCCTACTCATACTCCCATTTCCCATCACAAAACAAACCAACCTCGGTTTCTTCAAGCCCTGTAACGTTCAGCCATTGGCTCAGGAACGGTGCCTGCTGAAATGGAAGTATTATACACAACATGCAAGGAAAGGGCCGTTAGAGACAGGTCAAGTGTCTCTGACTTGACAGACAAGTCACCGCAGCAAGAAGGTGACCACGCAGTTTGACTGCAGAAGCTCTAGCACACCAGAGGCCTTGGCATTTTCAGTCATATTATTAAGCCAGAAAACTTATCTGCACGAAATCTCCTGTCGCTGTGATTCTGACTTGATTTGGATTATTCAACACCACTTTAAAAGGGAAAACAGCAACACAAACTTACTCGTGTTTCATGATGTTGAGCTGAGGTAGACTGTCATCAGGGGTTACAAAACTCATCCGAGCACAGATATCCTTATAATCCTGATTTCGCCGCTCGAAGTCCTCCACGTGAGCAGCAAGGTGGGAATTGACGATGCAGAAGGTCGTGTTGTGGAACACGAACCTCACCGCCACACCGCCCTTGTTGCCCTGGGGAGAGCAGGTATCAGCGGTCGTTAGAGAAGGCGGCAGGGGAGGCACCGGGGAGGAGACCGGAATGGCACAGACAGGTGAACAAAACCAGGCTGTGCCCTTTCTTGCGTGGATACACGGAAGCAACAAACTGGCCTCAGTGACTCACCATCTTTCCCATGATTCCCGTGCCCACAGACTCCGTCATGATCTCTCTGATATTGCTCAGCTGATCCTTCCTAGCAAATATGAGCAACATCATCCCAACCAGACGGACCATTTGCACCTGCAAAAATAAAAGGGATCCTGAGTTCCCAGAAAGGCAGTGGAAACACAGCTCTGATTTGCCTGCTCCGCCGGATGTTCTGCTTCTCTGGATCTCCCCGTTCCCCATCACGTCTTGTACTCAATCCCTGCTTGCAACACCACCCGAAGGGCCTCCTGTCCCAAAGCAAGGTTCTGGAGGACAATCTATCATCCCCCAATAGCCATCAGCTGTGCTGAGCTCACTACATTCCCCATTCTGGTGCTTCCCGACAAACAGGGCTGTCTTGCGAGGTAACAGAAACTTAACAAACACGTAGCAGACGTGTTCGTGAAGTCTCAGCCTTTTACACTAAGTTGTGCTCTAATCAGCAAAACCACCAGAGGAAGATACCGGGTGCTCTACTTAGGCATGTCGCAGAGAGCTGCTGGCTATGGCTGTCGCTGAGGGCTGCAGGTCCAGCTGGGAGTCGGTGCTCACCTTTGCTTACTCAGAACTACAGCAGAGCCAGTGACACGTGCTAGAGGGGAACGGACAGAAAAGTTCTTATTTCCCGAGGCAAACGTGCCTGACACACGGGGTATCGAAAGGCAGCCATCTCCGAGCTATACAAACTGTTTGCTCCTCAGAAAACACTCGTTCTCTAATGAAAAGAGTCTCTTTCTGGAGCTAAGAGGTTCTCCTCTACTGCAGAGCTCAACCCACAGGTGTTAACACAGTGCTGACGTGCACCGTCCCAGCAGGGATCTCAGGTCTGCCGCCGATTCTTTTACACGTGCTAAGCCAATGCACTTGCCAGTCCATGACCTCCCTGTACCTTCAAACAGCGGGGTCACAACTTTGAAAGCCAGCGACAAGGCCTAATCTTCTTGAGCAAAGTCTACACGCTCACTTTAGAGGCATAAAAACGTTAAGATGTGTTGGGATTAAGTCTATGTAGTGAGGGAAGAAGCTGAAGTCAGAGAATTCAACTGGAAGAGCCCAAGCACTCAGTCCACTCTGCAGGAGTGGAATTTGCATGCAGCCGCGAGTCCTGTCTACAGTTTCAGTCACTTCCCCCTGCCTGCAGCCAGATCCTGTTCGCTCCCTTTCACGAGGGTGGGAGAAATTCACCTAAAACTCAAGTAAAGCAAAGGGACGGGAACATGAGCCCCTCCGCAGTTCAGGTCATAACCCCTGGCTCCCTCTCGGTGAGTCTCAGTTCTGCAAGGTGCTCTGTTTTCCTGCTGTGATTACCTGTAACACATGCCACCGAGTTCAAATCAAAAGCAAGCAGGACAGGGGCGTGACAGTGAATGCATTGGCTAAGGAGGAAGGGGAAAGTAGTTAATGTATTTAGGGCTGGTACCTACAGCAGAAAGGTTTGCTACAGCAGAGAGAAAAAACAACAGCTTGCTCTAAACCAGCCAGAATAAAGTCCTGCTGCCACAACTGAAGCAATTCTGTCCCAAGGCAGCCGCCTCTGGAAGATTTCACCTCATAAATTATCCCATTCCTTCAAGGAAAAGCTATTAATTTAATTTACCAGCTCAAGTGACACCTTGCTTCTATAGTACAAAGGTGAGAGGGTAACACAGATAAAGAACTTGAACCCACTGCTATGATTCTATTGCGCATACTACTTCCCTGACACCAACCTCGTATTTTATAAAGTTATTTTGATCCCCACCTTTATAGATTTCTACTTCAAAGCACAATATCCCCCTGCAACTGTGGGGCAGAAATAGACTCCAGATTTAATTTGGCATACTTGACACACGCACAGGTACACACATGCCAAGTATACCTCCTTGGTTTCTCCAATCACCGCTCTTTGGGTCAGGTGAGGAAAGGGGAAGCCCATTTCTCTTTTCCTTCCCATCACGCCAACTCCACGACAAGACCCCAAGCACTGAACAGAACTCACTTTCTTATACTTAGCCTGAGGGTGCAGGGACTTCTCCACAGCAGCCAGCCATTCTTGCTCCTTTGCAGAATCAAAGTAGAAAAAGGCCTCCGTGCTAAGGTCCAGCTCCTGGAACCTAAAAAACCAAGCCAACTTAGCACATCCCACCTCTCCTGAATCATTCGCTTGCTTCTCTGAATGACTTGGTCTGTCAAGTGGTTTGCATTCAAACCATGAATCACACTGGCAAAATTTCCCGTAATTGTCTGGGAGAGGAAATAGACTCTCCAGATTTAATTTGGCATACTTGACACACGCACAGGTACACACATGCCAAGTATACCTCCTTGGTTTCTCCAATCACCACTCTTTGGGTCAGGTGAGGAAAGGGGAAGCCCATTTCTCTTTTCCTTCCCATCACGCCAACTCCACGACAAGACCCCAAGCACTGAACAGAACTCACTTTCTTATACTTAGCCTGAGGGTGCAGGGACTTCTCCACAGCAGCCAGCCATTCTTGCTCCTTTGCAGAATCAAAGTAGAAAAAGGCCTCCGTGCTAAGGTCCAGCTCCTGGAACCTAAAAAACCAAGCCAACTTAGCACATCCCACCTCTCCTGCAGATCATCCCCTTTCTACAGGAAGGTCCGATGTGAAACCTCGAGCAACAGCTCTTCTTGGAAGAGAAGCTCCTTATTCCCACTTGCTAAATAAAGCAGCAGAATTTCACCACAGTGCCTCTGAGACCCTACTGCCATACACTCCAGCAACCATCTCTCTGAGAAGTATGACTTTAGGCAGAGGACGACCAGAGAGCTCTGCGGATGCCTCAAGGAAAATCTATTTTGTTATGTCACGCCGGCCTCGTTTAACTCGATACTCTGCCTCATCACGCACAGGTACACACATGCCAAGTATACCTCCTTGGTTTCTCCAATCACCGCTCTTTGGGTCAGGTGAGGAAAGGGGAAGCCCATTTCTCTTTTCCTTCCCATCACGCCAACTCCACGACAAGACCCCAAGCACTGAACAGAACTCACTTTCTTATACTTAGCCTGAGGGTGCAGGGACTTCTCCACAGCAGCCAGCCATTCTTGCTCCTTTGCAGAATCAAAGTAGAAAAAGGCCTCCGTGCTAAGGTCCAGCTCCTGGAACCTAAAAAACCAAGCCAACTTAGCACATCCCACCTCTCCTGCAGATCATCCCCTTTCTACAGGAAGGTCCGATGTGAAACCTCGAGCAACAGCTCTTCTTGGAAGAGAAGCTCCTTATTCCCACTTGCTAAATAAAGCAGCAGAATTTCACCACAGTGCCTCTGAGACCCTACTGCCATACACTCCAGCAACCATCTCTCTGAGAAGTATGACTTTAGGCAGAGGACGACCAGAGAGCTCTGCGGATGCCTCAAGGAAAATCTATTTTGTTATGTCACGCCGGCCTCGTTTAACTCGATACTCTGCCTCATCCAAATGGCTCTTTCCCCTCAGACAGCTCTTCTGAGACATAGCTCAGCTTTGTGGAACCTCTGAGAACACGACAGGAACTTAAAACAAATACAGCCCACCAGTACCCAAGCAAAAGCAACAAGAAACCCAGCACCCTAAGTAAATGTGAGGTCATGGCTACTCACCCGATGCAATAGAAGTCTGGAGGCTCTGTGTCACACACCAGCCAGGGTTCCAAGCTGCTGTCTGGAGACTGCCCGTTCACATTCCACGTTCCCACAAAAAATCTACGACACAAAAGCAGCTGAACTGTTAGAAAACACAGTAACAACCGCACCAGCCCAGCCTCTCCAGTGCACGCGCAGCAGCATTCAGGCCGGGAGCAGACACAACACATGCGCAGGGCCGTGCCAACTGTGGGGCAACTGAAAATTCTTCTAGGCGTGGCTCATTTTCAGTGACACTTATCTCGGGGATTTTGCAGAATGCTACAAAACTAAAGACATTTCACCGGGCCCGGCGAACATCTGGCTCTTTTAGCATGATGTCATGTGGGGCAACACTAAGACAGTGTGGTGGGATGTCTGCCTTTATCCTCTTTCTGCCCAACTGCTTCAGTCTTACTTGAGGGTCAAGAGATCTGACACACACAGGGGAAGAGACGCAAAAGGAGAAGCTGCACCGCAGGCACTTATTGACTTTCAGTCTGCACCGACCCGCGTCTAGCCGCCCAGGCTGGCCACACATCAGCAGCCGCCAGATTTCAAACCTGGGCTAGATTTGAGTTCACAGAAGAGATTCAACAGCTTTGTCTCTATGCACGCTGTTCCTCAGCCACAGCTCTAACCTGAAGTTGTGAAGGTTGACATATGCCTTCTCTCTCTTGGCAAGCACATGTTTGATGAGGCCTTCTCTTTGTCCCGACTGGGTGCTGGGCAAAAACATTTTGCGCATAGTGTTGGTCACTTTTGGCTGGTCTCTTGATGTACCTTCTCTCTCTCGGTGAAATCTAGGAAGGAAGCAAAAGCAGAATTAAAACTGGTTCTGCTGTCTAGGAAGAGAAGGGAAAAAGGGAACAGATTCACCACATTACTTACTGCCTATTTTGAGGCACGGGAGGAGGTGGGGGCTCCCGGCGAGATCCCGTTTGATGGTTTTGCATGTTTCTTTTATCTTCTAGGCTTAGAGCGTTGAAGTCATCCTCAAACCCCAGAGCTCCTATAATGAAAAAACCAAGCGCGATGCCCTGAGAAACAATTCAAAGCAGCTCAGATCAAGAAGGAAAAAATACAACTCTGCAGAAAGTGAAAAAGCAAATGATAATAGCAATATATCAACAAGTCATCAGCCTCAGGGAATGAGAGAAAGGGGTACTCACCGCAAGTCAAGGCAGGAGGGAGCTTAACATAGACAAACCAAGGCACTAGGCAGAAGACAGCACTCAAGAAGGAATGAATGGTCCAGGGCAACAGAATCCGAGGACCGAGACGTTTTATTTTGTGCAGGGTGACGTGAAGTGAAGAAATGGGGCAGAGGCCAGACTGCTGAGTGCAGGGTCAGACACAGCTGCCCATCCCCGAGTGCCCCATTACCGTACAGACCACAGAGCATACAGAGGTGACAGTACCCGAAGAAGAGGCCTGCAATAGACCTGGGAGGTTCTTCTCCACCTGATGCCAGCTGGCCGAGTCCTTAGGTTCAGGAAGAGAAGCTTTCAGGTGGGCTGGAAAAAAAATCAGCCCCGTCAGAAACTGCTGGCAGCCAGAGGATTTCACAAACGCAACTATAGCTCTGCTTACCTTCCTGTATGCTCTGCACTTCTGAAAGGAATCCTAAGCAACGCTCCTCATCAGGGATTTCAAAGAGCCGCTCCGCTGTCTCATCACCTTGTATCCGGACCTTACAGCCTGCTTCAGGCATAAACACAGACTCACAGAGTCAGTCAAGGCTGGTTCACAGATATTATGCCCCGAGAGTGACCAGGCTTTCTAGGTATCCTTTGAGCTCATTAACGAAAGCCAACTTCCAGCTATTGCTTCCGATAGAAACCTGCACCTAAACTAGTTTCCCTGCGCTTC
>NW_008825544.1:116541-118509 GCF_000699105.1 Pygoscelis adeliae
TCCTGGTTTTAGGAATACTTCTCCCTACTGCGATCTCACAGAGAAGAGCTCTAAAAGTAGTAAGAAAAATTTCTTGAAAGGGAAGGGAGAATTGGTGACTAGACAGAGCGTTGTCAACGCTGAAAAAGGCAGACAGTAACCTAGGCTCAAGTACAGGTCAAAGAAACGTAAGGGAATGGTTCAGAGTGCAGTGCAGGGCCTTGAGAAAAGATTTAAGAAGTTAAAGTTTGACCAATTGCCAATACTTCAATCTGGGCATTTAAGACCATGTCTGTCATGACAACCGAGTGTCTAAAAGAGCCAGACAACAACATTAGAGGAAATACAGTCCCTGCTTGGTCAAAAGACAAACACAAAATGTGGAGGAAGATTATGAAGCGGTAGGTAAAATAAGCACGCGTCAGTGCCCAGCGGGCAGCCTGTTTCCTGAAAGGAGCTTTAGCCGCGCGACTGCAGTGATAAAACTTACTGTTTGTAGCTATATCGATCAGTAGAGTTTCTTCTGCCTCTGGAAAAGAGAAAAACAGGATCAAGAGAGTTCACACTGCATGCTGCAGCAACTGAGTACTCAAAAAAGCATTCTGCCTACCATTAGCCACAAAAGAGTCCTAACAAAGGAACAAACAGCTTTAATTTACATCTGCACTATTAATAATGGCTCCAGCAGAAAGAATGGTCATATCTGGACAGCCTGGGCAGTCATTTCCCACATTCAAAG
Source organism: Pygoscelis adeliae (assembly GCF_000699105.1). NCBI lineage: Eukaryota > Metazoa > Chordata > Aves > Sphenisciformes > Spheniscidae > Pygoscelis > Pygoscelis adeliae. Next base: position 117,260 of record NW_008825544.1, read on the forward strand.
TGTCACAGGGGAGATTCCTAATATTCAGAGTTCTCGCACACCTGGATGGTTTGTTCCACATCAGTGCAGCTCCTTGGGGAAAGACCAACCTGACAATGAACTTCAGAGCTTGTCTACACAGCAAAAATGATGGGCAGAACCACGCTGAGTTACATAGAAGGGTATAAACTAATCCAGGAGAAGGTGCTTTTATTCCTGAACAAGCATTTGCCCCAGGGACATACGCTGCTGTTTAAGTTCTTCCAAGACAAGGCCTAAAGCTCCTTCCCATTCCATGGGTGACTCTTTGGACTGGACAGCTTGCCAGACCTTACAGAAGTTTTGATCTAAACACGCAGGAATCAGACTAAAGCTCCCACCTCTCGCCATTGCGGAGAAGACAGACAGACAGACGTCAGCGGACGCCAAATGTCAGCCACTGCAGACAAGTGCTGAAGGTGCTGGCTCTGTGTGATGCCAAGCCCAGCACTCATCCGAACCAGCCAAGTTCCTCACAACTGTATGCTGACACGGAAAGACTACCCGCTCGGATGAGGAAGAAGCAGGATTCCATAAACTGCGAGTTCTAGTGTCACGGGGAAGCATTCAATCTACATGGGTGCTCAGGAGGCAGGTCAAGGAACACCACTAAATTTGGGTTTTGCCGATAAACAGCATTGGATTCCTGCCACCACAAGAGAGCCCACTCCAGGAGAGTCAGTACCTTGTACGCATTTAAAGCGGCTGTTGATGGGAATATAATCCGGATCAGAGTTTTCTTTCTCCTGTGAATGGATAACTATCCTGGAGACAGAAAAAAGGCTTGTAAAAACACAGAAGCCACTCCCTCCTCATATAGAGACACACGTTAATACAGTCACAAGAGCCGTATTTACAGAGAAACGCAACGTGTGATTTCTATCGCTGTACTACTGGGATGGGAGACGGGAAAGGGGGAAAGAGCTCAGAGCCATACAGGATGGGGGGGCAAACGTACGAGCGTGTGGCCAGAAAGTAACTGCCGCTCAACTTTCGCTGCTGCTGGGCAGCTTCGGCATCAGGCTGGCAGCGGCCCTGGCTCCTCGGAGACGGCCAGGGGAGCCGGGGAACTCGGTGGGAACGGGCAGCTAGAACGCGAATTTCTCATCTGCCTGCCCGCGGGATACCGGCTCAGGGGGTATCCCGGTATCGGTATACCGGGGGGGGCCAGAACCCGCTCCGCCCCCCGGCCCCTCTCTAAACACAGCAGCCCAGCAGCTTCCGAGGTTCCC
>NW_008825544.1:119922-122668 GCF_000699105.1 Pygoscelis adeliae
TGGCCGCGGCGGCGGAGGAGGAGGAGGAGGAAGGCTTCGTGGACGTGTGTGGCAGCGGCCTGCTGATCTTCGGGGAGATGCACGGGAAGCTCTTCCAGCACCAGCGGGAAGGCGTTGCCTTCCTGTACCGCCTGCACCGAGAGGGCAGGCCCGGCGGCATCCTGGCAGATGACATGGGCCTGGGTAAGACCGTCCAGGTCATTGCCTTTCTCTCGGGCATGTTCGACGCTGAGCTCATCCGGCACGTCCTGCTCATCATGCCCACCACCCTGGTCAGCAGCTGGCTGGCGGAGTTCGCTCGCTGGACCCCCGGCCTGCGCGTCAAGGAGTTCCACGGCACCAGCAAGACGGAGCGCACCAGGAACCTGGAGAGGGTCCAGAGGAAGAACGGCATCGTCATCACGAGCTACCAGATGCTCATTAACAACTGGAAGCAGCTTGCCAGCAGCCACGAGCAGGAGTTTCTCTGGGACTATGTCATTCTCGACGAAGCGCACAAAATCAAGTGCCCGTCTAACAAAACGACCAAGTGTGTATATGCGATTCCTGCAAGGCACCGCCTCCTCCTCACGGGCACCCCAGTGCAGAACAACCTGCGGGAAATGTGGTCCTTATTTGACTTTGCGTGCCAAGGCTCTCTCTTGGGAACGGCCAAAACCTTTAGAATGGAATACGAGAATCCTATTACTAGGGCAAGGGAGAAGGATGCAACTCTGGGCGAGAAAGCACTGGGGCTAAAGATATCTGAGAACCTAATGACAATTATAAAGCCGTATTTCCTCAGAAGAACCAAAGAGGATATCAAAAACAATCACACTGACAAACCAGACGCTCCCCTTCCTGAGGATCCAAGCGAGGATAGTGCTCCTGTCATGCCATCTCTCACTAGGAAAAATGACTTTGTTGTGTGGGTGTACTTGGCACCAGTGCAGGAAGAAATCTACAGGAACTTTCTCTCTCTGGATCATGTGAAAGAAGTGCTGATGACAACCCGATCACCCTTGGCTGAGCTGACCGTCTTGAAGAAGCTGTGTGACCACCCCAGGCTTCTGTCTGCAAGAGCATGTATCCAGCTGGGCTTGGAAGAACAGGAGTACTCTGAGCAGGATCACAGGAGTGAAGCAGGTATGCTGCTTTCAGGCGCTAATAAAATAGATCACCTCTCTGATGAGACTGTGATTCAGGAGTCTGGGAAAATGCTGTTCCTTGTAGGACTTCTAGAAAGACTGCGAGAGGAGGGGCACCGAACCCTGGTATTCTCGCAGTCGAGGAAGATGCTGGATATCATAGAGCACGTCTTGTCTCGCAGACAATTCAAGATGATGCGTATCGACGGAACGGTGACCCACCTAACAGAACGGGAGAAGCGCATTAACGCCTTTCAGAGTAACAAGGACTACTCCGTCTTCCTGCTCACCACGCAAGTTGGCGGCGTTGGTATAACCTTAACAGCAGCCAGCCGAGTGGTGATCTTTGATCCCAGCTGGAACCCAGCTACAGATGCTCAGGCTGTAGACAGAGCTTATAGGATCGGGCAAAAAGAGAACGTAGTAATTTATAGACTGATTACCTGTGGCACAGTGGAAGAGAAAATATACAGGCGACAAGTATTTAAGGATTCATTAATAAGACAGACTACCGGTGACAAAAAGAACCCATTTAGATATTTCTCCAAACAGGAACTAAGGGAGCTCTTCACCTTGGAAGATACTCGAACATCTGCAACTCAGATCCAGCTGCAGTCTTTGCATGCCACCCAGAGAAAGACTGACCTGCAGCTGGATGAGCATATTGCGTATCTGCACTCCCTGGAAATGTTTGGCATTTCTGATCATGACTTGATATATACGAGGGAAATAGCTCATGAGGAGCAAGTTGAGAGTGAAGAAGCCCATCAGTACATTCAACGGAGGGTACAGAAAGCCCACGAGCTAGTTCAGTTAGAGTCTCAGCTTAGAGACCAGAGGATGGAGGGGATCAGAAATGCTTGTGAAGAGATGTGGCAAAGACCACCAGAACTGGTTTCCGAGCCAAGGAAGCTGTCTCCAGGGTTGAGCAACATAAATCACTTTGTTTCACCACCAGTAGCTGATAAAGATGAAAATGACAAAGTTATTGATCTTACAGAGGACAAGGAGGTCCAGGTTCTTAATGTCAGCTCCAGAATGACAAGTCTGACTATTGATGACTTGGATGAAGAGAAACTGGCACAAGATGTGTCTAGTATGGATACAGAGCTGCTTAATACCAGCAAGACAGTGAAACAATCCAATATACAAGAATCCGAGCAAAATCTTGAATCGAGCATTATACCATCATCACCTGGACTTCAGCCACTTGATAAAGAGAGTCAGAGATCTGAACAGAAACAGTGTTCCCATGTAAATTCAGATAGCTTGACTGAGGCAGGGAATGGCCTGTCTGGGCATGGTCAGCATTCCTCTAATGAGTCTGGTATGGCTGATGATCCCAAAAGGATAAGAGATGCAGAAACGTCAGATCAGGTACTTGACTCACATGCTGCCTCAGGGACAGATGAGAACGATGCTCCTGAGCTAGCTTTGGCTGCTGCAGTGCCAGGTTTATCAGACGTTATGCCAGAAATCCATGCTGGGCTCCAGAAGTCTCATGTGCTTGAAACCAGCCTGGAGGATGATATGTCTGTGCCTTCTCTCCAGGATCAAGTTGACTTCAATCTGGTCTTGGAAGAGTCTGAAGATGGATGGCAAGATGCCTCAAATAGGGA
>NW_008825544.1:122716-125496 GCF_000699105.1 Pygoscelis adeliae
CTTTAAACTAAAAGCAGAAAGTTTTTATAAATCTCCAACAAAAAAATCTCCAACGAAAACTTGGCTGAGTGAGAATGGTAACTGTGGAAAACCCTGTCAGGCAGCTGAAGAAGAGCCAAATAACTCCCTGCAAGGGAGTGAAGCATCAGAGGAAAGCAGTGATGCCTTTGCTTTTGGTAGAAAGAAATGCTTAAGAAGAATTCTTTCAGACAGTGAGGATGAAGACCATTCCATTATGATCTTGGAGGAAAACCAGTCTGAAAAAAGGCCCTCTCCCTTGAACAGCCCTCTGCATCAATTTCTGGAAGGAATTAGCGCATCCACTCCCAAATGTGACAGAAGTATAGCAAAAGCCATCTTTTCTCCCCAACTAACTACCAGTGGTAACAGGTCTACTGCTTCCAGGCGATCTCTGATCAACAAGGTGGTAGATGAGGTTGAGGATATTGGAGAAATCATGGGAACCACCAATGAAGATGATGCCTATGACAGTGATGAGGAGCAAGATGACCTTGTGGAAGAAGAAGCTGAAGAGTGTAGTGGGGAATCTGCCGAGCCTGAAGAAGAACCTGCTGGAGAAACGCTCGATACAGCTGAAGAATCCTTCCATCTAGACAGTATGCCCTCTGAGCAGTCTGGAACAGATGAGACAGAGTCATCTCAGGAGGAATCCACTGGTGATGCTGAGCTTCAGCCAGGTGAGCAGATAGACTACTTCACCCAGGAAAGCGTCTCCGAAAACGAGGTTGGTCAGAGCTCCTCTCCTGCCGTGGGCGATTACAATACCTTGGTAGACAGTGGGAAGAAACTTAAGGATGATGGAAAACTACAGGAGGCATTGAACTGTTTCCTGCAAGCTCTTGACATAAAAAGTGGAGATCCTGAAGTTATGCTTATGACTTTAAACTTGTATAGACAGCTAGCCCAGAAATGAAATATGTATACCTTTATTAAGTACAGTCTTACTTTTTCTCATTAAATGTTTGTCTGAACTATATCACTGTGACCTTTTTTTTTTTTTAACTAGCTTAAGACTGATGGCTGCAATATATACTTCTTTCATGGTGACTGAACAAATTCAGCATCTCCTCCTGCATGAGGAAAGAGCCTAAGAATCTAGTTGTTGGGTGCGGGGGAAGAGACTTCACTGTGGACTCAGTTCACAAAGATGAAAACAGTTCATGCCCCTGTCTGATTATTTAATAAAAAAAGTCGTCTTTATGTCTAAACCCCTCTCCAAGCTCGCAGCCCTGGCTCCGTCTTTCTGCCCGAGTCTGTCACTGCCTCTCTCTCCTGAGAGGATGCCGAGGGTGTGGTTCCACGGCAGCTGCATGCAGTCTAAACTCAAGGTGCTGCAGTTCCTCCCTCCTTGGCTTGAAATAAGCCCATTTGTCTGCCTGAACGTCACCCACCATTTGGGTGAGCCGGATGCTGGTGCAAAGGAGAGAACAGAGCTACTGCGACCTGGTTTTAAGTTGGTCTGAGAATGTATTTGCTGTGGAGGAAAAAAAAAAGTTGGTTGCTGCTATAAATCCTCCAAGCAATGGAGGCCAGCATGCCATCTGCCTGGCGCCAGGTCTAACGCCGAATGCGGTACTGCAGACACCCTTCTGCTCAAATCCCTGCCAGACTGCGGTTGCTGTAGGAGGGGTGTGTAGGTGGAGGGCTGCAGAAGGCCTGGAATAGCAATTAGATCTTGACTGCTGCAAGGTGCTGAACACCTCAAACCTCTTGGTACTGCTGGAGGCGTCAAGGACTTCAAAGGAGTCTCTAGTCTGACCTTGTTTACCTCTCCCCCCCCCAGTCTTTATTTCCCTCCGAGTAGTACAGTCGAAGCCTGCTCTTGCACGAAGGCAGCAGGAGGGGGAAATACTGGTTTTAAAGTTTTGAGCTGCTTTTCCTCCAGTAAGAAAGTCCTTCCCACATACAGTTTAGCTGTGGTAGATTAAATATTTCTCTCTGGTACTGTAGGCATGATGCAGCTACGAAGTGGGTTTGTAGTTCAGAACCCTGCAAGCTTAAAATCAGAATAACCTTGTTCTGGCTTTTAGCAATGCTCTACTTAACCGGCTTCCCCCTCTGCCACCACACTGACATAAACTTGGCCGGGGTATGCTCATCACTATGGCCATCTTCTGTACGGTCTTTCCTTCTGACAATACGGCAGTGAATTTTGATGCTTCCCCATGCCATGTGCATGTTTAGTGCCTAGCAAGTTTGCCTTCTGTATTACAGTGCGATAGCAAGGGACACTTTCACACCTTGCTGACTTTTGCAGTTTTTGGAGGAGAAACTGGTCTGCCGAATTTGAATCCTTTGTACTAGGAGACATGACAAACACAAACAATGATCCTGTCGGTACAGGAGATGTGCCAGTGTGCTTTTGCTAATAGGTAGAACAAAGCTCTGGTAGCCTGGAAACAAGTAGTTTATTAATAGAGCATTCCTTAAATGAGGCCACATCTGCTCTTGTACTGTTAGAAAGGCCTGCCTGCCTTTCATAACAAAATATTAATGAACTAGAGCTTTGCATCATTCCTTGGCAGCAGCTGCTCACGGCCCGGCATCAAAACAAACACCCAAAAAGGGAGGGAGGAGAAAGACCTGCCCTGGTTTCAGTCTTGCCTCTTCCTTGTATGTGATCTTGGGAAAGGCCTTTTGTTCCCTTTGATGCTTTCTCCCTGTCTCTGAGCCCTCTGACACTGCACGATGCTCACCTGCAAACAAAGCTGGTGTCTGCTGCTAGAGGTGTGCCTCGTCCGAGTGCTGTCTTTCAGCAG
>NW_008825544.1:125506-126063 GCF_000699105.1 Pygoscelis adeliae
ACTTGGATACTTACTGCTAAGATCCAAGAGGCAGGAGACGTAACGTGCTGCCTCATTGACATCAATCCGGCTGTCCTTCAGGTAGTTTTACCAGAAGGATGAGGCGCAGCCTGCCAGGCTTGAGACATGTACTGCACACCTAGCAGCAGGGGAATGCAGGAAGCAAGAAGCAAGCATTTAGTGGCCTTTCTCTCATTCAGGCCCAAGTTACACCATTTCTTCCCCCAGCTTCGAGTGGGTAAGATGCAGCTTTAGGTATGGGTAACTTCGTATTCAGGAGGACTCCTTTCCCCAGCTGCCCTTCCCTGCTGCTGCTCAGCCAGGGTGCCTGCAGCCCTGGCCTGACCCACGCCTCTGCTGGGTAACCGCGAGAACAAGCCGCCTGCCCGGGGCAGCGACGGCTAGCTCTAGCTGTAGTGTCACCCACCCTCTACCAAAGGGACTGTCCTCCCAGCCCGAGTCTGAGCTCTGAAGCAGAAACTGTAGCGTAGGAGCTGTCTGCATCCTCACTGGCGAGGATGGGGTTAAAGATCAATGCCCTGGGGAACCCCTCTTTC
>NW_008825544.1:126213-126854 GCF_000699105.1 Pygoscelis adeliae
CTTTCTGGATCATTTACGTTTGCAGATAAAAGCCTGAGCACCTTATTCAGGCGGACAGATCATTGCCTCCGCAACAGGAAAAGCAAGAGGCTGCCCTGCCAGACAAAGCAGATTTCAGCAGCTGTGAAAAGCTCTTATTTCACCTTTTCCAGGGAACGCTTTACCTCTCTAGGCAGGGCCCTGTTCTCTGCCAGCTGTAATCTGTGCGTCCTGCCACGACGGCAGGGACGTCCGGCTGCCTCCAAGCACGCTGCTGGTTATGACCGACTTGCTCCAAGGTCAAGGTGTCTGGGAAGCTCTCGGGATTCAAGCAGTCAACAAGGTAATGGTCATTCATATTTTATTTTCTGCCTTCCACCATGATAATGTGGTACCCGAACTTTGTTTTGACAGGAGGGTCTGTATACACCGGCTTGTCCATGCTGCTCACGGGCAAGGCGAACGCTGCTTCCTGGAAAGGCCCCACCATGGAGCCTCTGGTCATCCAGCCCAAGTCTCCCTGGAAGAGGGAACCATCAGGCTTAAGCTTTGAGAATATCACTGCAACAGCGGCTTCATCAGCAGGGAGGGTGGGCGACGCGGCCGTGGGACAAGAAACCTGTCCCGGTGGCACCTGTCTGGGCAGCGTGCACCGCTGCGAG
>NW_008825544.1:126965-127293 GCF_000699105.1 Pygoscelis adeliae
GAGCCACGGCAGGCTCGGGCCCTGCCCTCCCCGAGGGCTGGCCTGCTGCCGTGGGGGGGCTCACGTGCCCCAGCTCTGCTGCAAAGGAGTACTTACGGCTGAGCTGCTGGCACCCGCTCGCGCCTTCGCCCAGCCGTTAGGGCTGCCCCCCGACCAGCGTTCGCCCACCCCACTGGGAACGCTGGGGGTGCTGCGCTCGAAGCTACTGAAACAAGCTTTTTGAAAGCCCCCGGGAAGGACCTCCCAAAAGCGGTCTCCTTCAGGCAGGCAGCGCTGAAACAGCAGCGACGGCCGGCGGGAGACCGGGTCCCCTTCGGGGCCCCCCGCA
>NW_008825544.1:130694-132267 GCF_000699105.1 Pygoscelis adeliae
TGCAGCATGGTGGGGGCTTTCGAGGGGCTGTGTTTTGGCTTGAGGTCGTCACGCTGGCTGCGGACGCCGGGGTGCCTGTTCCCCGTGTGGCGGGGAGGGTGCTCAGGACGACGAGGGGGAACCGCTTGTGGCTCTTCCAAAGCAACCTCAGTTCCAGCCGGCCCCCTTACGTCTTCCTAAAGTACATCTCTGTATCCAGCCGAACTCAAACCCGGGAGCTTTGCCTGGGAAACTCAAGGTACAATGTCAAATGAAAGAGAATAAAACATCACCACCACTGTGCATTAGAAAAGCCATTTAAAGTACCACATGCCGAAGTGACCAAACAGTTTCAAGCTAGCTTCGCTGCAGGCGCTGAGCAACGCCGGGGGCTGCAGTCCCGCTCTGCTTCCTGAGCAGGTGCCTTTGGTCCTGGGAGCCGGCTCAGCCGGGGACGGTCCCAGCCCTGGTGCCGCCTCTTCCCTCCTGGAAACGGCCCAGCTCCGCCAGAGGCACGGAGGGCTTGGGCTCCAAACGCTGCCTCTCTGCCGGCGGTTCTCCAAGGAAGAAACAAAAGCAGAAGAAAACCCCCGGCAGGACACATGGACTCACCCGGGCAGCCAGGACACCCCTTCCGCAGCAATACTCCCTCTGCAGCCATCTCTAGCCCTTCATGGCCAGAAGGGACCATGCAAGGTTAGGGCTGGCTTTTGGGGCTGTTTGCACCGTCTAGCTCGGGGGCAAACTCCGTCATGACCCTCCGAGCCAGGGGGTTTGTGGTCTTGAGCAGTTCGGCAGCAGATGGCCGGGTACCGGGGCTGGTTTTGCTGCTCTTCTTCTGGAGCAGGGCTTTAAAGTCTTCGTTCCTGCTGGAAGACTTCCCTGTGCTGCCCGCTGCTGCCAGGGACTCGCCGGTCGGGGAGCCTGAAGTCTTTACGGGCGAGTGGGAGTTGGGCCGGCTGCCAAAGGTGTCACCAGGCTCTTTCCGCCCCAAGACCTTCCTCTTCGACCTAGGCACCAAAGAGACAGGCGGTGGGAGCTGCCACTGCTCTGGATGGGACGAGGCCCTACAGCAAGGGGCACGATGCCTGCCTGGCTGTGCCTGCTCCGCCAGGGCCAGAAGACAACCCGTGCATGGCAGGTAATGGACCTAGCTACCGGCAAACGCTCTCCTGGCAGCTAGGTCCAACTTGCCCCAAGGCTGATGGAGCAGTGGACACCCCCCCCACCCCCGGCAAGCTGGTGACCCAGCCTGGCCGCAGACTCAGGGTGCTGAACTCCGAAGCGCTTGAGGCAGCAACAGCCGGGTTGTCCCCAAGTGTGAGCATTGGCCCTGGTGTGGAAAATTTAAAGTGTCGTGGCGGGGGGGACGCTGCGCCCGGGCCCGTGACCGTGGCAGGATGCAGGAGGTGTGGGGGGCTGTGCCCACCCAGTGCCATGCACCAGTCCTACCTGTGGATCACGGTGAAGAGATCCTCCGTGGTGCGGGACGTCACAAACACGTCATCGTCCTCCTCCACGATGGAGTCAGCTGTCTTGTCGCTGGCAAAGCTCTTCTCCTCCATGCCGGCCTCCGCCGAGCTGCCTGCGGACG
>NW_008825544.1:132794-133283 GCF_000699105.1 Pygoscelis adeliae
AGGCGGCTTCTTCCTCTCTGGCCCCAGGCAGGGACCACGTGCCGGCTCCTCAGCGTGCTCCAGGCCGTCGGCGTTGTCCTCCGGCTCCGAGCGGCTGACGGAGCGGAGGCGGACAGAGCGCAGGTCGGACTGCGTGACCACTGGCATGATGGGTGTGATGGGGCTGGTCTTCTGGGCCAGCTTGGTGCCGAAGGTGGAGTCGGAGTGGTGCCGGCTGACCTTTGTCTTCCCCTTCAGGGAGATCTTAAGCCCTGAGAGGTCAAGGTGGGCAGGCGGCGTGAATGGCAGGTCGAAGGACAGCCTGGACTTGGGGCTCCTCTCCATGGGGGATGTGGGGGGCAGTGAGGACTTCCTCTCGGGGACCAGTGGCCTCACCCGCACCTGGTGCGGGGAGTGCCCGAGGATGGCGGAGGTGGGAACGGTGGGAGTCGGGGTCTCTGACTGGCTGGAGTACCCGCTGGATGGGGACATCAGCCCTGTGGGCCTGCC
>NW_008825544.1:133293-133879 GCF_000699105.1 Pygoscelis adeliae
GTCCGGCTCGGGGGAGAGGGGGGAGGGCGTCGGGGCCCTAGAGACGGAGGGGGACGCGAGGGACTCGGAGCTGCCCCGTGCCTTGGCGCACTCGATGGCCGTGGTCCCTGTGGCCGTGCTCGAGCTGGAGAGGGACCGGTAGGGATTGCCGGCCTTCCAGTCCGCAAGATGCCACTGGTGTGGGGTGGCCATGCTGTCGGGCTCCCTCCCCACGCTCCCCAGCGGGTCGGTGTGCACCAACCGGTGGCCCTGGGGCTCTGGCGGGATGCACAGGCTCTTGGGTCGCTGATCCTTGGGCAGCGCTGAGCCGGCCCCCACGGCGGCATCCTGCCCCTCTTTAATCAGAGAGACGCTGCGCGTGGGCGGCGAGGGCTTCTTCTTCGCCTTCTTGAGGGAGATGCTCTTGGAGCGCCGCCGCCGCTGGCCCTCCTGCTCCAGCCCCAGGGAGACGTTGTCGGTGCTGGTGCTGCCCTCGGAGCTAGCGCTGGGGTAGCCCAGGGTGTAGTTGGCGCTGCCCCGCCGGGTCTCGGCGTACGCTATGTCCACGGAGCAGAGGGAGCCCGAGTCAGTGGGCACGGACAGCGGC
>NW_008825544.1:134531-135466 GCF_000699105.1 Pygoscelis adeliae
GGGTGCAGGGGGTGGCCGCGTTGTCCATGGCAGCGGGCGGCTGGCAACAGCGGGCCCCGAGGTCGCTGAAGGTCTTCCTCAGCGGGGCGGAGAGGGGCTGGCGGGGGCTGATCTCCTGGGGCGCCTTCCCTCCGCTCGCGGCCTCGGGCACGAAGCTGCAGGAGAGGGACTCGGCGATGGGCACGTGCGTGTTGAATGTGGGTCCGTTGGCACCACCTGCAAGGAGAGACACAGCCCGGGTGAGCATCGTCCCGCTTCACTCTCTGCCAGTGGGTCGGTGGCACGGTCCTGCCCCGCGTGCCGTAGGGCCAGGACTGGTCCCATCCCGTGGCCGATCGCTGGGGCTGCACGAAACGTGCCCGGGTGGACTGGAGGGGACAGGTCGACACCCTCTCACCAGCAGCTCTCCTACCGCCTGTATTGGCATGGCCATAACCCAACTGGGGACAGTCCCTGGCCTGTGTTAACCCTCGAGCCTGGGATCTGTTGGCTGGGACATGCCACGGACATTAAGTTAGTGGCCACGGCAGGAGTCTCCACTTCCCGACCAAAGTGCTGCCCCAATGCTGCCCTGTGGTGGGGACACAGATGGAAACCAGGAAGAGCAGAGCAAAGCATCACCGCTCGGGTCGGGTCGGGACGCAATGGCTCACAGTGCCTCCTCATCTCAGAACAGCCTGGATGGGGAAGGAGCTGGGGACCTCGCTCAGAGCACACACAGCAGACCAGGATGCTCAAGGCTACAGTGGGCCGAGGCCTGACCATCTCCAGGGGAGGAGCCGTGACAACCTTTTGGAGGTTTGACCACTGTCATGGGGAAAAACCTTCCTCCTACCCAGTGACAATTCCCCCCGGCGCAGCTGGTGCCATGGCTTCTCCTCCTCCTGTCCCTGCCTGCCTCTGAGAGGAGGCTGGCTCTGGTTTCTCTACACCTT
>NW_008825544.1:136215-137474 GCF_000699105.1 Pygoscelis adeliae
GGGGTTCATCGCGGTCTCGGTGTTAAACGGGGAGGGACGAGCACTCGCGTGCCTAGCAAAGTGCTGCCCTGTAGCCAAAACAAACACGCTGTACGTGGTGGTGCCAGGAGGGGCTGCCAGGGCGGGGGCTCTGCCCCCCTCCATCGCCGTGTGTCCCCTGGGTGTCCCCCGGCCTGGGATGGTGACTGCAGGCAGGAGCGTGGGATGGCAGGAGGGTGGTGAGCCATGCGGGGTGAGCCACGTGGGAGATGGAGGCACGGCGGGTGCTGCTGGCCGGTGGGAAGACGGAGATGCTGCAGATGGAGGTGGGGATGCACGGAAACCTGCAGAGACCGGCCCCGCTCTGCACGACAGGCTCTGGTCTGCGCCGGTGAGGCCGGACCCCGCACCGCTGGGCTTTGTGATTAATGGTCCTGAGCCACACTGGGGACATGGACATGAGGAACAGCAGGATGGGGAGAGGGACCAGCGTGGTCCCAGCACGTCTCTCCATTGTGGAGGGAAAGGGCGGAAAGACATCTTTTGCCTTCAGAAGGTGCACCTTGCTCAGCCACCGGCCCCAGGCTGTTACTTGGGGGCAGAGCGTGGCACTTGTGCCTGCAAGGACCAGGCAGGACCGTGCTGCTGGGAGCTGCAGCCCCGTGAGGATGGACGGACAGACGCACAGACATGTGAGACAGGCTGGCCGCACGGAGCGCGGCGAGAGCCAAGGTGACAACAGAACCGGCTGGCTGGGCAGCATGGCAGAAACAAGAGACTGGACGGCGGCGTGGCCGGTGGATCAGACGCACAAAATTACAGATGGCAGGAGAGATGGCTGGGAATGACAGACACCAGCGTGGCCCTGCTGTCCCCTGCTCTACCCCCGGCACCCGCCTGGCCCGCAGGGACACAGGCTCGCAGCCCCAGCCACCCCCTCCCACTGCCGTGCACCCCGCTGCAGCTGGATTCTGGAGCGCACCCTTGCCTGCACCCTGCATCCTCCCCCCGGTGCTGTCTGGGTGCTGGGGCTGCCTCTCGCACCTCTCCCCCTGCCACACCGCGGGGGTGCTGCCCTACCTGAAACATTGATGGGGACGATGTTGGTTTGGATGGAGCAGGACTGGTGCCACTGCTTCTCCTCCACGGTGGGCAGGGGGAAGGCCCTGGTCCAGGCTGGCTGCTTGTCCGGGCTGGTGGGGAGGCTCAGGGAGGCGTCGGGCAGCCGAGAGCCGAGCACAGTTGTGCCAGCCGTCTCCTCCTCGGTTGCTCGCCGGCTT
>NW_008825544.1:138178-138735 GCF_000699105.1 Pygoscelis adeliae
TGCTCCTCATACTCCTCTGCAAGAGAAACGGCACCTGGGACCCTGCTCCAGCCGCCGGCTGGGGGTGAAAGCTTCGCCCCCGGGGCGGGGCCCATGGGGAAGCAGAGCTCCGCCTGGGACAGCCAGGAGAGAACTCAGTGTCTCCCCATCCTGTAATTGTTGAGCTAATTAACGCCGGTCATTATGGCCTGGTGGAAACCAGGTCTGCTCAGGCTGACTTAATGAGATTACAAGCCGGGGGAAGGCCGGGCTGCTGATCTAATCAATGCCTGCAAAGCATCCAAACCGAGGCCGCGTGACGGCTTGGTTAAGAAATTGGAAGGAAACAAAATCAACGGCCATGCTGATCCGGTTAGACAGATCGGCAGCCGGGTCTCCAAGGCCCTCGTGGGCAGAACCGTGCCGCGGTGGGGCTGGCGGGCGCCCCGGTGGCTGGTCTTGGCCCGAGGTGCTCTGCCGCTTGCAGCAGTGACTTGGGAGCAGAGATCAGAGAGGGGCTGCTGGAGGCTGGGACCCACCGGGGCCCCAAACTCCACAGCTCCGTGGGGCACAGGGCG
>NW_008825544.1:141020-141643 GCF_000699105.1 Pygoscelis adeliae
GGCTTTCCACCCTTTGCAGACACGTGCTCATTTGGGAACGCAAGCGAGCCGGTGCCATCCTGAGCTGACGCAGGCAGCAGCACGGGCATCGCCGAGGCGCTGGCGGGGCTGGTTTCATCTTCCCAGCAGAAGCAGCAGCTGAGGAGGAGAAGGGGTGGGAAAGGGCGGATAAGCCAAGCATCCCTCTGGTGGCCCAGGCACCCCAAACCCATGCCCCGAGGGGCTGCACCGTGCTTGCACTACCCTGTGTGCAAGAGTAAGCGTAACACCCTGGTGTTTTGGCTTTTGCTCCTTGGGAGCCGTCACTCAGATGGTTTTTTGGGCACAGCCCCAGCAGCTGCTCACGGCCCGGCATCACGTGGCGGCTCTGCGATGTGGTGCGAGGAGCCAGCACCCCGGCCTGCGGCAGGGGCTGATAAGGTGGCGCTGCTGCCCGAGGGCCGGGCTGTTTTCGGAAGCGGCCCAGTGCAGGTTTGGTGCAGGAGCAGGTTTGGGGTGTCTGTGCAAGCCGCGGCTGCCACCTGCATCCACGGGACTCAGGATGCCTCAGCTAAGATGGAGCACCAAGCAGGAGGACACGGCGGGCGGGGGGGACCGTGCCGCCGCAGGAGCAGCCCGTGCGC
>NW_008825544.1:143394-144603 GCF_000699105.1 Pygoscelis adeliae
TGGAGCGTGCCCCTGTCCAAATCTGGACCCTCCCCGGGACATCGTCCCTCCGTTACACGTCTTGCGGGCACGCCTCCGAGCCCTCAGCGAGGCAGGGCCATTCTTACAGCTGTTTGACCTTTGGGTGGTTGAGGCCGGAGGGGCTGAAGCTTTTTAGGGGGGTGCCCATGCCAGGACACCAATGTTGCCCTGCACAGCACGTCTGCGTGCTCCTGCGCAGGTGCCCAGCAGGACCGCGGAGCACTGAAGAATAAAACCACCCTGCTGCACCAAATCTGTTGAGGGCTCTCAGCTCTTCTCACTCTCCCTGTTTAACGTGCAATCAGCTGATTTTTGTACTGACAGGACATAACGGCACTGCAGAAGTTGCTGGCAGGGGTGGTGGATTTGGCAGTTGTGAGGGTCACTCAGCTCACGGGGAGATGGCTGGATTATGGGAGAAGTTTCTATTAAAACCAGCAGCAGCAACACAGTCAATAATGTCACTGTCCATCAGTAGGGCTCAGAGTTAACAGTGTGCTAGGGCACTCTGCCTGCCTGGCCCTGTAATGAGATCCGGTAAAAGAGATAAAAGCCCTCTTTCTCCAGCCGGATCCCAAGTGATCCATCACCTTCGCCTCATGCCTTGTGTAGGGCAGGAGTGGAGGGGATGCGTGTGCTCCCCACGGACAGTGTCAGCCGTGACCCCATACAGACAGGCCAGGGGAGCCTCCTGCGGTGGGGTGCCCTGCCGCGGTGGCAGCAGGGTGACACGGGAACAGCTGATGTCGGTCAAAGTCCCCACAAGCTGTGGCACCGCTGGCTTGGTGACTGCCCTTGAGCCCGGCAGGTGTGGAGGCCGGGCAGCAGGTGGGGGCCACCGGTGAAAAGCCGCGCCGGGTACATTTGGCTCCGGCAACGCGAGCCACGACCCCGTCAGGGAATTTTGGCAGGCAGGGGAGGCGCGTGTGCTGCGGGGAGGACTCGGCCGACAAGCCCAGCACAGGAGGAGGCCCGGTGCGCCATCCGCCCGTGCTGCGGGGACGGGAACCGCCTGTGGCCACACTCGCCGGGGGGCTGGCCCCGGTCCCCCAGCCGGCCAAGATGAACTCGCGCCGCTCCCTGCCAAGGGGCTGAGAGCCGCCGCTCCTGAGGACGGAGCAGCAGCCCCAGTACTGGTGGGGGCTGCGCCGGGCTTGGGCAACGGGGGCCCCCTCACCCCGCCCGTGG
>NW_008825544.1:144919-145717 GCF_000699105.1 Pygoscelis adeliae
TTGCCATGCCCCGTGGCCAAGGGCCCCCCCAGGCACAGGGCAGCCGAGGCCAGCTGCCCGCTAGCTTTCCCCCGGTGATGTCCCCAGCCTGGCTGCGACGGTTCGGCGGCGCACGGATGCTCGGGGCAGTGCTCGCAGCTCTCCCAGGCGTGTGGGCTGCCTGTGCTGGAGAGGCTGCGGCCCCTCACCGGGCAGGGGTGCTTCCAGGAAAGCACCATTTCCCCTGTGCCCGGCTGGTTTTACACTCTGCGGGGCTGGGACAATGCGAGGAAGTCGCCTGAGAGGGGAACGCGGCCAGGCCCCAGGACAAAGGGGCCCGAGACGTGAAATCAGCCACAGCAGGAGCGACGGCGAGGGCAGTAAGAGCAGCACGGGCAGTGAGAGCAGCAAGGGCCCCAGCTGACTGCGACGTGGGCTGACCCACTCCTGCTGCCACCAGCAAGCGAGAGCTGCCAGGAGGGTACAGCACCACAGGGCCGGGCAGAATCCGTCCCAGCGGGGCTCAGCCCCAGCCTAAGGAGTGGTCGGTGGGACGCGCGGGCGGGGGGTCTCTGGGCTTCTCTTGTTTTGTCAGAGAACAAGGACACCCCAATGGGCTGGGGAATGGCAGCAAGGATTTAAAAGGGAAGGGGACACACCACAGCTGAGGCCAGGCTGGGAAAGGCGGGACAAGACCCGCACTGCCAGACAGTACCGACCCCGTGGCTATTGCACGGCCTCCGGAGACGAGAGCCTCCGCATCCCTGTGCCCGACAGGTCACGCCAACCCGGGGTCTTGCCCTGCCAGAGTGAGAGCAC
>NW_008825544.1:146139-147607 GCF_000699105.1 Pygoscelis adeliae
TGCAAAGGCGGTGGGTTGGGGCAGAGGGGCTCGTCCCTCTCTCCGTACACCCCTGCTGCGGTGCCCGGAGAGGGGACGGGGTCCTGGGGCCATGGCAAGGACAGGCTGGGCTCCCCCTGGCTGAGCAGAGTCACGGAGCCAAAACATCCCCCAGCCACGTCCAGAGCAGCAACCGGCACCATCTGAAAGCCACGGGTGACTTGGGGGACACCAGCGCATGCTGGCTCGTCCGCCCCAGCAGAGCATGGCTGTTCCTGCACGTCCCAGCTGGAGCCCGTCAGCATCCTCACCTGGAAATCAGCGCCCCGGAGCCTGCCGCTGCCTCCCGGCTGGGTCGAGCTGCCTTCTCCCCCCAGCCTCCCTACACTTATTAGCTAAAAGAAGTGGGGGGCCTTTCTGAATTCACCTGACTTTGCCCTGGAAGCTGTGAGAACCCCCAGAGCTTCCTCTCGCTTTGGCTTCTTCCAAAAGCCACAAGCAAAGGCTCCTCGGGGACCACTTTCCCAGCGCCCCAGGGGTTTGTAAAGCTCAGCCTCCTTTTCCCAGAGGACGGAGGACGCTGGGAGCCGGGACTGCAGCAGAGACAGGAATGCAGCCCCGAGCCCTGGCTTACTTCGGGAAGTGGCTTTGGGGCCGCTGGGGCAGCGTGGGGAACGCGTGCCTTGCCAGGGGCTGGTACCATCCACCCCCGTGCCAGGCACCCAGCGACGCCGCAGGCCCAAATGATGGGATGGGTAAAGGACGGCGGATACCAGCAGAGTTCATTTTCCCCCCGGCAACCCAGGCAGCACTTGCACGTGGCTCTGACAGACAGGGGGAAAAGGAGACCTGCCCCAATGGCCGGTGCTTCTTCCGGGACCCCGTTCTGCGGTTATCGTGCCAGCCGAGGACAGATGCAATAACTGGAGAGCTGCCTCCCAGCCCCACCAGACCACTGGGCACAGAGACCTGCTAACTCATCACACCGGTTCCAGCAGCCCACGAGCATGCTGCCTTCTCTGACGAGCCCCTCCAAACACTGCCACGCTTGCAAGCAAGCATCCTGGGCTCAAGAGCAGCCTGCTCGGCTCTTCGGTTGCACGAGGAAGGGGTGCAGGGGGATGTGAGCCCCCGCCAGCATTAGATCAAAGATAGGTTTTGGCCAGGCGGGCAGAGCTAAGGTTCACATGCCCCAGATTCACGCAGCTTTGCCCAGCCTGTCGGGACACGAGGAAAGCTGGATTTTAATGATCAGGGACACCAACGTAAAGGCTCCTCCACGCGTTGCCCTGTGCACGGGGCAGAAGAACGATCCTGCCTGAGAAAAGCCAAGGTACCTCCTGGTACCGTGGGTCCCTGTCCTCTCCCAGCCAGCGGGCGTCCCACCCTTCCAGCGACCCAGACCCACTGCAGGGCTGCTCCTTATCAAGTTTCAGCTCCCCCCCTCAGCAGAGAAGCTCCAGCCTGGACCCGACGTCGCCTCTCCGCA
>NW_008825544.1:147670-148479 GCF_000699105.1 Pygoscelis adeliae
CATCCAAGTATTCACCTCAGCTTCCTACCTGAGCTGAGTTTCGAGCTGTCCAGTGCCAAATCCCATTCCTCCCTGCTCCCAGCAGCCAGGCGCAGCTCTGTCATCTCCCCAGTGGGGGCCAGGCACCGGGGGGAAGATCTGTGGGAGATCTCCGGGCTGGCGGGGAGACGCGCCCTATGCCCAAGGACAGAGATGAACCAGCTTCGGCGCAAAGGCTGGCCTCGCAAACCCCCCTTGGGCCCTTCCCGGCAGCGCTGGGAAGGCAATTTTCAGCTCCCAAGAATCCCTTTGAAGATGCAGAAGTGTGATTAGCTCCCGTCCCACTCCGAGCCGCACCGGACAGTTGCAAGGGTGGGAGAGGCAGGCAGGGAGCAGGCCAGCAACCCGTGGCCCCCTCTGAGCCCAGCAGTCCAGTCGCTGCCCACCTCCCGTGCCCCGTGAGACAGGAGCCGAGGGCGATGTGCTGGGTACCGACTGGCACAGCGTCCTTCATCCCTCAGGACCCGCCAGATCAGCATCTCTCCTGATCCCTCGTGCAACCCGAAGCAATTTTGCCCCGTTTCAGTCCTTTGCAACAATCGCTACAGCAGCGGCTGCAAAATTAGACAGAGACAGGCTGTACTTCCACCCCCTCTGCCCGCTAATTATTAAGCTGTGACAGTCACTTGGGCTGTGACAATCACTCCCCATTTTCTTGCAGCTTCTAAGCAATTTTCCTGAGGTCTCTCCCAGGGCTCGCAGCTCCCTGCTGCTGCCCGCACTGCTGTCCGGCTCTCGAGCCAGCGGCCAGGCAAAGGGCAGCGGGCGCA
>NW_008825544.1:148572-148999 GCF_000699105.1 Pygoscelis adeliae
GACCCCAGCGTCCCAGGTCTTCTGGCATTTCCAGGAGCTGGGCTGGGTCGAGGAGGGGAGCCGGAGTCCTGGGTGCCTGGAAAGGGTTGCTGAACTGCCTGGGCCAGCCAGGTGGGGACAGTGGAGTGACCGGACAGGTCCTGCCTGCTTGTTCGACCCAGCTTTTTCAGAGGGCACCTGCACCCAGCCCTCCGCTCGCCCTGCTCCCCCCAAATGCCTCCTGCAGATTTGCAAGGGCTTTCTGCCCGCCTTAGATAATTTGTGATGTGAGGTCCCTCAGAGACACCCACTACCTTCGCGATCGGTGGGAGAAGGGGGCTGGGGGTTCAGGGGGCTATGCAGGCACGGGCTCCCCGCCTGGGCAGGACCCAGCTCCAGGGCCAGCAAGCGCAAGGCCTCCCCGCTGCCTGGGGATGGCTCCTGCCGC
>NW_008825544.1:149858-150676 GCF_000699105.1 Pygoscelis adeliae
GGGCGCGGTGCGTGGGGCGCCGCGGGGGGGGGGGTGTTGGGGCTGGGGCTGGATGGGGGACCCAGGGCTGGCCCTGCGGGGTGGCAGGCTGAGCAGGGGGTGGATGGAGGCAAGAGGGCAAGGAGCATGGCAGCTCCCAGAGCAGCTTGAGCTGTGCACTGGTGCAGTGGGAGACAGGGGGGTGTGGGGTGAGCTCTTGGGGCCGGCGCCCCGTGGGGAAGGCCTGTGTGAGAGCCATGGGACACCGCAAGAGCCAGGCCTGTGGGTGATGGTGTCTCTGGTAGGAGAAACGGGGGGGCTCTCTGGCTGGCAGCACCTTCAGCGGCCCCATCCCTGGCACTGAGCATCCCGGGCAGTGCCACATCTGCACAAGGCTGAGCTGCGCTCGGGGACCCCCCACAAGAGGGTTGCACGCCTGGATCAACTATTGCCCTTGGGCTCCTTCCCCCAGCCCAAACCTCACTGTATCCCTCTGATGGGGAAAAAAACCACTCCCACGTCAGGGGAAACTTGCTCAGTGTGCCCCAGCCTCCGGCAAGTGAACGGCCCTTGGCACCCAGGAGCCGGAGGTACGTGGTGATGGCTCAGCCCAGCCGCTCCATCCCAGGCCGGAGCATCCCTTACACGCCGAAGCTCGGCATCCGCGTAGCGACAGAAAGGACCAGAAAGCGCTGGGAGGTTGTTATGGAAACAGTCACAAATTGGATCAGTACTTGGCGCAAGGAGCGGTTTGTGTGACTGATGTGGGAGCAGGTGGGTGTGACAGCCGCAGCGGTGCGGGGGCCCCGCGGTGGCACCCCCGGCTCCCGCGGCCGCGT
>NW_008825544.1:152024-152686 GCF_000699105.1 Pygoscelis adeliae
CGCCGAGCAGCCATGTCCCCAGCAGCTTGATGGGGTCCATCACTAAGCTGTGCACAGGGTGGGCATATCGGGGGAGGAACGTCCTGCAAGCACTGCAAGGGGCTGCACCAGCGTGCCGACCCCGCGCACCCGAGCCCCAGAGCTCGGCATCATGGTGCCCAGCTGGCTTATGGCCGTGACACAGCCAGGCTCTTCTCCAGGCTCAGGACCACTGCTCTGGGCCCTCCCAGCTGCTCAGGGGTGGGAAAACACACAGTGGGCTCAGCACCAGGGTCCTCTGACGGCCACCATGCCACCAGCACAGGACAAGCTGCAAGGCCTCTGCTGCCAAAGCAGAGGTCAGGCCCAGGGGATACAGGGACCCCGGCCCCGATCAGCCCAACAACCTGCACCCGCACCCCCAGTCACCCAGAGCTTCCTCTGGTTTGGGAAAACTGAACGCACCCCAAAACCACTGCATGAGAGAACCAGAGCGGACCCGGACTGCCACCATGTGCCGTGATGCCATCATTAGTTTGTGTCATTTATGAGCCCATCACGGGAGACATGGGGTGCAAGGTGCGGCACTGGCATCTCCCCCTGCACAGCCACCAGATCCCCCAGCACCTCTGCCCGCAGCGGCAGGAGGCGGGCAGCAGCGCAGGGGCACCTTTCTCCTGGCA
>NW_008825544.1:153750-155437 GCF_000699105.1 Pygoscelis adeliae
GAAGACCATTGCCAAAGCACGGGTGGCACAGGCCAAGGGGCACTATGCACAGCCCGGCACGACCCACCAACCTGCCCCTCGCTGCCCAGACCCAGCTCCTGGGTCTGCCGGGGGGCTTCCCTTAACCATGGCCCTTCCCCAGGGCTGGAGAAGTCCCGGGGGGGAGCAGGACAATGTGTAGGGCAGGCAAGGCATCCTGCCACCCTGCCCTCACCTCTTGCTACGCCCGTCCTGTGGGTGAGCAGAAACCTGGGGGCAGCTTTCGCCAGCGCAAATCCTCCCCAGCCTTTTGCCTGACTTCTTCCAGCCGAGACCCCTGCACCGGGAGCCCTTGGGCTTTCCACGTAAGCATGAAACGAGCCATTCCCATGCACACAGTGTAGGTATCCACAGCCTGTCCTGGGCTCTGCCGAACCTGGAAAAGAAGGTTTGCACATCCACAGGGCTGCATGGCCATGCAGAGCTGGCATGGGCTGAGGCAGGAAAGGCACTGGTGCTGGCAGCGACCCTCCAACAGCTCTCGTCCCAAGGCACCCGCTGCCAATTCAGGTGTGCATTAGCCTTACTTCATGCTCCTGCTGCCCGTTCCGCTTGCTGCAGCAGAAAATCCCTGTTAGCCTTTTTCTGCCACTTCAGGAAATGATCTGGCAGCTTGTCCCTGTCTGCCAGCTCCAACAGACAACTCCTGGGCATCTGGGCCCATTGCTCAGGCAGCGATTTGGGCATGTTTGGAAAGGCTGTGCATGCCTGTGGTGTGCGAGCAGATCTGCTGTGTCCGAGATGCTGCCTGGCTGCTTGTGAGACAGTGGAGGGCGAGGATGCCAGGCAGCAAGCCTGGTGCAGCCAAAATGCATCACATGCGTGGATGAACTGCTCGGGTGCAGGCGAACCTGGCATGTCAGCAATGCTGCACAGATCACGAGCTGACGTGCACCCACAAACCGCCCGCACGTGGGTCATGTATGCGGTACGAGATGGATCTGCCACCTCCAGACCAGACGGTGCAGGCAGGTCTGGAGGATTTTAAGGAGCAAACACAGCTCCTTCCCACCACCAAGCATGCTTTCCTACAGCCAGCCATCATCTCTAACCTCGGGCCTTAGGGGCAGAGCCTGCCAAGCAACTCCCCGATGAACACACGCTATCACCCCCCCTTCCCATTAGCAACATCCCAGCTGCTTTGCAGGAGCTCAGAGACCCTCGCTCTGCTCCGGCTCACTCGGGTGCCCACCAGTCGGCGGGGCCTTCTGCCTTGTCCAGCTGCTGCCCAAACCTGGCCTGCCCACAGCCGGCGGGTTTCTCTCCTAGTGTGGGTTGCAATAGGATGAGCTGGAGCATCTCAGACTCCCGGCAGCCCTTTGCCAAAGCCATCCGCCCCAGGGCTCGCTGGGGAGCAGCCTGAAGAAGCCCAAAGCCGGCCCCACAGCCCCCCCCAGGCTGGCTGCACCCCATGGCCTTCGGGGAGGCAGCCATCCAGGCCCTCCCCCTTGGCTGGGCTCCCGGTGCGGGCAGGAAGGGAGCCGGTCCCACACAGGCAGCCCCTTGCAGGTGGCCCCGGCAGCCCACGCACTGCCTGACAGCCGGGACCACCCGGGAGGCTGCCGGCTGCCGACCACAGCCGTGGGGAGGGGGAACGTCCCGGGCGGCTGGCCGGGGCCGGGAAGCCTCTCCGGGCACCGGGACAGGG
>NW_008825544.1:155550-156667 GCF_000699105.1 Pygoscelis adeliae
CATGGGAAGCCCAGGATGGTGATGGGCGAGCCCTGCCCTGCAGGGAGATGCCAGAGTCTGCTGGGAGGACTGGGAAAGAGCCCCGGCACCCAGCACTGCAGGCAGGGAAGGAGCCTGGACAGCCCCTGCTCCACAGATGGGCTGGGGCTGACAGCCACGAGAGCAGCAAGCAAGCTGCGAGGGACGGCAAAGGGCACTGGAGCAGGGATCCTGCAAATGCATGGGGTTTGTCTCAGGGCTGACCCCACAGCAGCAAAGACCCCACAACTTCACTGTGCACGGAGCAAGCCCCTCAAGACAACTCATGAGCATCTCTCCAGGCACCGCCTTCCCCTCCCAGTTCCCCGGGCAGTCAGGGGGTTGATAACTTTGCTGGTGCCTGCTGCGAGCTACAGGAACCCCTTTCCTTCGCGATTTCAGAGACCATGAGAGCCACGGACCGGCTGAGGCTCCTCTGAGAGCAGCCAGCGTGGAGCGCTGGTGGCACAGATCCCGACACCCATTGCATGTGCAGGAGCTCCTCACCTCTGCAAACAGGCACACACGTGCACGCTCAGACATGTATGGACACGTAAGCACATGCGTGAGGATGACGTTTGCCCTGTGCCAGGGATGCGGGGTGCCCTGCTGTCCCCATCCTCCTGCCTGGCCACAGGGACGCTGAGGCAGGATCCAAGCTCACGCTGGGGCCGTGCTGCTCGGTATGGAATGCAGCCAGTGACTCAAGGTGCCGGGAAGGGACGAAAATTGCCGCTAACAGCCATTGCCTGGTTAACTGGGGGAATTAGCTTGTTCCCCACACGGCTGCTTCGATCTGCCATCATGAGATTAACTCGAGAGGCTAACAACCTGCTCCCGATCTCCGTACTGCCCACCACGCTCAGACTCACCCCATCGCTGGGCAGCTCCGCTAAGGCTCCTGGAGCTGCAACCAGCTGCCAGCCGTTGCACCATGCCAGGCTGGCACCTGCACTGGGGATCAGGGCTCCGGTGGAAGGGGGTCCGTCACCCCGGCGTGCCAGCGGGTACTCACCCAGAGCCGCGCACACGCCGCTGCCGGCGCCCGAAGCGCCAGCCTGTTCCCCTGCCAGCGGCATCTTGGTGCCCCTGGCGGGCG
>NW_008825544.1:157231-161333 GCF_000699105.1 Pygoscelis adeliae
CCAGCGACCGGCCCCTGTGCGCGCGCAGCGGCCAGCGTGCTGCCCGGCCCTGTGCCAGCAGCCACGGGGTGCTGGGTATGGCCGGCGGGCACGGTGCTGGGCAGCAGGTACCCGGGGAGCACAGATCATGTTGGGAGCTGGATATAAGTCCCCAAGGGACTGATACGCAGCCAGGAGAGATCCCTGGTGGGTCCCTGTGTCTCCCCCGTGCCCATCAGGAGTGAAGCAGTGGGTGCCCAGCATGCACAAGGTTGGCATGTGAGAGCCCTCTGTGGCATTTGGGCCATGCTGAGCAGTGCCAGGCACAGCCACAGCCCCCCATGGGTGCAGCGAGGCCACAGGACATGCCTCGCGGGGATGCGTGGGCCACTTCCCTGCACAGGAGTGTCAGGGTGGGGGTGCCATCACCCTGCCTGGAGGCACCAGCCGCCGCCCTGGCACCCACAGTGGCATACAAGGAGGCTGGCAGCCGGGGTGGGGGACAGGGTGGCATCTTCTGCCCTCGGCCCCAGTGCTGCACAAGGGACAGGGCAGCATCAGCTGAGAGGCGGGGACGGTGAGGGCTGGGTGAGGGACACTGGGACACGAGGGGCTGTGGGGGAGGACGCTGGTCACTGGGGTGCTGCGGGGTTTGGGGACAGGATGTGTTGCTGGCAGCTCTCATTGGCATCCCCTCCCCACGCTGTGGCTGAGGGCACGGGCAGGTGGGCAGCACAGAGCCAGCTGGCACCCATGGGTGCCAGAGCATTGCCAGCCGAGCACCCTGCTTGCTTTGCCAGCCCTGCTGTGCCCTAGCCCTGATGTCACAGCAGCCCAGTGCTGCCAGCGCTCCCGAAATCCCCACTTGCTGGGAGCCGGGGCCTGGGCTTTGGACGTGGGGCAGGGCTACGGGTTGCCCTGAACACCCCCAGCACATGGCCCTGTGCCCCACACTGAGTTGTGATGGGGCACTCCACACACTGTCCCCATATATTTCACCCCTGGGAACAGGGGTAGGAGCCCTGGCCATGCCCGCTGGGTGCGTCCCAGTCCCGGTTGGTAGTGGGGAGGCCGGCCCTGGGGTGACCGGCTCCTGCCTTTCAGTTATTACGGTCTCAAGACAATCTTTGCTGCGCTCAGCAGCTGCAACACACACCCTGTGGAGATGGTCCATCAGGCTTGCACATCACCTGGGACCAGTAAACTAGGAAAGTCCTACAAATGGTAGGCGCTGGGGGGACGAGCCGCTGATCCGCAGCAGTGCGGGTGCTTGTGGTGTCACCCCTGGGCCCAGCACCACCGAGCAGCATCCTCTCGAGGTGGGACAGATCCTTCCAGCCTGGCCCAGGGGGTCACCTGCTCTCCAAAACACGGCCCCACCAGCTACTGGCGCTTTACAAAGCAACTGGCTGAAGGAGAGAGCGGGAGGCCCTTCTGTGAGTCAGGATGCTGCTTTGGGCGCTATTAGAAATCCAGCCAGCAAAATGACCCCCCTGCTGCCCCCCACTGCCCAGACAACCTGCACACATGCCGCAGGGAGCGGTCCTGCCTGCACGCTCACACCTCTCCCTTCTCTGAGCATCAAGGAGATCTCTGCAGCTGGAGAACGGGCTGCCAAAGCGAGCTCCAACTCTTGCTTCCACATGGAGGTGAATGCATCCTTCAAACTGCTTTAAGATGATGCAAGCTTCTTTGGAGACACATAGTTGAAGCTAATCCATGTTCCTGTGCACTGTAACCGCTGCCATATTTGCAGCGAATGTGATGTTGTAAGTGCTTTCTAAGAGGAACTACTCCACCGCAGAAATACTGGTACTAAAGGAGTCTCTCCTCTAAGCTCACACCGCAGGGGCTGGCCTAGGCAGAAGGAAACATGAACACCAGGGATGTGCGAGGCTGCAAGGGGCAGTGGTAGCCACCTCCCCTCATGACTCCATGCTCTTCTTGCTGGGTGACGGGAGTCCCAAGGACCTGCTACCTCCAAGGGACCTCCTGCACCCAAGGGACCTCCTGCCCCTGAGGGCCACAGCTCCTGAGGAAAGACCACCAGCCAGATCAGCCCTCACGTAAATCCTTTCAAAAGGGTGAAAATGCTTCCAGTCGGAAGTAGGATTTGGGTCCATCTAAGCAGGAATCCCAGCCCCAGCAAAACTCCAGCAGGGAGGGAGAGAGGTTGCGACAATAACTGGAGACGCCATCCTCAACATCAGCTCCCAAGGCGTCCCTAGCGTGCACCCCCGAGCAGGGCCAGGCACCACAGTGACCGCACGCCCACAGGCAGGGTGTGCTGGAGCAGGGGGCTTGCAATCACGGAGGGTGGCAAAGCCCAGCCGGGGCTGCTCTTTCCTTGCAGCAACTTCAGCGGCGTAGGGAAGCTGCTGAAAGGCAGGGATGGTGTCTCCTCCTAACCACCACGCTGCCTGCAGCACGCATTTTCAGAAAGCGGCTATCAGCCCACCGCTGAGGACGGCTATCAGCCAAAGCGGGTCCGGGTGGGAGACGTGCGTTATTCAGACGTCCGCCTTTTCGCCGAGCCGCTCCTGCAGACGGTTCCTGTTAAGAGGGAGGGTGCGGCTCGCCGCTCCCCCTCCTCTGGCAGCCGAAGCCATCCATCCCAGCCTTGGTCAGCTTCCCACCTCCCGCCCGCGCCGAGGCAGCCTTTGGGGGAGCTGCGCTCTCCCCTCCGATGCTGAAATCACCGCTGGTTTAGAAAAAAGCAGGCGAAGAAAATATCTTGGAGGTCTGGGAGGTCTTTGGGAGCTGCTCTGCTCAGCAGAGGAGGCTGCGGCGGGTTGTAGCCAGGCTGAGCAGCGCTGGGCTCCCAGGGCGGGGACCTCCGCAAACTGCTTCAGCATCGCCGTGGGGGCGAGCAGCCTTCACACCGTGTTTGCCACAGCCTGTCCCGGTGGCCGAGGAGATGCAGAGCTGCCCCGTGACAAGTGCCCCTTCCCAGTGGCAGTGCTGGCCGCAGCGGGTCAGGGCTGCCAGGGAGGAGAGCACTGCTCTCCCCGTGCCTGCGGGCAGCAGGTGTTGGCAGGTGGGGACCGAAGCCACATCTCACTCCGAACCAACCCTTCTCGTCCCCTGGGTTTGGGGTGTCCCCTTCACCGTGGCTCTGCACAGCAAGAGCCCTGCACTGCTCCCAGCATCTTCGCTCCGACTTGAAGGGCGCTGACCCCATGGAGAGGAGCTGGCGAGGGCGGCTGCGGGGCCAGAGGGAGCGGGGCTTAGCTAACCGGCCCCCAAAACGGAGCCGTGGGTCTCCGGTAGGTTCACACGGGTGCATCCCTGGGGCTGTGGTCATGGCTGGGAGAGGTGGCTGCAGGCCCTGTCCCCGGCAGCGGCTCTGCCTGGGGCCGAGGGACAGCCCGGCCACTCCAGCCTGGCAGGACACTCGAGCAAGTTGGCAAGGGTTTTTTTTTCTTACTTTCTTTCTTTCTTTGTTTCTTTTTTTTTTAAACCGGTGACAGGATCCGGGGGAAAATGTCTGTGCCAGCCCTCACCCACCCAGCAAGGAGAGAGCTGGGTGGAGGGTGCGGGGGGCAGCAGCCCTCACGGCTGGCTGGCGGCTCTGCCTATCTCGATGGCTTGTTTCAAGATGAAGGCTGGGAGGTCAGAGGACGGCAAATGCTGCATATTTCAGCAAGAGCAGTAAACAGCTCCTCCTGCCAGCACAGCCCAGGGTTTCTTCCAGAGAACCGTCCCCGCAGCTCTT
This sequence comes from Pygoscelis adeliae, assembly GCF_000699105.1. NCBI lineage: Eukaryota > Metazoa > Chordata > Aves > Sphenisciformes > Spheniscidae > Pygoscelis > Pygoscelis adeliae. Next base: position 160,926 of record NW_008825544.1, read on the forward strand.
CAGGGACGATGGTTTAAATAGCTCTCGGCGCCAGGCCCCCATCCTCTTTGCTGAGATTTATTTCTAGAGCCGCTGGGTCCTGAGGGGAGAGGGCTGAGCCGGGAGTGCTGGCTCTTGTCCCCCAGCCGGTGCCCATGGAGCCGTGTCCCAGTCAGGGATCAGCATGAGAGCCGTCAGAGCACTGGGGGCTTTCCTGGGCTGCAAAGCAGCCCCTGCCTTCAGCACCAAGTGCTGGCAGGAGAGCTGGGTTCAGTGCCACCCCTCTGAGACGTGGCCGTGCCGAGGGGAGCGGGACAGGGAGCCTGGTCCCTGCTCTGCCCTCGATCGCAGCGGGACCCCCGTGCCCAGCCCCGGCATCCTCGCCTCCACGCGCCGAGGGAGGCAACAACGCGGAGACCCTGCCAGCGG
>NW_008825544.1:161535-163093 GCF_000699105.1 Pygoscelis adeliae
CTACACCAGCATCTCCTTCTCCTGATGAGGAAGACAAGGCAGCTCCCACCAGCTCACAGCCTCCAGACAGACGGATGGACACATCCTGCTGCACAGCGGTGACCCAAGCTCCCCAGCCATGGGGCTTCCCTTGCCGGCGAGGAGACCCATGCTTTCGGATCCCTTTAACCTGCCTGGGAGGAGCCAAAGCCAGGCAAAGGCTCCTGACCCAACTGAGGATGCCCACACCTGCGAGGACCGTCCTTGGGAAGGGCAAACCGCCACATGCCGACCTGAGCTGGAGCGAGCTTGGCTGTCCAGGGCTGGGCGGCCAACCCCGCGCCCTGCCTCCCCACCCAGGCAGAGCGGCTGCGGTTTCCTAGCTGGGGTTTGGCAACGCCTGGAGCGGTCCCACTCGCTGCGAAAGCCCCGAGAAGTCTCTGATCCCCACCGTACCGTGTCAGCAAGGAGCCAGAGGACGGGACTAACCCGGCCCAGCACCGAGCAGGTGCTGCAGCTGGTGCCGCGCCGGGCTGGTGTTGGCTCCAGCCCTGCCTGGGAGGGATGGCACCCGCTCGCTCCCAGGGCCTGATCTATCGCTGTCCTTACAAGCTGGTCAGGCCGGCTGCGACATGTCGCCCAGACCCCACCGGCTGTGTGAAGGCTACACCAGGGCGCGTTTGGTCCTGGGTGATTTTCCCCTGCATTGCCCAGGGACAAGATGGGCTTTTATTCCAGTTTAAGAGGAGAAAAGTGACTTTTGCCATTGGATCCTCTTCAAGAAATGAAACAAGGAGAAAAAAAAACCCAAACCCCAAGCGGGGTGTTGTTAAGCATTTGCTCCTCGCTCAAGGGACTCCGCACGGTGCAAAGTGCTCTCACGCAGCCTCGGGCTGTTTCCGCTCCCCGGGGCTCCGGGGGCTTGCAAAGAGCTCCCGTCCTCCAGAGACATGAACCGTTCCTCTGCCACAGGCTGATGCTGGGGCTCTTAGAAAAACAAACAGCAACCGAAACAGCAATTGGAATTTTGTTCTTCCCCTAAATAAAGAGTTCAGTAAAGCCAGAGGCTCCTGCAACCCTCTGGCTGCAGGAACAGTGGTGGTGGATGGATGAGGAGCAGGCAGGAGGGTGGGTGCGTTGTGCTCCCCTTGGGGTGCGGGGAGAAATGCAAACCCCCCCGAGTCTCTGCGCTGCTGGAGCAGGGGTGAAGGGGAGGTGCAGCGGGCACAGCTCCACTCACTTCACATCACCCCAGCTATTCCCACAAAAAAAATCAAAGCATTTTTATCACCATGGACCTCCGACCCGCAGCTAGCCAGCCAGCTCAGAAAGCCATCCCTGCACATCTGCATACATGCATATTCACGGGGCTCTAATGAGGAGCTGCAGCACGGGAGGACTATTTGCCCGCTGCATTACACACAGCGCTTGCAACTAGCTGTGATGTTGCTCCATGAGAAACTCCAGGCGCACGGCACTGTCACGCGGCTGAAAACACAACCCGGGGGCTACAAACCCAACCTGCCCGCAGCAGCAGCTGCCTCCCCACCCCCGCCGCGCTGCAGCCACACCTGCCCTC
>NW_008825544.1:163129-164315 GCF_000699105.1 Pygoscelis adeliae
CCCCCCCGCGGCCCCCCCCCCCCCCCGCAGCCGCCACGGCAGCACACAAGGCTCCCGCGGCCACCAAGAGCACTCCCAACCTGCCGGCCAGACGCGGGCGGCGAGGGACCATCGGGACCATCTGGTCACCGTCACGGCCAGCTCCTCCTCCGGGAGACACCGGTCCAGCACGTAGGGTGACGACATTGCGGGGTTTGGCACTGCACTGGTGCTGTGCACGGGTCAGCTTGGGTGACTGTGGTACCTCCTTATCCCCTCATTTCTCTACCGGCCCACGCACGGGACAGCACAAGCTGCTTCTTACCCCGGTAACTGATTTACTCCACCAGCATTTGCAAGAGCAGCGCATCTCCCAGGCTGAGGCTGAGTGCTCCGCTTGCTCCCTGCATCCGGGAAGCACGCTGCGAGGGTCTGGTAGTCATTTCCCATGGCTCCACACAGACGGAGCAGCAAAACAGAGCTTGCAAGGGGGTTGCAGAAAGCGCAAGAGGCACACATTTTGCCAAGGGCCTGAGAAATGCGCTGCGCTTCTGGTGAAAACGTGCTCGAACAACACTCCCCCTCCCCGCCCCGCAAAGCCTTTTAAAATAAACTTTTATAAACAATTCCAAAACGAGCTTATTTTAAGCTCCTCTGAAACAGGCTGCCCGCTTCTGACCCAGCACAGAAGCCTGTGCCAAACCGAAACGCTTAAAATGGGAAATGAAAGCAGTCCAGGCAAAAACAAACCCCGCTTGCTGCCAGGAGAGGGGATGAGCAGACAGGACGCCTGGGCTACAACTTGTCATTTTCCCTGGCTACACAAAACCCCGAGTGAAAGCTGCTCCGAGCTGATCTGCGGCTACACGCTGGCTGAAAGCACGGAGAGGGGATGGCCACCTCGGTCCCCTGCCCTGGGAGGGGGGTGAAGCATCCAAGGCAAGGACAGAGGCACGGAGGCGAGGACCAGCTCTCGCAGTCCGGTGTCCCCGCTTTCTCGAAGAGCCTGGAATAAACCAGCCCCTGGTAATCGGGGACGCAGCGTGAAACGCGTGCTTGGCCGGCAGCCTGGAAAATGCCCACCGTGTGCGGGAAAATAAAGGCCAGGCAGAGGGAAAGGCTGCTGCTGAGCTGTCCCAACCTCACCCCAATGCAACAGGCCGGCACGCTTCCCCAGCCTGCCCCAGCTACCGGGACGAAAAGGGCT
>NW_008825544.1:165265-166950 GCF_000699105.1 Pygoscelis adeliae
GGCACTGCTCGAGCTGAGGGCACGGCCACCCCTCGGTGCCGGCTTTTCCCTCCCGGTGCCCACCCAGAAGGGCACGGGCATCCCTCCCAGGGCTGGCTCTTCCCTCCCGGTGCCCATTCGGGAGGGCACGGGCACCCCCGGTGCCAGCTCTTCCCTCCCGGTGCCCATTCGGGAGGGCACGGGCATCCCCCCCGCACCTGCTTGCCCCACCACCAGCGGTTCCTCCCATGCCAGGGCTGGCGGGGGGTGCAGGCCTACGCACGGATCCCTGGCTCAGCTTCTCTGGAATTTTGGTGTGGGGCTTTCGGGTTGCTGTTCTCCAAGAGGAGGGCAGAAGTCCAATAGGTGCAGCAGGCAAGGCACATTAATCTTGCATTTTTCTGGCATTCCTCTCCTGTGGATGTTCTTGGCCCCCAGCAGTTGCTCTCCCTCTGCCTGTCCCCTCTCTCCCCAGCGCGCATTAAAGCAAATATTTGTGCTGACCCAGTAGCAAAAATTCCCCCATTCGAAACCATCTGCAACCTGCCATGCCTCTGGGGTGGCACTGGGGTGCAGCGGAGATGTGCTGGCTGCTCGTCTCCCCAGTCACTGCAGGCTGTGTGCATGGGGTGCTCCCCAGCCCTCTGGGCAGCCCGGTTTGGCCAAGCTTTGGGCAGGGTTTGAGCTTGGGCAAGGCAAAGCCGCTGAGCAGAGGTGTGGGGCTGCCTTCTCCCCGTGGGGAGGGTGAGCACCTGGAATGAGATTTGACTGCAGCCTCCAAAGCCTCTTCCTTCAGGTCCCTGGACTTCTAAGCTTCATTTTGCAGCCACAGCAGGTCTGTACATCACCCTGGCGCCACGCTGATGAGTGACCCAGTGCTGTGTGCCCCTGGCTGTGTCCAGCCCAAGAGACAAGCCCAGCGAGGGTCAGGGCGCCAGGCACAGGGCCATGAGTTGGGTTTTCCAGTCCTTCAGTCAGGCTGCTTGCAGCGAGGCCCCAGCTGAGTGCAGGAACTTGGCACCCTGGGCAAGAGCAGCAGTGAGGGCAGGATCCCCGCCAGCACTTGAGGAGCCTTTTGCCCTTCCCTAACAGAGCTAAATTTAACATGTTCTTATTTGGTCTGTTCTTCATGCCAATATTTTTTCATCTTCAGTAAGAAAAATGTGCATTGGCAGCATATTCTCGTGGTTGGTTGGGTGTCCCCTGGGGGGGATGCAGACCTGAAGCACAGTGCCAGGGCAGGAGGGATGGGGAATCCTTTTGTGGCTCACAAGAGTCTCTAGGGAGGCCAGGTTTAATCTGAAAATGCATTTACTCCTTCCTCGCCTGCATCTGTGCCTGTGCTGGCACATGTCCTGGGCAGTGTGCAGCAGCAAAAGTCGAGAGAAGAGCAGCTGTGGTGGGTGCACCCCCAGATCCAGCTAGCCCTGGCACCCCATCCCCAGCAGCCCCAGTTGCCTTGGGCAGAGTAGGAGTGGAATTCCTACCGTGAATTTCCTGAGCTGGATGCCATTTCTCCCTGCATGGTGAACCTTGCTGGACTCCTGAGCTATTCATCTTCCGCTTGGGCTCGTGTAAATGTTTGCACATCCAAACCCAGCTCCACGGGGCTGCTACCACCACGTGAAGAGCACATCGCTCCCTTCCCTTCCCTTCCCTTCCCTTCCCTTCCCTTCCCTTCCCTTCCCTTCCCTTCCCTTCCCTTC
>NW_008825544.1:167577-168682 GCF_000699105.1 Pygoscelis adeliae
TCTAGGAAGCCTGTTTCAGTGTTTGAACACCCTCTCGGTAAAGAAATGCTTCCTCACGTCCAGTCTAAACCTCCCCTGGCGCAGCTTTGAACCGTTCCCACACATCCTGTCCCTGGATGCCAGGGAGAAGAGATCGGCACCTCCCTGTAAGTGCGTTCCTAAGTGTGTCACCAGGGATGAACCCACCTCAAGCCTGGCCACCGCTGCACATGGGTCTTGCCAAGGGCACAGGCGGCGTGGGAGTGAGATCCTTGCAGTGCCGGGGATGGGGCCCAAATCCTGGGAGGCAAGAGCCTGGCCTGGCTTTTCTCTCATGCACACCCGCGTGTGTGTAGGTAGGTGTGTTGTAAGGGTAGCAGAAAGCCTACAGGACGGCCGGGTTTTTTTTAGTGTCTGATTGGTTTCACACTAGCTGGGGGGCAGCGAGGACAGCCTACAGCCGCCCGGTCGGCCTGGCCCCATGGCAGGGAGCCGTGGGCAGGCAGAGCCTGGGAGACGAGGGCTGTCCCAGTTTGAGCAGGACGGAGGGTGGAGCGTGAGGGCCCTGATGAGATGGCTTGAGATGAGCGCAGCTGCCAGAGACGGCGCGAAGGCGGCGGAGAGGAGAGGGCCGGCTTTCCCTCGCGCGCGGGAATCCCCGAGCACGGGTGTGGGCTGGCGCCTCAAATGGGAGCTCTTCCAGCACGAGGGGTTAAGCTGGAGAGGGCAAATTCACCACGTCATCGCAATCACAGGTTTAAACCTATTTACCCCGGGCAGATGTGTGTCTCCCCATATACCCATCCACAGGAGCGGCCAGCTTTTGCGTACTGCCTGTGAAACCACACAGTAGCTTTGTTGAGGCACCTCCCGTGCCAGCACCGTGCAGGTCTCTGCATGTTGCAGGTGGGGAAACTGAGGCACGAGGTCACATCCCGCCGGGAGGTAAAGAGGGTGAAGTCAGCCCGATTGTGTTGGCCTGGTCAGTCCCCAGTCATGAATCATCTTCCGGGTAAGGAGAGCATCTGGAGCCCATCAGGATCACTGGTATAGGACTAGCGGGAAAGAACAGGCTGTGCCGAGCGCAGGGAGCTCGCTCCGCTCTGCTCCGCTCGCCTCCCACCCC
>NW_008825544.1:168811-176800 GCF_000699105.1 Pygoscelis adeliae
TCTCCTACTGCCAAACGAGAAGGAACACACATGGACAACGTGCCTATTTTTGTGGCTTTTCCAACAGAGATCTGCTTATGTCAAGATTTCCTTCTAGAGCGAAATTCAAGAGCCAGGTTTAAACTGTCCTTCCTAACAGCTGCAATGCACACCCGGACGTGATCCTGCCAGCAGTCGGGGTTGAAGGCAGGGAGCCCTACCGAAACATGAGTTTATCCGATTTTCTTCTGGTTTCGAGGTGGTTTCCTCTTGCTCTGCCTCATGATGCAGGTTTGTTACGGCTGCAGCGTTGAGGTGTGCAGTGTTTGCTTCGGGTCGTTCCCACGTCTCGAGGCTGGCTTAGCAAGCAGGAGGATTTTAAGCCTGGTAAGTGGCGAGGGCTTTTCCTTTTGCTTTCTGTGTGCCTTTGGCCTCATTTTCAAGCCTTTCTCTGCAGCTGGAGAGGTCTGAACACCTTGCTATCAAGTGCAAGCAGAGATCCTCAGGTAATCACCTGACTCCGGGAGCCAGGGGATTCATAAAACCACCACACAGTGCAAGAGCCTTAATAAATCACAAAATCTGGTTGCTTAGCAACTTAAACTGGCCCTTTTCTAAATGGAGTGTGTTTTCCTTAAGTCTTCTGTCAAATGTTTAGCATGAGAAAACTAAAATGACCCTTTAAATGTGAAGTAAGCTGAATAATGAAGTCACCACATTACTATGATGAACATTACGTTAAGAGTGGGGCTGGCCAGGGCAGGAGGGCTGGAAATGAGCAGCCACAGCCCTGAAATAGCTCTGGAGCTGCTGGACAAGCCCCAGGGAAGAAATCCCGCAGGGAAGCAGTGTGGGAGCAGCGTAGCCCTGTGCCTGCGCCGGGTTAGGAAATAACCCTCAGGTGCAGGGTCTCAATTCTCTGCCGGGGCTGGACCCCTCGGCACGGGCAGAGCCGGGAGCCAGGCGCCGCTCCAGGGATGCAACTTGCTGTAACGGACATGCGAAACCCCGGCGCATGGAGTGATGGGCTCAGGATCCTGTGGGAAACAGCTCACTTGGCTACTGGCCGGGAAGGAGCTTAGCCAGTTCTGCAAACATTGATTGCAACCAGATGCTGCAGGGGATGCTTTTCCTGCTCCGGCTCCGCTCCACCCCGCAGCGGAGCGTCTCCTCGGAGGAAGGGGACACGGCATACCCTGGAGGTGATGGCGCCAGTGGGCTTTTTTGGGTGGCAGGGCTTTGGATGGGTCCCACTTGCTGGTGAGGGGGCAGGGGATGGGGATGCCAGGATCCGGGAGGGGGTTAGCGGGGGGAACCTGACCTTTCTCCTTCTCCCCTGCTTGTCCTGGGGCCTCCCACTGCAGCAAGTAGCAGGCAGCAACTTTTAAGCTATGTAATACTTGCCAAAGTGCACCGGCTCGGGCAGCTGCTGGCTTGGCCTCCACTTTGCTTCCAGACGAGAGGAGCAGCGGGGAGGGAGCAGGAGGCACGTCGAGGAGCACAGAGCCCCGAGTGCGGTGGAGGAGCAGCCTTGCCCGGCTGCCCTTGCCCTGCAGCTGATGCAATGCTGAGCTGGGGGCAGGGGGGGCAGGTTTGGCAGCAAGGGCTGCCAGATGCCTTGTACGGTTGGGATTTCCTCTGCTCTCTCACTTGCTGGGGATTCCTGCAAGCTGCTGTGCAACCACCCAGCCTTGGGTTTTGCTGCAGTCTCTGAAAGGTGGCCAGCTGGGCAACTTGGGGTGCCCGGTCCTGCTCTTGCCTTGCAAACCCCACCGGGAGCCCGTGGGACTGACTGCCAGGTGCACACGCTGCAAGGGCAAGAGAGTAAATGCCTTTGCCTTGTGTCTTCTCACTCAACATCTGGTGATATGAGTAAGGATCATCATCTCTTTACAAAATTGTCCAGCCCAGATGCACTCTTGGAAGCCTATAAAGCCAGAGCAGTGACACCGGCTGGGACCGATGCCTGCGGGATTCAGCACCCAACAGTCAAACTTCCATTTTTTGCAGAACTGCTTCTTACTACACGGAGACCTCGATCCCGAGGGCAACGCTCGGCTGGAGCCCACAGCCGCGGAGGTGAATCAAGCTTGCGCTCCTCAAGGGCAGCATCTGACTGGAGCAAGACGCGATGGGAGCAGGCTCTGGGATGGAGCTGCTCTGCTCCAGCTGCTCCCAGGAGCCCTCGCCCCGCGTCCCTGCCACGCTGCCAGCTGCCTGGGTCCCTCCTGTGCCCAGCGTCCAGCGAGCAGCAGCAGTGGGGCTCCCACGGGCCTCCCAGTGCCCACTGGAGGGTGCTCTCTGCCAAGGTTTGTGCCGTAGATGCTTCCAAGCGGCCCTTGCTGCAAGCAGCTGGTGAGAAAAAATAAGGTGGAGGTTGGAGCGGTTTTGCTGGGATCTGCAGGTAAAGTCCATTCCCCAGCGAGGAGGCAGTGCTGGACCCCACCGGGCACAGTGCGGGACCCCGCTGGAGCCGTGTTCCCTGGAGCCAGCTCCTGCCTCTTGTGCCCCCCACCCCCCGTGTTGACTTGCCCTCCCGGGCCTTTGCTGTGGGGCCACGGTTTCGTGGAGCGGCAGCTGAGGGAGCACGGCGGCTCCATGTGCCCGAGCTGCGGGTAAACGCCTCCAGCCCGTGCTGCATGGCCGTGCTGCTCACCGTGGCCTTGGGGCACACTGCCTTGTAGCCCGCAGGGCTGTGGCTCCCAAGCCATCTCTTATGGTCCCTCTGGAAAGTCCCTTTCCTGCTCCTGCTCCAAAATCCAGCAGTTTCTGCAGCCTCCCTGCTCAATCTGCACATCCTCCCAGGATTCTCCAACCATCCCATGCAATTTTATTGAGCAGCTGCTCCCAGCATGGGCACGTAGGCTGCAGGGGCCGTGGGTCTGGTCAGACTGGTCCCACAGCCCAGGACACCGAGGGCAGGACAGGGAACAGTGCCAGGGGTCAGACTTTACTTCCATGCAACCCCCTTTATTGACTGAGTTACATGCAAGGTCTCCAGAACTTCATCTGAGTAGCATGAAATATCCCACCCAGGCAAATGGACCACAGCTGCTGCCTCCTCCCTGTCCCTGTCCTCCCACTAAAAATTAATCGGCAGACCAGATACTCCAAGAGTGTCTCCTACAACCAGGTCTTCTCACTCATGCCATTCGCTACCAAAATTGGATACAGCATCCCCTGTTCTTAGCTCACACATGGTCCTAATCGTTCTAGTAGCCCTTTTTCTCTTGAAGTTAGCTCACTTCTACCCTGGTAGGGACTGCTGCATGCTTTGGGGCTGGGCTTTGCACTCGCTGAAACTTGTGTGCTGCACAAGTGTGTTTGCTGAAGTGGATATTCAGCTACAAACTCATCACCCAGTTCCCTGGCTTAGGTTTCTCTGAGGTGCTTATGGGTTTTTCTGGATTCAGTTAACTGCCCTCTGTGTCATCCGCGAACTGGGCTCTGCTTTCCAGCTCTCTCTCCTTTCCAGATCACTGTGGAAAACATTAACATACGCAGTGATGAAATCCATGGTGGCAGCGTTCACGAAAAACTGAAGATTAAGTCCCCTTAGTTTTCTGTCTGAGACTTTTTTTCCCCATAACGGTATTCTTCTCCTGCTCTCTTGCCTGTCTTTAGTGCTGCACCTTGCTCAGACCTCTGGCTAGCCCAAATAAGCCGTGCCTCCTGTTGGAAGTAGGAGCAGTATCGGGGATGTTTTGGAGAGACTGATACATTTTCCTTCACAGAATCCATGTCATCCCATCTGTGCTCCATAAATCTATTTTTAATCACAACTTAAAAACATTTTCCAGGAACAAATACAAAGCTTACTTACTCCAACCCCTAGCAACGTTTTAGGTCCAGGTACATGATTTGCTGCCGGGTAGAGCAGGGGCTGCATTAAAGGGTTGCGTATTTTTGAAAGCAGATCAACAATTAAAGTCTCCCCCTTTTTTATCACATTATTACACCTTGTTGAGTCACCGTTGTGCGCCTAATTGGTTTTCTTGAGCTAGAGGCTGGAGATATTCCCCTACTAACTTCAGCTCCTGACAGCCTACATGCTGAATCCTGCAGATGCCCCATGTGAGTGTGCGTGCACACTCTTGGCATCGTGTCCTTCCTGCTTGGAAGGGTACGTTGGGATGAAGGGTTGCACTTAGGCAAAGAAGTAATGTGGATTTCATAGGCTGTTCTGAGTGCAGCTTGTTGTACTCCCTCCAGATTTCCTTCGACATTGAGACCAGCATGTGCTGGTGCTTGGTTTGCAGTGAGGTCCCTGAGCCACCCCACGAACCTTGGCTGATGCAGGACACCAACAAAGCAGGGGTGCAAGGGAGGGTCCATGGTGGGGTCTCTTGGGGGTTTCCTCCCGCGGGGGAGGCGTCTCTGCCGTACCCACGTGTAAAGTGCCCCAGTGCTGGGGGACAAGCTTGTGCAAGGCTGCCCGTGGCTGGGCCCCGTGGGACCCTGGGGGCTCAGGGCGGGAGGGGGCTCTGCATCGTTGGTGCACGGGTGCCACCAGGCTCTGTGCAAAGGGACAGCAGAGCACCAGGCTGTACCCCGGGGTGCAAGGCAAGGGCAATGCTTTAAACTCTTTTCTGTGCTGTGGCCACTCTTCTGAGGCGGAGGAAGCAATCTCCTTCTTTCCCAGGGCTTTTAACAGCTCAGGCCCCCTGCGTTGGGCTGTTACGTACCTGTTATACGGACAGCCCCGTGGCATCCATCTTGTCCTGTTCCCGACAGGAACAGGATGGTTGTGTGGCTCCAACAGGGATCCAAGGAACTTCTCTCACCTATCTTAACAAGGAGGCATAAGGTTGCCCTTAAGAATGAAAATCACCCTGTGCAACATTCAGCTGCGCCTGGGAAATGTCCCATTATTCAGGCAATCTCTCTCAGTATCAAAATGTTAATTAAAAACTTTGCAAAACTCAACTATATTTCCTCCCCTGTATTTTGCAGCATGTTGTTATTTAATCTTTGGGGACAGAGAACTCATCATTTGATGTGCTGGGAATGATGAGTAAGTACTTAAATAAACTGGTGCAAAATAATAATAATCTGACAAAACCCACAGGCAAAATTCAATCTACAGGGCAAAGAAACATGGTTCTTCTGATAGATACACCGTAGGTATTTGTGCCTGTACGGAAATGACGCTTTGATACTGTGTGAATACCTGTGATTTTTGAATGAGTCCTAATGTATGGGTCACCTGAGCGGAGTCTTTGTGGATGTATCTTGCTGCGTACTCGGAAATACTTATCCTTTTCTTTCGCTGAAACGGAAGGCTCCAGGCATGCTGACAGTGCGTGGCATTCTCCACAGCGACATTTTTGTTTGTTCTCTATTTCATCCTTAGGGTAATTTACTTTCACAAATGAAATGGGATTTTTTTTTTCTGAGCCAATAGATTTTGTAAGATTTCTACCAGTTTAAACGCCGGGGGCTAATGTAGCCCTGTGGCGGGTGGTGGCTCGGCAGCGGCGTGGGAGGACGTGCGCCCGCGGGTGCCAGGAGAACCGGAGCAGGGCCGTACCCGTGAGAGGGGAGAGCACATCGGTCTCCTGCGCGTGTCACTCGGCACGTGAAAACAAGGTGCCTGCTGAGCCCAGGTGTGGCACTCGCTGCCCGAGAACCGAAACGAGGGCCGGCACGGGGGTAGTTAGAGAGGATTAGATCCCCAGGTTAAATGATAACCAGCGCCCCGGGGAGGCTTTAGCGGGTACTGTTAAAGCTCATGAAGACACAGCTGGAACAGGCTATTTGACATCTGTCTGCTGCAGGAGTCTCACCATTTCTGGTGACTCCGTGTCTGCCCATCACCTTCAGGGCGGGAGGTGAAAGTGGTTGGACTCTGGCTCGGGTCCTCTGTTGTCCACCGGCTGGAGATGTTCCCTGTTACATGTGCAACTGCACTGATGTGTTGCTAAACAAGCTTCTGAACTGGGGTCTGAAATGGGGTATGCCTCAACCAAAAAGCTCCTGGACAGGATGGCCGGTCGCTGCCTGAGGGGTGTTGACCATCCACAAGCGTCCTCGTGGAGGTATCGCCAGGTCGGTCAGGGGAGACTCCCAGACACGCATGTTTATTTGTGTGGGGGACACTTTGCACGTGCCTCAATATACAACTAGTCAAAGGTTTGACCCATTCCCTTTCCCAGAGCCACCTGCTTTAGTTATAGGGTGTCTTTTCCCCAGAAGAAAAGTTATAAGGTTTCTGTGAGTTCGTATAACAAGGTTATAGAGGGTTATTTAGACATCTGCATGTGTGCCATGTCCCGGTAGCTGCCTGGAGTTTGCAGCACAAGCAGCCCGCTGAAGTGCTGTGGGACAGGACGGTCCCTCTTGGCCTCTCAGAGCCAGCCCTGCCAATCTGGCAGCCAGATCCATCACAGGGCCCAACAGGGGTGAAGTGGCTGGCTGAGGACATCACAGGGGACGTCTCCTGCCTGCTTGGCTTTGGTGCTCACCGATGCCGTTGCCTCCACTGGAACGGCACTGTCCGTGAAACTTGGGATGTTTTCCTGACTGACCCATGGGCGACACTGGAGAACGTCTGAGTATCACAGTCCCACATGTCCTGTCTCAACCTCAGCCCCCATTCACCCATAAACCTAACGAATATTACAATAACTTACCCTTAACCTTGGTTCTCAACTCCGACCACACTTGAAACTAAATTCAGTTCCATTTTCTCAACCTCCAAAGTAACCTGAGCGTGAACCATGACCCAACAGCTGCTGGGCTGGCACTAACCTTCATCCCGCTCCTGGTATTCAGCTTCTTAATGAGCAGCCAGCACCTGCCTGCAGCCTGTTCCTGGACCTTAACCCCACGTCCCAACCCAAATTCTAATCGGCTCTGCTCTTGTCCCATAGTACTGTTGGCAATTTCCTGGTGCAGGCTTTGGAGACAGTGTGCACGAAAGCTCCTGCTCTAAAGGCTCCAGGATTTTGCCACTCTGCAAAATTATATGTGGCTGCAAAGCAGCAGGGACAACGGCCACCGTTTTTCATGGGGCTGTGTTCCCCACGGAGGAACGCCTCATGTCTTTCAGAGGCAGTATCTGACCCATCCTCCTTGCAGGGAGCACAACGTCACAAGGATGTGTCCTCACCTGCAGGATTGCCGCAGTCCCTTGACATGTGGGAGCCGAACACGCTGATGCCTTTAAGCAATGCCAGGCAGAATCCGGGGTACACGTGTTAAAATCCTCCCCATCTTACCCAGGGTTTGGCAGGGCTCCTTGCACCCCAGCCTGCCTCAACAGCTCATTCTCTTCCATTAGCATGCGGTGGTTGGAGGAGTGTCACTCAGGGTCATCAATCACTGCCACTTCCCATTATGATAATAAATGTCTCCTGTTTCCTAATTTGCTCTCCTAGTTCTGCCAGCTGCGGCTGTGCTCCCCACACATATTAAATGCGTGACGAACATTGTCATTACTGTCCGTGTCATTCACTAAGTGACTCTCAGCAAGTTAAATAAATGTTGGTTAGAACTTCTCCCCATAACGGTGCACCTCTGCGCGCTCGGGAAATGCGCTCTCCTCCTCCCTTTGCTGCCCAGCTCCTCTCCTGGAGCCCTGCTGCCTGCGAAGAGGCCAGGAGCCAGAGGTGGGTGTCTGCACACAGTTTGCATGCTTGTTGCCCCGTTCCCCAAACCAGTGCCATACTGGGAGTGCAGCAGCACAGGGCTCTTGAGTCTCCTCCAGTGGCTGAGTCCTGGGCTGAGCCTTGCCCGAAAAAACTCCCCCGGACTTCAGACCCATCACAGAGGCGAAAGCTCATCTTTCTGCTTCTGTCTCCCAGGCCCCTTCACTATCTCTCTGGTTTCAAAATCTTCCTTTACCGTCCTCGCAAGCAGCGGAGCCCAGCAGCGCATCAGACAAGCCGTTCTGTCGCTAACGCAAGTGTTGATAATGTCACATATGGCTGCTTGTGCATCAGCTGTTTTACCCATGAGCTCTGGGCCCCGGCCCGTGAGCGAGCGCCAAGCCTGTACGGCAAGCTACCA
>NW_008825544.1:176887-182562 GCF_000699105.1 Pygoscelis adeliae
CACCGGTGCCCCCCGCGTCTGACTCGACGCCGGCGAGGCTCCTCGTGGGAAACGTCTGTGCAAGGCAAAAGAAGCCTGGCAGCCCCCCTGCCCTGCCTGCTGCCACACCGCGGGAGCCCCGGCACCGAGGAGCTTAAATTGGCCATGCTGAGAGGTTTAGGATTTCGGCTGTGTCAGAGTTTCAGCAGCAGCTGTGGTTTCCCCGAGCTGTGCTGTAGCAAGCTGTGAGGTGGGGAAGTTTGCAGAGGAGACGTGTGGCAGCGCTTGGGGTCCACCAATAATTTATATGTTGCAGTGAATAAAAGCTGATGAGGGTTCTGGAAAGAGCGAGATGCAAGTGAGTGCTATCATCAGCCGAGTTGGAAGCTGGACACATCCAGAATCAGCCTGAATGCACTGGGGCTTCCCAGGGAGCCGGGGCAAAGGGGTCTCCGAAACACTGTCTGAGACAGAGAGGTCAGAGAAAACCTTAAAAAATGAAGCAAAATTAAACAGTGGCCAAAGCAAATGGCTGGTGCTCGAGGGTCCTGGGTGCAAGCTGGGAAGCACCAGATCTGGAGCCCCCTCTCTTGAGGGACCACTAGTGGTGGCAGTCCTGGTGCATCCACCCGGGAGGGATGCACAAGTGGGAAACTGAGGCACATCGTGCGCCAAGCCTCTTATTAATGAGGAGACGCTTGATGCCTCAGCAGAGAGCCAGTGACACACGTCAGACTGGCCAGCCGCTGCGTCGTGGTGCAGCATGCACCGTGCACGATTTACGTGCAGCAAACAGCAGCCGGGGAAGAGGGGATGAGATGTGGTGGCAGTTCAACTAATGCCTCATTTGGGAAGATGAGTGTTTCAAAAATGATCTGTTGATCAAGATTGCTGGTTATTCCATACTACTTGATGGGTTTGAAAATGAGCTTTTTTATGGATACACCTCACTGGCTGGAACAGCCAATTCAATGCTTCATTAATACATACGTTACATTTCATTTTTCCCCTCGGAGGGGGCAGAAAGAGAAAGGGATTCAGAGAGGGATGTCAGTTTGCTCCAAAACTACTGAGCTGTGGCCAGCAACCTGCAGGCAGCTTTCCTTCAAATCTTGGGCCAGCTAGGGTTTCGTCTGGCAGAGCTCAAGCCATTCAAACCTCAATAGAAAACAAGAAAACACAGCTCAAGACATCTAAGACCATAACCCCAGCTGCTGTGAGCAGTAATCCTGCATGCCCACACCACCCAAGGGGTCCTGCACGCACCATGGCACAGGGTGATTTGCAAACCGGAGCCTAATGGTCGCGGCCAGAGTAGACACTGTGCTCAGGTCAGCTGCTCTCCCCGACATGGAGGTGCTTCCCGGCACCATCTTTTTACCTGTCCTTTGCCACAGGGACCTGGCATGTCCCATCTCCCCGCGGGCGGGCCGCCAGGAGAGAAGACGCTGTGCACTGCTGCTGTCCCAGCCGTCCCAGCCTTGTCCCCAATCTCTAGAGGTGCATGTGCAGCCCTGGGGTCAGGCATGTCTCAGTGACATCAGGGAGACACAGGATGCCTCAAATGTCCATCTATCACGGGCGTAGCTTTCCCATAGTTCCTTGAAGCCCTGCTTTACTCAATCAGGCTCCTAACGCAGTGTTTGCATGCGCGATCTTGCGCCTTCCAGGCAGAGGGCATTGAGATTGCTTTTGGATATATCTTGCCCTGATTTTCAGAGATCTGAGTGTGGCCAGTTCCCGGTTTGCAAAGCTGTGAGTTTTGCTGAACCTCCCATCCTAAAAGGACTCAAGACACCAGCAGCGACCTGGATTTCTCCCCTACAGTCCTGTGACACAAATGGGGACACTTTCTTTCTCCTGTGGTGTCCTTTTAATTTGTGAGCAGAGGGAAATGGTTCTGGGAGGCAGGAGCCCTGTGCTCCAGCCTGGCTGTACCACGAGGCTCCGCATACCCCTCACATCCAGGGCATGTGTGCAGCAGCCCAAAAACATCAGCCCGGGGTGGCTGGGACACGGGACATGCAGCAGCCAGGGTCTCTGCTGGGAACTTGGGGCAGGACCTCACTCCAGCCCAGCTTAGTTGGATGATGACCAACCTTCCCTGCAGTGGAGATGCCCCTCCTTGCGCCAGGCGCCCTGGGCTCCCTGGAGAGGTGTAGGCACCTCCAGGACCTGCTCTGCTTGGTCTCCTTCAAACAGAAGAAGCACCAAGTGTCGCTGATCCTAAAGGGCATTTGGAAGATGGAGCTGAGGAAGCCTGCACATGAGGGCACAGCAAGTCCTGCACCTCGAGACCCTGGTTTTGGCTAGTCAACATGAAGTCATGATTCTCCCATGTCCACGGGAGTGCTGCTCTGGGCTGGGCAGGTTCTGGCTGTGGCATTGGTGTCTGAGCACCTTGCAGCAGTGCCCAGGTAGGCAGAGGCGGTGTGGGGACTGTGCTGAGCTGATGGCAGCACCTCCTCCGAGTGGGAAAACATCCCACCAAGCCCTGTGGAGCACAGGCCACGAGGAGCAGGAGGAGCCCAAGCAGGTGGGGTGGGTCTGTGGCTCATCCCAAAACAGGCGGGATCTGTGTCCGTCAGCTCTTGGCCAGCTCTGCCCCAGCTGGACTCATACCAATGCAGAGAAAAGGTCATCTTATAGACTTGGTGAGGCGTCCAGAGCAGAGTCCCTCTCTGCCAAAGCATGACTTTACATTTATATTCAGTCACTTTAGTCCTCTTTAATCTAAACTTTTAATGCATTGACGTGACTGTAAATGGCTGAGCAGCAGCCATATGCAATGCAGCAATATATTTAATTAAATATGGGCTAGTTTATATGCAACATATATTTCAAAGACATACTAAATTACCAACATATTTTTTGCCTGGCTTTATATAAATATTTATAGGGCCCAGGGGGTGACTTCCTCTCCTGAAAATGAATAGTGTTACTTTTCAATATTGAAATACATATTTCGAGAAGAGAAATGAATTATTTATTCTCCTCGTGTGAGATGTGTCCAGCATCAAAGCAGACTACAGAAGGGGAGCGTTTGCCTCTGATCTCGATCCTCGGTCGCTCCGCAGAGCTCCTCCGGACAGGTGTCCCCATCACCTCTGTCCCAGCGTGGTGGCTGGGTGTGATGGTGACAACTTTCAGGGCCTGTCCTCTGGGTGTCACTGTGCAATCACTCTAGAAATGCTGAGCATCACTGCTTGGGAAAGGATTTGGCCCGAAAGAGGAAAGGAAAATATTTCTTATCGTCTGCAACGACCCCAGCGCTGCTGATGGCCAAGTGGTCTGGCTTGTTTTGGGCTCTCTTCCCCCTTGGCCCGCTCGCTCCTGCCTGTTCTCCTCCAGCTGCAGCGCTCGCCTCCCTCCTGCCAAAATCCTGGACCCCCTTCAGGCTCTCCCATCCTCCCTCTGGCTCAGGCTCCCTCTCCTCCTGGGAGGCCAGCCAGCATGCTTCCCTGGGATGCTCTCCCCACAGGAGACCTGGCCTGGGGTCCCCTCCAGCGACGAGGGGCGGCTGCCGGGGGCAGCTGGTGCCCCAAGGTTGTGGCTCTGCGGGTGGAGGACCCGGAGCTGGGAAGCCCAGGCTCCGGCTGGCTCTCCCCGGAGATGCCCCTTGCCGGCAGCCTGGCGTACCCGTGGCTTGGGGGAGGCTGAGCTCGGTTTAAGACCCGTGCTAATTTTGAAGAGGGGCAATACAGCAGGCTGGAGCTAGTGCAAGGTTAGAGGAACCCCCTACCCTGGTCATTCACATTTTACCAAAGGGAGGTAATCTATCTGAGAGCCTCCTGAGGACTGATGAGTCCCAGTAATTCATGTCTCAGAGGATGTGAGTCCTGTTTGAGAAACTACACAGTGCCAGCCGGTAAGCCTGATCCATCCCCCGCCAGTGGAAAGCTCTGTATCAACGGCTTAATGGGCGTGAAGCTTTTTATCGGCTTTGGGGCAGGAGGCATTCAGCATGGGACTCTGCAAGAGGGATCCATCCAGCAAGGAGTTTGTGCTCTGCTGAGTCAGGTGCAAGGCTAGGGAGACCCATGCCCCAGCGTGAGCCTGCCCGTGTTGGGCATGCCAAGCCAGGTCGTGGCTGCACGCTCTAGTTGCTTTACTCCTCCTCCTGTGGCTGCTGGAGTGTGTGCTGTGGGCAAAAAGTCTCCGGGAATGGGAGGGAGAGCTGGGCGATGCCCCCAGCATGGAGAGACGGGCAGGGAGCACCAGCCGGGCCATCCCCTGCCCTCGGTCCTGCAACCTGCCCTGTCTGTCTGCCTGCTCAGCGTCACTCAGTGTGACCTGAAAGGCTCCAGGAACCGCATCCCTAACGATTTGTTAACATCTGCCCTGTTATTAGGAGTGGAGAAAGGCCATATCAGTATCATCCTGACTGTGCCGCGAGCGGAGTCAACAGGTATCCTGCATGCAGAGATCACCGAGGAGTCCTGCACAGATGCTGCCGCCAGCCAGAAACGTTCTCACAAGGCAGGGCTCAGCGTCCCAAACAGCACACAGGGAGGAAAATGTTCCTAGGAACAGCTCCATCTCCAGACCAGAGGAAACTATCCTACGGGAGCACTTCCCTGCTCCTCCTGCCCCAAGCTGAGGGGACATGAGGAGTCCCAGGACATCCCCTCAGCTTCCAGGACACACAGCTCCAACAAGCCTCTAGTACAGCCTCCTTCAGAAGGCTTTCCTCTCTCCAGATCAAAATGGAAAGACTGAAAATCCCCTGTGGAACAGGACTGCCATTCTCTGTCCATGCCCCAGTGTCGTAGTCATAGGGTAACCACAGGATCTCTCTGTCCGTCTGTACAATCCAGCGACTCCGTCTCCGGAGTTCCTCCACGCTCCTTCAGCTAGGTCACTAACACATGTCTTGCTGCTGTTTATGTTAATTTTTGAAGTATGAATATATAGGAGAGAGTGACTATTCCAGGATAAAATGCCCTCCGTTGGAGCGTGCGATGCTCCCAAATAAACGACGAGCCATAACTAAGGGAAGGGAAGATGGAAGAGCAATGTCTGCCTCCAGTGTCAGGATCACTTCTCCCCAGCTGCTGGCAGTTGCCTTTTGGTCAATAGTCATTGGAAAATTTGGCTTTAGGGAATGACTTGAGGTAGGAGGCCCTTGATTCTCACAAGTCCAGGAAAAAGGAACATTAGTGAATTTGGCTGAACCGGCACCGTGGTGTGTTTGTGCTTTGCTCAGCTGGGGAGGGCAGATCGTCCGTGCACAGAGCCCTCTGGGACTGGGACCAAACCTGCACGCTGCCCAGCACATCTCTCTTCCTTGAGGATTTCTTGGAGCTGAAAGAGCATGACCCAAACCTGTCCTAATGAACCAATTTGAATGACTCCTGGGTGGGATTTGGGAGCCTCTGATTTTCAGCGATCCCAGGTGAGATCAGGAGTTTGGAGTTATGGTGGGGAAAGCCCTTCTCCAGTAGGCTCTTGGGGGGCACACCAGCCCTGATATAACTCCCTGGCACAGGTGGAGACCTCAGGCCAGGAAGAGAAGCCTTTTTTCACACTTTCATTTGAAATGACCAACAAAAGCACAGGCCGTGGGTGTCTCATGGCCAGGACACATGCAGCTTTCAGCTCTAGCAGAGGAGAGTGCCAAGGACATGCTGCATCAGAAGGATTGAGACCTCTACACCCCCCGTCCAGCCTGGGCTCGCTGGGGTGGGAGGTCTGGA
>NW_008825544.1:182591-188425 GCF_000699105.1 Pygoscelis adeliae
GGGGGGGAGCCACAGCACCTCCCTCGCGGGGTTTCAGTAGTTGTCCCTGCCCTATCTCACAGATACCTCACAGCTCCATCACTGACACAGCCGCCAGGGCAAGCGCTGGAGCATCTCCTCCCTTACAAGCCCACGCACACTCTGCAGATATAATGGCCCTCTCCATGTCTGGCTGGCCCCCCTTTCTATTCAGGGCACTGAGATAATTACAGCATGCCTGCGCTCCCTGGGCAGCCCGGCAGCCTCAGGACTTGTGTGTGGGCAGCTGTACAGAGCTCCTTTCTGCGGGGAACAGAGGTTTCAATTGCCACTCCGTCGTTGGCTCTGCAGACCCAATTACGGCGTCAGCGAGACAAGCGGGAGGGCTGGCAGCCCTCACGCCTCCAGTCCCCGAGGTGTCCTCTCTCACCAGCTCTCAGTCCTGCCACAGCCATCCAGCCCTTTCCTCCAGTGCACAGGTCCTTACCACTGCTTAAGCAGGATAGGATCTAATTAGGGTCTCCTGTGGAGGGGAGGAGGAGACTCATTGAATGGAAAAGCCCCAGCAGCAGATGATAATCTTGGCAGGTGGAGATGCCTGGAGTTTTTATTGTGCCTGTTACGTTGGCTGTATATTAGCAGCAAAACGCATGTGGGGGATCCTTGGCTCTGGGGAGGAAGGACGTCGGGGCCGCTGAACCCTGCAGCTATGTGGAGAGAGGTGGGTGATGCTGGGCAGCACACAAGGAGCTCAGCCACAAAGTGGGGAGGAGTGTGGGGGGGAGGAGGAGATCCCTTTTCCAACCCAGAGGAGGGCCCAGGGACTCTGTGCAGCAAGCACTTGTGCTTGGTCTAATCCATAGCTTCTGCTGCTGTTGTGGCTAAGGGGGGAACCTCTCCTGGCATAGACCCCCTCATCTCTGTGTGGGGAATTGCCCTTCCCTGGCGTGCCCCGTCCCACCCTGATTGCCATTCCTGGGGGCTGTGTGTCGGTGCCAGGGGTGAGGAGTGCTGGGGTTTCCATCTGGGACACAGGGTTGCTGATCCTGGGGTGTGGAAACACAAACCTTTTGTCTCATTGTCATGAAAATGGGTGTGTTTTGCTGCTCTTTGCTTTGGCTGTACCGGGTTTTGTCCTGAAATGTTTGGTCTTTTGTTGGTGATGCTGTTAGGACACAGAAATAGCACTGCAGATGGAAGGGGAAAGGGGATTAGACTTTAATAACACAGGTGCACCTGAAGGCACTGGATATCTCAGTCCTCAGTAGGCTTCTGCCAGGTTTGAAAAACAAACACGATCAGCCCAGCTGAGCACACTCTTTGTAGTCTACTGCAAATGCTTACCCTGCCTGTAGACGAGAGCTGGGAGATAGATGGTCAAACAGACTGGCTTTGGAGAGCAAGACCAGAACAAATGTATTTGCCAGAGTTTCCCTCAAATCATGCAACCCCTTTCCTGGAAACCCAGTGGACACATCAGCCTGGCAAGAGGACTTTTGCTCTCTCTGGACTCTTCCTTGATGTGCTGCTGGGTCTGCTGTCACTGATGATGCCCATGGCCTAGTAGCTGACTACTCCAGCTGTCCAAGTGGAGAGAGGCTGGTGCCCACCAGTCTCTTCTGGGCAGCTCAGGTCTGCCGCAGCGTGCGCCCTCCCTTGGGGTGCAAGGCTGTCGCCGTGCCAGCTCAGGCTTGCTCTGTGCACGTCCCCGTGCTCGGTACTGCATCTCTTCATCTCTGCACGTCCTTTGTACTCCGTCATGCAGGAGAAGGATGGCCGTGCCCTGGCCAGGGCACACCTAGAGTTAGGGTCCCGGTGACTCATTAGGGATGGAGGGGACAGCAGGGTGACAAAACCTGCAGAACATTGCTTGGCCCCAGAGTTTTCTGTTTAGCAGAGAGGTAAATAAGGTCAGTGGAGGAGCTTGGGACTTCCCTGCCCAGGGAAGGAGCCTGCACTGGGCTGTCGGCTGGAAAGTGGGAGCTGATGGTTTGCTGGTGTTAAGGGGTCCAGGCGCATAGGGCTGCAGATGTCTCCTCGTCCTCGGCACGGCTGAGGCCAAGGCCAGTTGTGAGACAGGAATGGTTGGTCCAGCCCCTCTGGGCAGTGCCTGCTGCTGTGTGTGATGCTTGCGATAAGCTCGGAGGGGAGCACAGGTTCTGTTCCTCCACCTTCGCATGCCTCCCCCCTTGCACACACATTTTCTTCTGAAGAAAAGGAGCAGCTGGGAAAATCAGAGCCCGGTGCAGAGCCACCCGTGGGGTTAAGGAGGATTTGTTTTTCACTCCAGGACAGAAAGTCCCTGCCTCCAGGCACAGTGGGAACAATGTTGGGGCAGCACTGCCAAGTTCCCAGCCTGGTCCTTGCCTCACCCACACCCCATCCAAAGCTTTGTCGCAAATATCGTCACGGATGAGCGAAGCCAGCCCAGGAGCTGCTCTGATACAGCGTGCTCACAACACTGCCCCACCAGTGCCCAGGTGATGCCCCAGGTACCTGCCTCCCAGAGAAACACAGTTTCTCGCCTTGCACCTTCCCTGGGACCACTGAGTCTGCGAGGAGGGGAGGGAGCGTGTGGGGTGGGACGGGCAGAGGGGGAGAGTGGGGTGAGGGGGGCCTGGCAGCACAGCACAGCCGCAAAGAGCAGGCGAAAGCGCGCGAGGACAGGCCTTGGAGGGGCTTTGAAGGGCTGCTGTAACTCCCGAAAGTCACAGAACTGGGGTGGACAGCAAACCTAGAGGAAAGGACCTGCTGGGAGGACTCAGGGCAGGGGCAGGTTTATTTATGATCGCCTTTCATTTTTGTTCTGACACACTCAGCTGCTGCTGAGGTTCCCATACTTTCAAAAGCAACGTGTTCCAGTTTCTCTTCAGGTAAAAACTTCACTTTTGAGTTTAAAAGCTCTTTTTGGAGGAGCTCATTGTATAGAAAACATCTAGGCAAATCCACCTCAAGCCTCTTGCTGCTCAGGGCCCTTCTTCCCATTACAGATACAAAACCCCTGACCCCAGCAGACTGCTGGCACTTGCAGCCTCTGCCCACCCTCCGGGCCATGGCCACCATACCACATCCTGGCACCTTCCCACTCCCCTTTCTCTGCTCTTCATTTTTTTGCCTGAAACCAGCATCTTGTTGGGGAAGGAGTTGTGTTTTCAGGCTGTGTTTGTGCACCACTATAGCAATGATGAGGGCGGCGGGCACTGCAGGCTCCAGCTCCTGGTGGCATGTTTTTTTGCAGTGGAGTCAGCCCTTCCATAGTGTCTTCACCCTCATGGTCATAAAGAGAAGGCTTTAAATGTAATGTGGGTTACTTAAGTTACCCAGAAAATGTTTGCTAGGGTTTGAGACATCATGGAGAAGGAGCTGCTCCCTGGAACTCTGTGCAAGCAACTCAAAGGCGGTGGCTGAGCCTGCAGACATCCTGGGACAGTTGCTATGAGATGGGAAGGAGCACTGAGCATTAGCCCCAGGATGCTCCTTGCATCTCTGGGGACTGGTGCCCATAGCATCCTTTTCCAAGAAACACCCTGACATACCCCACGTGGCACTGCCTGGGGAAGTGGCTATGCTTGCACAGATTGATTAGGGACTTTTGGAAGGTGGCTGTGTCCTGGGTGAGCAGTGTTCACCTCTGGAGAGCAGGGACCAGGCGCTGGGAGAGCTGTGCAACCCCCATGGTGCTTTACAGAGCAGAGGCAAAGTCCTCAGCAAGGTGAGGAGCAAGTCCAGGAAGCAAAGCGTTCGCAGCCCGCTGTGCTTCCCTGCTTTCCCACCTTGCAGGGAAGCAGGTTCCCACATTTCCTTCCTCTGAATTGCCCCGGTGAGGTTTTTCTGGGGTTTTTCCCATGGCTCTGCTGACCCTGTTGGATGCTGGGGAGAGGAAGGGCCAAGATGTACTGTGGCAGTGGAAAACTGCCAAGAAACTTTTCCAAACAGCTGAGCCACAGGGTCCGCGCAGTATTTCATGGTGAGCACAGATATTTAATTACCAGGGTGGCAGGGCAGTTTGGCATTACTGTTTCTGCTGCACTGCAATCAAATGGGTTCATCCAAGTTAATGATCTCGTGTGGGGAATTTATCATGATTGGCCACTGATGGCAGGACAGGGCTCTGAGAGGGACGTGCTCAACCCAGCATGGCCCTGTGAAATATTCAGCAGGCAAAGGCAGCTTGGCACCCCACGTGGCCTCCTGACTCTGCTGGGGACCTCTCCTGCCACTGGCTGTGTGGCACTGACACCAGCATGCTCTGTGCATTGCGGTGCTGGCCTCGTAGCTGGCCTGCTCGTCTTCAGCTCTCCACATACTGCTGGAATGACTTGCATCCTCCCTGACGGTGGGTCTCACTTGTCTCAGCTCCTGTAAGGAAGCTGAGTGCACCTCCAGTGGTGTTTTCAAGGTGCTTGGGGCTCCATAAAATGCTAAATAAGATGTCTGCAGGCTTCTCCATCTTCACTCTCGGAGGGGTGAAGAGGAGGAAATGCAGCTATCGCCCATGTGGAAATCTGAGCTTGGCAGTACACATCCTCTCAGCAAATTCCCAGTGTCCCCATCACAGTTTCCAAAGATCCCCTCATCTGGAGTTTGGGCTGGCTCCAGACCTCATCACCAGCTGGCAGCACAGTGGTCCAAAGCTCTGGTTTCTATCTGGCACCATCAGTGATCATAGAAAGACAGTATAGCTGGTGTGTGCGGAGGAGAGAGCATGCCTTGACTGTGGTGAAATGAGCCTGGACCCTGCATCCGATGCTCCGCATCCCAGAACAACATGGGGCTGATTAGTCCACACGTGGCTGCTACAACCTTACCCCTTCCCAGGAGCATCGGGCGCTGGCCATGCGGGAGGCAGAAGACAGATGGGTGTTTCTAAGCTGCGGCTTCAGCAAGTATATGGATAAGCTCATGAAAACAGACTCCTTATCCTGAAATGGCCCTTAAGACACCCAAAGGGACAAGCAGACACCCCACAGGAAATCTTCCTCGCACCGGCTGGCAGCCCTGCCGGCTGTGCGGTGCCGCAGGAGCACGGCTGCTGGATGGGAACGGGCTGCGAAGGCACCTGCGTGCCTGGCTGTGGCCCATCACGGCTGGGCAGGGCTGTGGGTGGCCAGGGTTTGTAAGCTCTGGGGATGCTGACAGCACGTACCGGTAAGCCTGTGCAGGGAGCCTGTGCCAGCCCCACATTTCAACCGCAGGGCAGCTGCCCCATGAGGAGCAGCAAAGCCTGGTGATACACAGCTGTGGAGGACAGCAAGAAGGGCAGGGTGGCCCACTGCAACCACAGCCGATGCAATCCCAGCGCGGGCACCCCAATGTCTCACAGGACTTCAGAAGCCAGTAGCGGAGACTCCTCTTGGAGCAGAGAGCAGTGTGAGGGGAGCAAGGACCATGCCCTAGAGTGGTCAATGTGCTGCAGAAGGATCGGCATGGTGTTACGTATCCATAAGAAGTGGAGGAGCTATGAAGGGGTAGTCAGAGACCTGGGACTGAGCTCTGTCCCAGGCTCTGGGCAACTCACCCCTGTCTTTCAGCCCCACGCTCTCTGTCTGGGTTGCTTGTGCTGCAGATTTGGGATGGGGAGCCATCGCACTTCTCCTGCACAGGTGGGCCCAATCTTGGTGGGAATGGATAGGACCTACAGTGCCATAAAGAATGATCACAGCAGCTTTGGACTCCCCAGGGAGGTGACAAAAGTCAGCATAGGATGGTGGGAGGGAAATGGGGGAGGACCTTGCAGATTATTTCTGCCTGTCGCTGCTGAACTGCTATGCTGGCTTCCAGCCCTGCCTTCCAGCTGGCCATCTGGACCAGACGAATGCGCTTACAGCCCATGGGCAACTTCCCAACCTTGGTGC
>NW_008825544.1:188499-193600 GCF_000699105.1 Pygoscelis adeliae
GCCTTCAACTATGGACCAACACTCCCAGGAGAGCTCTGAGACCCCCTGATGGGGTCTAGTGCGTGCCTGGGGCTGGAGAAACTCGGCATGGCCAGCGTCAGCCCTCAGTTTCTGCAGTGACAAATCCTGCAGGGAAGGAATGAGTCATGTTGCTCAGACACTTCTGTGCAGCTGCTCAGGAGGGGTGTCAAACCCTCCAAAGCCCCCCCCCTCCACAGCGGGGGGAGAGCAGGCAGAAGATGCTCACGCTGAGCCCAGGGCTGTTGGCAGCAGCTCCTGTGGGAACAGAGCAGTAGAGGCTAGCGAGGAAAGAAAGCAATGGCAGGGAACGGATGGAGCTGTGATTCCTTTTGTCTGGAAATCGATAAATCAGTGGGTCTCACACTCCTTTTGGCATCTCATCCCACCTAGAAATCCAGCCGGGAGGTGGGCAGCACAGGGAGCTGGTGGCTCTGTAGCGAGACACCGATGCAGCTCAGCTTGCTAAAGTCAGAAGCTAGAAAGCACTTAAAAATAGAAGTTGGATGGCCTCCCCTGACCCCGTTAATCATCTTTCTCCCCAGAAGTGCAGATGAGACCAGTCTGGATTCCAGCTGAAGGTCTGCTCTTACCCAGTGGGACCATTAGTAAGGAGGGGAGGGAGGAGGGACTGCACCTTTGGGCAGAGATCCTGGCAGAGACGGGTCTGGTGCTCGGCTTTCCTTGCGAGCAGGTTCTCCCTGCAGCACCAGCCCCTGACCCCTGGGACACCCACTCTGGAGCCTGGCTTGGGAAATGTGAGCTTACGAGCCCAAGTCAGGGCCACGGCTCTTCATGATGTGCAGGGTCTCACAGGCTGGAGACCCTAATGGCATCTCATGTTTTCCTTTCCCTATTGCTTCACCTCTCTTACCCGGGGACAGTGTAAGGCAGCAGCTCTTTCTCCGTGGAGTCAGACAATATCCACACCAGCCCGCCCCTGTAATTCAGTCACTGGTGACAAAGGTATGGCAGAAGGTAGGGTGGAAACTTCCTTTTACAAGCAGATCCACCTGAGATGAAAGCTGATGTTTGTAATTTCTCCTTTTATCTCACAGCAGTTGTATGTCTTTTATGGCCCAGCGTTTTTGGCCATTTCAAACTCAAAATTCCTGGTGAAAACAACCAGAAAATGCGTTTGATGGTTTAACTCTTGACGGTTTAATTCTTGGTCCCCAGCTGCATTAGCTGGTTTCAGTTTCAAAATTAGCAATTGTAATTGATACCTGAGCATGGGATAACTACTTCTGGATTGAGCTTCTGTCAGCCTTCATGACAGTTCATTCAGTCACAAGATGATTTATGCAAGCTCAGGGCTTCACAAGTACAATTTTCTGTTTCCCTGCCCGTGAACTGCTTTTATTTTATTCTCTTTGCCTCTTATTCTAACTCACAAATTGATGCTCGTCTTCTGTCATTTATTTGTATTAGCTTAGGACTGAGTGAACACAACATTCATTAAGGAGATGAACACAAATAGGAGGCATGTGCGCACATACATCTGGAGCTGTGGCAGAGGACAGAGCGAGTCCACATCCCATGGCTCATGCACACATGAGTAGACTCATAATTCTTTAATTGATTCTCCCTTCCACTTCACAGATCCACCCTGCCTGGATGGGGATGCACAAAAAGCGGTTGGATTTGCTCTTCTGCACGCAGCACGGGTGCTGCCAAGGGGGCTGGACCCCGGAGCGAGGCAGACAAGGTGTAGTGGGGCTGATGCGTAGGTTTGCTAACGAGCTGCGCCCTGGTAGACCAAATGAGAGACGGTCAGGGAGAGCTGCCAGGATGGTGCTGGTGAGGAGGGTGACGAAATGCAGGTGTCTGCCAGGTTGCTAGAGGAGGAGCAGAGGACCACTGATGGGAGATGAGTCTCCCTTTCTCCAGGGCTCTCTGCAGGGCTGCTGTTGCAGTGGCTGGAGGAGATCAAAAACAATACCATGTCTGGGGCAGGACAAGCCACCTCAGGCGTGTGGGTGTTTGTTAGAAGCCAGAGCCGTCGTGAGCAATGAGGTTTAGCTTTGCAGGTCTGTCATGCTATGAAAGCTGCTGCATCCCCGCACACGGGTCAGCCACTGCAGCGGAGTGGCTTTTACCACTCGGGAGCGCGACCTCCACAGCCACAACACTTCAGCTCAGTGCCCCAAAGCAGCCATGGGGTGAATGTTGTATTACAAAGAGGATAAAGAACAAAACAGAAAACAGCATCATGCCGTAGCGCCAGTCCACAGCCTGCACACCCCTGGGATCCCGGGGATGCGGTCAGCCTCCCACAGCGATAGGAAAGCACCGGTCTGTAGGAAGGTCGGTGGGATGACTGACAGTGCAAAGCAGCCTCTGTACGAGAAAGGAGTGAGGTGTGAGGGGCATGGCCTGGGTGGCTACACTTCTTTGGAAGAGGACACCACCTGGCACTAACACAAGTTAAAACAACCAAGAGAGGCCATGCTTTTCACACAGCCCATAGTTAACCTGCGGAGCTCCTTACCGTGTTTTGTCCCGTCTTCCATGGTATACTTGGCGCGCTCTGTCTTCCAGCTGCAGACTTGCCGTGGACAGCTGTGTGGTGTGCCAGCCGTGGGGCTGGAGCACCAGCGAACCTCAGAGGTGGTCGGCCGGCATCTTGGAGAGCAGCAGGGATTTCCAGGCTCGCCTCCAGGCAGACATCCAGCCTGCAGGTCAGGGCAGGAGGGCTGTTAGCGTCCTGCCCCAGACGTCCTTGGTTAGATGGTACGCGGTCTAGTAGGTTGGGAGGCTGGTGAGCATCTCAGCCCAGAGACTTTGCCCCATCCACCCTAGAGGACTAGAGCTGTGGTGTGAAGCTTGGCTGGTGTGACTGCAGGAATTTATACCAGCCAGACTAGAGTTTCTGGCAATACCTGCAGGGTAGTCTGTGATGCTGGCAGAAGAGCTCTTTTGCTGGCTTGTTTTGGGCTGTGATGAGGTGCTGTCTGCTGGGTAGGGTGGGGTGGTGTAAGCTGTTGCCTGGACGTGCTCAGCACTGCGCTGAGGGATGGGGTGTGGGAGCACACTGCTCCCCACGAGGGAAGGCTCGTGCCCCAGACGCAGCCCCTGTACTCGAAGCTGCCTCGCCTGCCTGAGGCTGGGCACCCACGGGCTGCAGCGTGTCCCAGCTCCAGCCAGGGCATGCGGAGACAGACACTGCCCTGCAAGGAGTCCGGTGTGGCTCAGCAAGCAGCAAAGAAGCACAGAGAAAGCGCTCGCCATCATTAACACAAAGCCAAAAGGCAAATAAAGGGCCCCTTGTCCTTCTCCTCGTTAGTCTGTGTGTCTCCCCAGTGCAGGGGAAGTAATTATCCATTTCTTCATGCTGGTGCAGAGAGTCTCCTCTTTCCATCGGTGTGTGCCCAAGCACCTTGTCTGCAGAGTTGACATGCACAAGGGATTTCTTCTTGCTATCCCCGTTCTCTGAAAGGGCTCTGTGTTGTGGGCTTTGTCTGTCTGTTTTTTTTTTTTTTTCTGGTGCCCACTCAATTAACCAAATAGGGGCAATTTTGCCTTTAGGGAAGGGATTATTCCCCAGGCGGTGAGCAGCACTCAGACATGCACACAGAGGCAGCCCCCCCTTTCCAGGCAGTGCGAGGCCCCGAGCAGGCGGCTCGTGCTTCCCGTGCAGAGCTGGCCACCAGTGCAGAGTGGGACCCGCTTCTGGGGACTCATGTCTCTGGCTGCCCAGCCCCACGGCTCTGGGTGCTGAGACGCCTCTCTGCCCCCGGGCTCCTCTTCAAAGCAAACACCTCACCGCCTGTGGGTCGCATCCTCTCCAGTAAAAGGAGAATCAAGGTTATCAAAATGAAATCTCTGTTCTCTCCCACCAGCTGTGGCTTTTAGCAGGTTAGGCAGAGGAGTCTGAATTCCTGTGGTCCAAAGAGCGGGAGGTGATTTCCTGGAGCAGCAACTCATGGTGGCTGATGAAGGAGCGGCTCTGGCTGTGCCTAGTTCTAGCCCAGGTGGTGAATTGCGTGCCCAGCTCCTGGGCAGCGTGCGCAGCCCTGGCATGTGAACAGCAATGCGGCGCTCAGCAAAGGGGCTGAGCCCTGCATGGTGCGGGATGCCTCCTTGCTGCTTCTCAGGGACAGGCATCCACGGGCAGGGTGAGGGTGAGGGCTCACCATTTAAAGTCCAGTCCTGCACCGCTGGATCCAGATGGAGTTTGCTGGAGGCAGGACTGAGTCCTGATGTCTCCCAGGGGACTGGAGTGCCAGCTGGCTTCTCTGTCTGCTGCGCTGCAAGAGTTTGAAGGGTGCGGACACAGCCAGGGGCTGCTCAGCCCATGCCAGATCCAACCCCCCACCCCCTGCAGGGAAGCCTAGTCAGTGTAACCTCGGAGCAGCAAGGGCTCCGCAAACCAAGGCCACCCAAATCCTTGCACCTCTGTCTAAGAGCTGTTTTGACAGCCCTAATGGTCTCTCAGTTCAGCCTTGAGCTCTTAAAAAACACCTCCTATGTAGTGGTAATGACTAATTTGGAAGATGTTATCGAATTAATACTATTGATGTCCCCTCCTGAAGGTCGGGCTGGTAATAAAGGCATACGATAGTATTTATGCTAATATTAAAATTAATTACCTGCCATTTTTATGTGTATTAATGATTTGACTGTGATGCTCTTTATAGATGTAATGGAAGGCCAGTGACTGATACATCTCTGTTCTTTATGAATGTAATTAAAAAGGAAGCACTTTAAGGCATTTATTCACAAATAACACCCACCAGGATCCGAACCTCGGGTGGTATGTATGATCCACACTGTTTATTAAATGCCATATTCACAGTTACGGGCTTCCACGTGATTTACATCAGGTTGCTAGAGTGGGATGTGATCTCTAGGCACATTGCTGGGTGAGCAACAAGTGGGAGTTGCAATGGGAGACGCACAGCGATGTAGGGTCGAGTGCACCGTGGGCAAGGAGCACAGCACCTTGCCTCACCTTCCTCTGGTCGTCTTGGTCAGGAAGAGGCTCAAAAAGCTCTTGGACGCGAGTGTCCTTTGACCAGGTGCTGGTTGTGCCGGGTCCTCGTTGCACAGCAGCACTTTGGGCATCTGCTGTGGAGGCTCG
>NW_008825544.1:193628-195411 GCF_000699105.1 Pygoscelis adeliae
GGGGGTGTGTCTGAGATTTTGGGGTGGCACAGGCTGCTGTGGGCAACAGTGACACTATTGGATCTGTGTGCTGATCCCTGATTTCTTACGCTTGCAAGCCTGCTTCAGATATCACAGGGCAACCCCCTCCCGATACTAGACTTGGAGCCTGTTTGACTTTTGGATGCCCTTAGAGATATTAGCACAGTAAGAGCGGCCCTGTTAAAGGTGACAAGGACCTCACCCCCCAGCTATTTCCGAAGTGCACTGGTATACACAATTCCTTTAAATCATGTGGCTGCAAGATGCCTTGACCTCTTAGATTCAGAAACTGCAGCCTTGGAGCAAGAAAATGTCAAGCTGGATTTTTGCTGATGCACTCCCTCCCCCAGCAGCCCCTCATCTCTCCGGCGTCCACCAGCCCACACTGGTGTTTAAG
This sequence comes from Pygoscelis adeliae, assembly GCF_000699105.1. Classification (NCBI taxonomy): domain Eukaryota; kingdom Metazoa; phylum Chordata; class Aves; order Sphenisciformes; family Spheniscidae; genus Pygoscelis; species Pygoscelis adeliae. The sequence continues at coordinate 194,047 of NW_008825544.1, forward strand.
ACATTTCACAATCTCCGTATCCAAGGGGGACATTTAAATTCAATGGATCTGTCTGGGAGGACTTCCCCCAGCTCTGAGCAGGAAGGTTGTCTCCAGCTTACTGTCTGTCACTGGCCATTTGGGGCTGAGCTCTCAAGAGTTTTTGTGCAGGAGATGCATCACTTGTGGGTTTCACCCCTCCAGATGACAGTGGAGCGCTCTGACTGCACAGTATCTGACAGGCAGTGCATCAGTACAGTTAACCCTCTTCCTTCTGGCTTCTCCTCCAGCCATCTGACCTCCTTCTCCGTGAAGATCTGAGATGTCACTGCTGATTTTTAGCACTCTGTTTATGGGATGTCAATTTTCCACTGGGGTTGGTTCCTGCTGCACAGGAAGCCCCCGTGCTCCCAGGTACGAGGAGAGCATTGCTCTGCACTCATCCAGCTGGTTCTGGCTCTCTGGCAGCACATCCCATGTTGTTCTTTGTTTGCCATCCCAACTGGGCCACATTTTTGTCCTGTCCGCTTGGGATACCTGTGGAGGTGGGCAAACAGTACTCCACGATGGAGTCTGAAAAGGCAGCGCTTCCAAATGCTGTGAATCTGTGGGGTCTGTCTCCGTCCACCCCTCATTCTTCTGCTCTCCTCGCATGCAGCCCACTGTGTCTTCTGATAAATCAGTGGATTTTTTTCCTCATAATCTCTTGGTTTCTTTTGTCCAAAGGGGCTGTTTTTAAGACTGATGTTTTCACAGCCTCCTGCAGCCGAGGTGTGGAGGTGAGGTTTCTTGTAGAACAGAGATGATGGCAGCCTTGTAACAAGGCTGTTTTCATTTGAGACCTGGGAGCATGCAGGGCTGCATCCCAGTTTTGCTTGTTTCGGATATCTGGAAACCCAGGTTTGGAGCTAGTCCACCCCAAGCCTGCTGGGGATGCAAGTCCTTGAGCTGAGCTTAACCAGACTCCAGGTGAGGCAAGAAGCACCCATGTGGATGTGGGGCGGTGGGACCTATTTCACATGGGACGGGCTTGTCCCTCTGGGCTCTGCCCAGTGCCATCTGAGGCCACCGAGCAGGAGGAGGAGTTGCTCTGTACCTCCTGCTCCTACAGAGGCATCTCTAGAGCTCCTCCTTGTCATGCCTTCTGTTTCGGAAGATGTGTCATCTGCAGGAGTAAGAGCACAATTTTCTCTATCTTGAAGGAAACAAAAGATCAGAACAGGCTTCAGACAAACTGCTTCTCAGCAGATTGAGACTCCGAAAAAAGAAATGGTTTCTCATAGAACTAAAGTTTTTTTTTACTCTGTTTTAACCACTTCTTAATGTTCTAAATATATTTTAAGGCATTTTTTGAACTTACTCTGGGGAATTACTTTGGGAGGGGCT
>NW_008825544.1:195446-201498 GCF_000699105.1 Pygoscelis adeliae
ATGTATTCTGGAGGCAAGCTTGCATTTGTGATGTTAAAACCCGTTGGAAAGTCACACCTATCTCTAATTCCCCTAGAAGATGTAACCTGTCCCCTCACCACCCCTCTATGCCGTGAAAATTTGGAAGCAGCAGAAATTGTCAGGCACTGCCTTCAGGGCACATATTCCTGTCACTCATGTCAGTTCACCTGAGTTTTTCTGCTATTGGCAACTGCGGTTGTTCCTAGTTTATATTAAGTAGTGACTAGGCATTGCAGGCAAGATGAGGGCAGTGAGGCTGGTAGGTACCCCTGCCATGAACGATGTGCAGTCTGAACAGATGGGCAGAGAAGCAGGAGACAAGCCGTGGAAGATCGCTTATGACCTTTCATTTCGAGGCAATGGTGTATAGTTGCTTATGCAGAGAGGGAACAATATTCTCTATGTCTGATTAGTATTAAATATTTCACAACTCATGAAGTCCCGGCGTGCATTAGCATATGGCAGAGTCGCCTCAGTTTTGGCTACTGTGAGAGGATGATTAATTAGTAAGACATTTTTATGTATGAAAGGAAAAACATTACAGTCCTTGCAGTTGGCAGCATGCTGATGTTTTACATTTCTGTAAGGAATAGGAGGATATGCTCATTGGCACACTTCCCTGAAATGTTTACCAGCAAACATTTATGCTTGTTTTCTTAAATAAAATAATTGTATATTACATGTTAGAGTAATAGCATGTTGGAAATAGGCCCTTTGGAAGGGAAATGGGATAGTGTGATCTCCTGCTGCAGAAATGCACTTCTCTAAATGAAAATATACAAATTGCTAGGAGGAAAGTTAAGCTTGGAAGAGGAAAGGAAGCAGGGAAGAGATTTGTAGCAGAGCCATTAAGAGCGTTACGAGGTGGAAATGGAAATGCAGGTGTGTGAAAGCACCAGAAGCAGCACTAGGAAAGGGATTAGGGGAGTGAGCCATACTGATAGCTAATGACAAGACTGACAGCCGAACCAAGAGGCGCTGCCAAGCATGTGGCTTGTATCAAGACCACATCACATACCATTTGTTAGCGGAGAGCCTTCACTCCAGTAACAGGAAGATGGGACTAGGACAACTCATCCTATGTGCATTTGTCTTCCCATGGTCTCAACAGGAGGGCAGATGGCGCGTGAAGATGCCCAAAACCAAAGAACAAAACACAACGGGCAGCGACATCATCTGAGCACCTGAGACTTAGCAAGCATGGTCCTGAGACAGAAAATCCCCCCGCAATAAACGTTTGAGTCCCGAAATATGTAAGAGGCCAGCGTCCTGGGCTGCAGGGGCTGTGGGAACAACAGAGCACAAATTCACCCTGGATGGGGACCCTGGATTCACCCACCCCGAGATCCTCCTGCAGCTCTCACGCTTTTCCAGCTGCCGGCTCCTTTTGTGACCCCACTCTGCAGGTCCTCGCACCGGCTGCTGAAGGAAGAAGACTTTCTGTGCAAACTGAATGGAGGTTCAGCTTATCCGAGCCCTGTCTCCTCACAGCCTCCGCACTGGTTTGGAGTGCATCAAAGAAAACCTTTTTTTGATCCCTTCCCAAATAACAAGATTTGCTTTAAAGCAGTGATGTACTGTTACAAGGATGCTCAGGGTGGCACAGGCAAGCTCCGATACCATATGGCTTGTGAAGTGGAGAGAGCAACAACAAACAGCAAGACTTACGGGACAACAGATCCCAGAACCTGGGAGAACCACCGGCACCCTTGTCAACAGATGAGGACTTTCAAGTCTCTCCCAGAAACTTGTTAAGTCATGTGCTGAGGGAGATATCTTGTCTTATGAGCTCCATGCGATGACCAGTCCATCGTCTCTGTCAGTGATCTGATCTAGGGTCAGACAGCACCAATGCCTAAAATGGCATCTTCTCTCAAGGTAAAGTACGTCTAAATTTAGTTTCCTGAGACAGAAAATGGTCAGACCTCCAAAAGCAGTTCTGCAAAGCTCTGAGCTGCCAGGACTGTTCTCCATGCATCAGCACCCGCATGCACCAAACGTAATGCCTCTTACCCATGCCTTCATGGGTAACTCCTGGAGCTCCCAGCACCTCCCCTCAGCCACCTGCTTTCCAAACCCGACTGTACCATCCCAGAAACATTTGGCTGATTAAATCCATTTCACTGGATTGTGACAAATCGCTTGGATCACCCCAGAAGAGCAGCTGTCCATCCTGAACCCTGTCCCACTAAGCTTTGCCATTTGCAAACTGCCAGTGGGGACTTTTACGTCATTACTGCAGTTCTGAAAGTGTGCTCGCCCAAGAACTACTTCTGGGAGATCCTTTCTGCAGGACAGTTACCAGCAAGCTAGTTTTAAATATATCTAATGACGACTGTCTGACTAATTTTGCATGGTACCAAGATTTGTACCAAAGCATCAGCGTAGCACGGAGTCAAATTCCCCGAAAGACTGCACGTATCTCTAATAGTACAATTGCTTTTACCCTTCAAAAGGATGAACATATGTAGGTCACACAGGCAGGGAGGCAGGAGACAGGGCGTGCAGGGACAGAGGTCTGAGCGGAGCGGGAAGGAGCTGTGTGCACCTCTGAGAGGAGTGGCACGCTGGAGGTGGGAGCACGCCTGTTGGGAGAGGAGGGACCAGGGGCAGGCAGAAGCACAGGCCACGTAATAGCACAGAAATATTAGATTCAAAGGTACTGTGCTTTTGGGTTAGAAAACGTAGGCAATTCCCTGTCAGTTCAGGTCAGCACAGGAACATGCACAGTAATGCGCAAGGTGGATAGAGCAGGTAAGCCCTCCAAGCTCCCCACAGAAAGCAATCACAGAAGAAGGTCCAAGGGAAGATGCACATTAGCCATGGTCTTGCCAGAAGACTCAAAGCACCGGAGCCCAGCTTCAGAGAGGCCTGGACCAAGAATCCACCGCAGCTGCCTGAGGGACCACCGGTTCATGTCTCCAGCTCACCACCACTGAGAAACCTATCTTCCTGCACAAACGTCACGGCAGAAATATCCCTTCCCTTAGTGCCCCCAGGAATTTAGCAGCTCTCAAGGTCCATGTGCAAGGATTTCTCTTCGCTTGCTTCTCCCTTGTTGAATAAGCCGTGGCAAATTAGGTCATGTGGAGCTAAATTGAGCATTAACTGCTCTCCCTTCAGAACTACTGCTGCAGCCTCCCCGGGGAAATAAAAACTGTTTCAAAATGTGACTTGGATCAGATTGCTTCCCCTCTAGTGCTGGAAACCTCTGGGCTTTCCAGACATGAGCGGCTGGGAGAAAGCTCCTGGCAAAGAGCAGGGCTTTGGGGAGGCATAAGGACGAACAAGGGCAGGCAAGGGTGTTGGAGTCTCCAGCCTCCACCTGCAACCTGCACGGTGCTCCCCACCCCGCAGCTCTGCTGCTGCACCTCACGGCTCTGCTGCAGCACCTGCTGCCAGCTCCCTGCACACCCAGTGATGCCTCTTCATGCAGAACCAAACCACAAATTCCTATTTCAGGCCTTCAGAAGTAAGTGTAACTCAGAGACAAAAGGCCGAGCACTACTGAGATTCTCCTTCTGCTGTGACCTGCCTGTTCCAGGGAGGAGGCGCAGAGTCCCCAGCACCACTGATCTGGCCCCGAGTCATCCTCGTCCCTGCCGCCCCCCCTACTGCCCATGTAAGATGATGGGTGGGGGCCTGGGGTGTGAGCGGCACAGGCAGGGCAGGGACGTGGGGCAGGGTTTCGCCTTCACATCATTTGTTATGCAGGCAGCGTCCCTGTCTGAGCTGACTCTCTGGGCTGTCCTACAGCCTCTGGAGAAGAAGTCCTCTCCTAGGTCTTCAGCTGTGCTGTCCCAGCTTGCCCTCCGAAACATGTTGCTGAATTGGTCCTTGACAACAACCTAAAGGATGCACAAGTAGGTAGCTCAGAGCGGTGGGATCAATCGCCTTCATGATCTCTAACAGCCCGGCGCTCTCACAGCTGCTGCAGGGAAAAACCTTCTGAGATGCTGGAGCAAGGCGAGTGCTCCAGAGACTCTCCCGCCCCTGTGAAACTTTGCGTGGATTTGACCTGCGCTCGAGCCACATGCTGACAGCCACAAGGATGGCACACGCATCCATGCTCACCACGCTGCTGACAGCTCAGCTCTTTCTCACACAAGCATCCTGCCTGCGCTGCCTGGCAGCAGGAGCACCACGGGGGGCTCTGAGTCCCGCACTAACCTGATGCCTGGGGCACCCCATCCCTCTGTGTCACACGGGACTGCCCCAGAGATGCCTGCTGGGTACTCCTGCCCCACAGGAATCCAAAGTGCTTCACAAATCGGAGCTGCACAGCAAGAGCTGTGAGCAAGAGCTGCTCTCCGTCATGCTGCCTTCAGACCAGTCATTTCTTCCAGATTAAGAAGAGTCTGTCTTTTGGCAGAAAACCAACATTGGCAGACAGGAGAAGAAGCATCTGCTAAATCAGACACATGCAAAGCTTTCCATGTGTCGATGATTCAGTCCAAGGCTGAGTGCAAACGCACCGAGCTTCAAAGGCAGCCGGATGGTGCGTCATGGGACGTGCAGATGGAGCAGTGAGGAACATGTCCTCCTCATTTTGAAGGCACCTGGGCTGGGGCTGGTCAGCCTCCTGTCTCTCTCCCGGAGAAACCCAGCCTATCCGGCCAAGCCCAAGAACTTTAGGATCAGTATTTCCTAGGCACAGCTCAAGCAGTGATGGGCAAAAGGTGGCAGAGAACTTCTTCCTAGGACCTCAGGGGCTACTGTGAGACAAGGCGAGAAGTTTGGTACTGTAAGAAGCAGGAATAATGGGTTAAAACTTGGCAAGGGCTGAGCCAGGGAACGGCTCCAGGCAGTGAGGTCAGGCTGTGTAGGACGGAGCCTTTGGATACACATGCCAGCGTCACTCTGTGGGCTCTTTTTTCCTTCCCACTCTTTTCCCAAGCTGCCCTCTCCAAAGGGCCTGTCCTCACATGCAGGTTCGATGGGTATGTTCCAGGTTAGTTAATGAAACCCGAGAGCTGGTTGTGACTGCTTTGGCATCAATGAAATCACACTCTCCTGTGTGTAAGATGGTGATAAATTCACGAGGGTCAGCTTAGCTTGATACAGGCTGTTCGTCCTCTAAGCACAGCACCCATCCCCAAACCCACACCACTGAGGTAACTCCCTTTGAGGTAAATTGAGCTTTTGTGGGGCAAAAAGGGCAAAACTCACGGCATTTACAGAGCTGGGCGCCTTCTCTGAGGGGGCTCTGCTGTTTGTCCTGGTAGCCAGAGACCCTGTAGCCCAGGAACACCCACTTCTCACTTTCAGATGCTGGGTGTCCCCTTTCCCCCTGCATGATGGACCAAGCTAACCTGGCCCATCGTGCTCTGATTCATCCCCAGTTACATACTGGGCTTCAGCTGGGGCAGGGGGGACCCAGGGCTCTACTTTACAGGGCTCCTAGAAATCCTGCATAACAGCTTCCAACCCAGGCATCCGCCTGAACTGATAACCGGGCAAAGGGTGGTTGCCAGGACATATTATACTGCTGAACATCCCCCTGCTCCAAAAACCACCTTCCCTGTAGCTCAGCACTGCTCCTGCCGTGCGGGACGGGCTGCAAGTCACTAAATCACACCGATGCCCCAGCTACCACCCTCCCCGCAGGCAGCAGAGCCTTCCCTGCACAGCACTGGTAGGCAATGGCTAGTTAATGACGTGTAATTTACTGCCCTAGTGTTTATTGCCAGGGGGAATTATCCAGATTAATCACAACTGCTACTACAAAGTTCTGTAATAAAAACCTAAATGAAATAAAAGATGGTCAAGTGATTCATTGATGGAAATCCCTCCCCTGTTCCCAATGAAAGTGCTTGCTGTAATCTCGGTGGCATTGTTTCTTTCAGTTCCCTGACTTTAATTCATAAAACACTGTTACGGCTTGGAGATATCTTGCAGGTTGGGAGAGCTGGGAAAGGGGTAATTCCTGCCAGGAAAATGGCAATGAACACTTCATGGCCAGCGAAGCTCAGGCAAAGCTGAACGGGAGCTGGTCTGTCCGTGCAGCGTGGGGCAGGCGAGAGGAGTGGCC
>NW_008825544.1:201509-231526 GCF_000699105.1 Pygoscelis adeliae
CCCGTGTTTTGCCCCCCCCCCCCCTCCCCCGGCGGTGTCTTTTGCGGGAGTGCTGGCCCCGAGGCTGGCTGGAGGCGGCTGTGCCCCAGCCGCTCTCACCGCAGGCAGAGCTCAGCCACGCTAAGGGCTGCACGACCTCCGGAGAGCACACCGGCGTCCAGGGGTTTGTCTCCGCGGCCGACCTTCCCGCAGCCGCTCTGCAGAAATAGCCAAGGGAGCGGTAAATCAGCCAGCTTGTCTCTGGCGGCATCCAGAGGACACCAGCACCAAGCCCGGCACTACCTCACCCTGCTCCTGGCTTCTGCAGGGCCATGTCTGTCCCACGCCACGCTAATCACAGAAGCTAAGCTTTGCAATAAGACTAAAACTGTGTATCATCTTTTTTCTTCTAGTTCTTTTCAATCTCTTTTGTAGCATGAAAAGGTGGGCGTTCTTCATCAAAAAGATGTGGGTTTTGATGGGGCACTTCAAACATTTTTTTCTCAGCTTCCAGGTGCTTCCTCAGTGACAACTGGAGGCTGTTAAATCCTTTCCAGGTGGTTGTAGCAGGTTGGAAAGCTCATGTGTGTCTGTCAGGGGCAGTAAACAGTACCTTCTTCCAGCCAGCATGCCTGCCAGGTTTGCTGCTGTGGTCCAAAACACTGTGTTCTACTCCAAAGGAACCTTACCCAATGTCACACCACTGACGGTCACAACGTGCCGTATTGCCCGCTGCGTGCATCTCCTTCCTCAGCCCCCCAGATCAACGGTGCTGAGAGCAGGACCCTGTCCTGCACCTTTGCCCTGTGCCAGCACCAGAAAAGGGGAGCCGGCAGCATGACCTGGACTCAGCAACTCTAATGTGCAGGGTAAGAGCTGTGGCTTGGGTCCCACAAAGGGGTGGCTGAGCAGAAGGCTGGATCCGCGCAAGCTGTCGGCAGCTGGAAAACAGCCTGCAGCTAGCCAGGCTTCCCCTTGGGAAGTGTCCGCCTGACGCAGGTTTTACTTGTTGCCTGAGATGAGGAGCAAATTCAAGCTGTGTATTGGGAAACTCCACATGCTTGGGGGACCGCAGGAGCCTGTCCCACTTGGTCAGCCCACCGGGAACCTCTGAGAGGTTCCTGGAAAACCCTTGTGTTTGGCTCCTGCCCTCACAAGCTGTTTGCCAGCAGCTAAGAAAGCCCCTCTGCCAGTCAAAACCAGAGGACTTCTGTGCTGCACAGAAGAGGAGAAAACCCTGAGAAAGTGGTCTAGGTATCTCAAGAAACAGCTGATGCCCTCTGAAAAAAGATTGCATTTCTTCCTGATGCTCTTCGCCTCATCCTTTCCTCACTCCCTTGTAATTGCCATGCTCAGGCACCGACGAGTTCATCAGAGCAATGGCACCCATGCGCTCTTGGCAACTCGTTTGATGGGAATTTGGAAGGAGTCGCAAGTGCTGGCCTGGTGGTGAGGTTGGTTGCTCAGGCTGGTGTCTTGTTTGGTTGGCTTCTGGGGAGGTTAGAGACAGCTGAGAGTTAGCGCAAGGCTTTGACCCTCCAGGTTAGGCTGAGCTGCCGTGGACTCACAGGCAAAAGCATCCTGCAACCCTCTGGGCTTAAGGCACTTTCTCCTCTGCCACTTGACATCTGCAGACAGCAGGAACCTTCTGGGACTTATCCCCTTCCCCGCTGTCCTCCCTTCTTTGGGGAGGTCAAGGCAAAGAGGAACCCAACGGCTGAACAGGAGGCCAATGAGGCTGCCTAAGAGCAGGCAAGCCTGGAGCCTGGGCAGCAGCGCAGGACCTCTTCTTGCCTCTGGAGCGCCTCCAAGCCCAGGATGTCTGTTGGATTTGTCCAGGGCACCCAGCCCAGCAACTCCAGCGGCTGAGCAGCAGAACACGGCCTTGGCAGGGAAAGGTCCCTCTCTCCTCATTCTGAAAGCAGGTAGTCGTAAGTACCCCGGGGGACGTTGCTGAACACGCGTGGCCTGTCGGAAAAATATCCACATTTCCTAAAACAGTCTCTTGGCCAAGGCTGAGATGTACTTTAATGAGACTTGAGTTTGAATAAAGCTGGTTTAAACAGATCATTGGTTTACTTAGTTATACAGTGCTAAGAATGAATAAGATTCCAAGTTTCTGCCAGAAACAAATGTATGTTTGCACAGATTGAAAAGGTTACCTGTTTTCACTCCATCTGAGATGGGTTATTTACCATAAATATGTTTGTACTGGAGTTGTGAAAATTAAGGCATGTTGATTGAAAACCTTACAGCAGATGTTGTCTTAGCATCCCCCAGGAAACTGTCACAATCGTCTTTTCTTAATGTGGAAGTCACACTTGCTACAGAAACAGTTTGGGAAATGAATGTTTTGCTGAGGAGAGGTTTGTGTTATATTGCCAGTGGAATATCGTATTCCTGTTTGATGCATTAAGCAATGTGTAAAAAATTAATCAAAACTGCATTTATTATACATGATAGCGAAAAAAAAAACCAAAGCCAGACAGCAAGGGCTTCTGCTACTCATTAACTACCTTAAAAATGACTGAAGAGAAGAGGGAAAGTGCCTGTGCTCAGCAAAAAGACTTGAAAATAAGAGTGCTGTCAATAACATCACTGACCTAAAAAAGGGTTTGGTGTGGGACCACATGTGAGCTCCCACTGACGAAACATAGTGCTTAGGCGAGCGGTCATGGATAGCCGAAGGGATCGTAATGCGCTTGGGATCTTTATCTGCTGGGGTCCCTTCTTCATACAAGAAGCAAGCTGGCTGCAGGGAAGCCTGTGCTGCACTAGTCCGTGCTGGCTTGCACTGCTGGGGCCAGGGGTTGCTCAATCTGTCCCTAAATTCAGCTTTTTCTGCGGTGGATGCAGCAATGCAGCATGGACGTGGCAAACAGATGCGACTTTGCAGACAGCTTCTGCTCTGGAAAAGGCAGAGGGTGTCAGCAAGCCGAATTAGACGCGGGCAGCTCTCCTCCCTGCCTCCTGGGGACAGCGGGATCCCAGAACAATATTCCTTTGCTGGTGGCACAGAGAGCAGAAAGCTGTGCTGAACTGCAGGGTGAACTGAAATCTGAGAGACCAGGTGCTCCGGGGCAGCTACTCCGGCAAGATGTGACTGTCCTGGCCACAGGGAGCAGAGCATTACCGAGGTGCTGGTAGGAGCCACGGCATAGCAGTGAGCATGTCCATGAGAGCTGCAGACCCCTGGAGTGGCAGGTAATGATGCTCCGCGGAGCTGCGTGGGAATTCAAGGCTGGAGTAGTAAAGCTGAAGATGTGGGAGCAGAGATGTAACTGAAGAGATCTTGCTGTGATTTATTATTTGACCACTAGAAGCACGGTCATGCTGTCTAAAGAGCCTCTTAAATGAGGAGGCGGGGGGGCAGAAGAATAAGAAATCTCTAGCAATGGTACTTACAGGAAGGTCCATGGCAAAGCAGCGCTGAAGGCCTGAAATGTCAGGAATTTCAATCCTGCTGGTGAAGGAGAGGAATGTCCCACTGGTTATCTGCCACAGGTGAAGTTATGTTGGTGGAGCCTTGCCCAGCAATGGAGAGAGGAAGCTATAACAGCACAAGCACCTCCCTGTCAGTCCTGGAGATAAGCTAGCACCTCTGCAGTGGACCTGGTGCTGGAAATGTGTCTGCGTTTATTCTGCTTGGAAGAATTGCAGCTGGCCCTGAATTTTCCCCATCCTGCCCTGGGCTGGAGGAGGACGCCCTGAGCCTCTCTGGTTGTATATTCATCTGGGAGATACCATGCCAGCCCCTTTGCTCTCTGCCCCTGAGATGTGAGGCTGAGCCAGGATGCCCCCCAAGTCTGGATTTTCAGGTCAATCTAGTGTTGGTGCCTGGAGCGTCTTGAACACTGGAGAGGAGCCAGCACCCACTGCCCAAGTGCAGATGGGAGTACTTCGAGCTGCCTCTGCTGCGAAAAGCGTGGAGGGATGCTGTAGCCCTGAGGCACAGCTGGAAGGACTGCCAGGCTCTCGGATGCTCTGCTTGCAGGGGGAGTGGAGGCTGTGCCCAGTGCAGGACCATGGGGATGCTCCTTGCTGTGTCACTATTGCTAGTTGCTGCTCGGTGCTGAATGAGACCCGGGATTTGGTGGGGAACAGCTGGGCTGACCTGCAGATCCCACCCCATGGGGTGCCTGTGGGGACAGGAAGAGAAAATGAAGGTGGGGGGAAATAGGAGAGACCAACCTGGCTCTGCATTGCAAAGCAGGCACAAAAAGAGGAAGCCTGGGCAGCAAAGTGCATGAAATCTCCTAAAGCAGCTGCTGGTAGGTGCCCACCGTTGGTGGGTCAGTCCCAGCAGGAGGGGATGGGGCTGACCACGCGAAGGAGGCTGGAGAGGGGCAGGCACAGGCTTCCTACAAACGTGGGGACACCAGTTTTAGAGCAACCCTGAAAGCCCCAGAGCTGCTGACAGAAGCCAAGTTTACAAGACTTGTCTGTAAGGACACTGTGGGCAGCGGTAGGAGTGGCTATAAATCCCCTTTTTTCTAGCCTGCTTCCAGAATTGCTTTGCATCTTCTTTTGAAAGAGTTTCTGGTCTGAGGAGCTGCTCGAAAAACCCTGCTCCTGAGTTTGCAGTTCTGTTTGATCTTTTCAGGGGTCCTTTTGAAGGAAAGGACAGATGTCCCTCAAAGCCCTGCCCTTCCCAGTGTGTTGCCACGAGGCCAATGCACTGTTTTGGCACAAGTTCCTTGGAGCAAGGGGCACCCAGACAGAAAGTGAAAGGCACATGGGAGCTTTAGGCTCAAGAGCTTGAACCATGGTAGGGCAAGGTGCTTGCTGCCTGACCACAGGTGGAAACGCTGTGCACATGCAATGGGACGGAGAGCATGGGGGAGTCGCTGGGCACGTTTGGGGAGATTTTGTGAAGGCTTCTGCTACATTTTAAGGCTGGGTTTGATGCAGAACTGCTATTCAGGTTCAAAAGCTTGTTTCCGCATAGAGAACAGTGCGTGGGACTCGTGGGGCAGGGGGAAGCAGGTTGGAGCGGGGGGAGGAAGATGTGCATGGCAGAGAGACGGGTCAGGCTTTCTTCTGGGAGGATTTCCCGGGTGAATGTCCTTGCGCTAGGGTTGCCCTGTTGTTTCCTCCCCAAAGCTGCGTGGGCGGTGAGCATGGTGCAGGGGCCACCGTGAAGGCGGGAGACCACAGGAGGAGGGGGCTTGTGCAGCAGCAGGGGCACAGCCCCCCTTCCAGTCCTAGCACAGTGATTGCCTCGCTGGGGACAAGGAGCAGAGCCCCAAGGAAAGCCATTCCCGGGGAAAAGCCTCCCTGGATTTTGTGTCTCTTGCTGGAGGAGCAAGAGTCTGTCTGCAGCCTGTCTGAGCAAGGCAGTTTCCTGGGGAGACCTAAGCATGCTCAGTCCATCGAGGGGAGCTTGCGAAGGATGGGGACTTGCTGCCGGGATATGCTTTTCTCTTGCCGTGCCCTGCCGTGAGCGGCCCAGCGGGCTAAAAAAAAAGTGGGCAGGTTTCTATGGAAAGGGTAAAAGTCTCAAGTGCAGATGGGAACTCTTTATGAAGCAAATAAAGGGACCAGACTGTGTCTGGTGTGCATAAATATTGTCGAGGCTGAGAGTTAAAAGCTGTGCCTGGCTGAGTGCAGCTTAAATGGCTCTAAAGAGCCACGGCGGCTCTACGACCTCGAGGAGTCAGTCTGCCGGAGGGGATGGGGCAGCTCTAACGCTCTTACGCTGTGTCCCAACATAAAGGCTGCACTGAGTCAGATCCTCCCGGGGAGGCTGTCGGAGCCCCCTTCGTGGGATGGTGATCTGTCCCATCATCTTAAATAAACCCACTTTGCATCCGTTCATCTGCCTCCTCTCCACGGCGCGTGGTTTGGGCTGCAGCCCTGGGTTGGCAATGAGAGCAGTGAGCGGAGAGGAAAAGGCTGGTGTCAACAATGCTTATAAATTGGATAATATTTGGAAAAAGGCAAGGCGGTTAAAGAGATTTTTTTTTCCCCCCCAGCAGTAAAAATTACATGGTAACAAAAAAAAAAAAAAGAAGAAGGAGAGAAATGAAAGGAGAAAAGCTGGTGGGAGGAAAATGGTTCTGGAAATCAGGTATCTTGGTGTCGGAGAAATCGTTTTCAGAGAGAAAATTATTGCAAAATACTGCATGAATAGGATTTTACCCTGTCAGTCAGAAAATAAAGCTAAGGGAAAGGCTGGACTGGTTGCAATTGTAATTGATTTTGACTGTAATTTCGTAAGGGCAGGAACTGTTGGAGCAGGGCCTAGCAAAGACTGAATTCTCTTGCTTGTAAGAAGAGCTGGGTGGCACGCTGCTAGAAAATGACTTATTCCTTGAAAAATGGTGTTTGAGTAAAGTTATTCAAATATCCAAGGTAAATTGAAAAGTGTCACTGTTTAGGGAGAGCTGAAATGTTTAATTTTGAGATTTTTAAAGAAAATAATCCCGTTTTTCTTTTCAAATTAATGTTCTGAAATGTGGTGTGGGTTTTTTTTCAGATTAAAATGAAACAAAACCCCTCCAAATGAAATAAAAAAGCTTTTAGGTTCAATAAGAAAATTGTAACATTTTCATTTTGGAGAAATCCAGAATAGGTTTTATTTATTTTCTTGGTTTAATGCCAGACTGAAAATTAAATACATCGCAATGCTCTGGTGTGTGTATGCTGTCAAAGCACGCAGGGGAGAGTGGGTCAGTTGGGGCTTACTGTGAAGTACATGAGACCTTTTTGTACTGAAGGGGAGAAAATGTTGAAAACAGATGTGTCGAGAAATTTATGAGAGGTTATTTGTCACTGGCTGTTGTAGGCACTGGCCATAATGTCAAGCTTTTCATTGGAAAATCAATAATAATTTTGTCCCCTACGTATTAGCTGCAGCCAGTCGGTCTCTTGCAGACCGGTGGAGATGAGCTGGTCTCTCTAAGTCATCTTGATTTAAACACTTGGAAGGTTTGGGGGAAAGGAAAAACTCATTTGAAAACAACACAAATCATTTTAAAATGTGGTTATTTCTGCATTTTTTTCCCAGAGAACTGCCTTGCACTCGCCATGCTCGGGCTGGATGTCCGCTGAGGACGTGTGAATTAGTCTCTCCTGACTCTTTTTAGCCTGATCAGCCTGTGAAACGCGGTGTGCGCAGTGAGGTCATCTGTCCGTCTGCCGGCAGCTCGTGCTGACGCGGGGCGGATGGAAAGAGCGTCTAAGTGTCTGTCCTTGGCTACACAGCCACGTCCTAGAAAAATCGAGCCCAGACGGGCTCTGACTGCTCGATAAGACGGAAAATCGCCGGGGAGGAAGCGGTGTCCGGGCGAGATGTTTGCGTGGATGGAGCAAGCCGGCAACACGGGAGACGGGGAGGTTTCCAACCACCAGATCACAACAGAAGACAGCCTCTACAGGAGAGGTGGGGACAGCAGGAAGGGAAAAACCCTACTGTTTCAGAGAAGGCATATGATAGCTTCCTGGTTAGAGGGTGTTTGCAGTGGCAGGACTCTGGAGTCAGTCTTGCTCAGGGTGCTGCTGATTCGCTTTGCTTTTTGGACCTTTGTTTCTGTTCTTTTCCGTATTTTGCCTCGAACCTGCGTTGACATCGAAATGAGCAGTACTTCTTGACAGCTACCGACTTTTACACAACAATTGTTGGGTTTGCTATTGTCTGTATCTGCATGGCAACGGGTACAATTTTCCTTGCATCTAATTTCAAATGATTGCGCATCTCCACGCTTATCCCCCTTTCTTAAAATTAAAAAAAGGAAAAAATCATACAGGTGGTTAGCTGGTCTCCAGGGGAGGGTCTTTCAATTTAATTTTGATCTTTGTGCACCCACTCACAGCTTCACAGACATCTCGGACGTGACATTTTAAAAGCTGTTGCTGGTGTGCAGTGAGAGAGAGCCATTCTGTGCAGCAGTGCATTGGTTTTTGCATGCCTACATGGGTGATATCTTTTTTAAAGATTAGCAAAACACGCAGCTTAAACCATGGCGGGGGAGTCAGAGAACATGCAAGCCTTCACAGAAGATGCCATGTGGCTGGCTGGCTGTCAGTCGTTTTTCAACGTACGGGAGTTTGCCTTGACCATGCCATGATGCCTGCAAAGGGGCGTCTTAGAGAGACGATCCTTCTGGAGCCCATCACCTTCTGCAGACATCCAGGGTGAGAGCTGGGTACCAGAACATACAGATTTGATATTATTTGACATGATCTGGAGTGTCCCAGTTGGCATCCGCTGCCTTTCCAGGAGCCTTTGGGTCTCCCATAGAGCCCATGGAAATGGACAGGATACCCTAAGACTTCCACAATGGCACAGGACACCTGTATTTTGGTACCCAGTGTTTTCTTGGAAGTAAGGTGGCCTCTGGGGACCCACAGAAATTATTTCAGGATGCTGGTTCATGTAAGGCTTGCCACACAACTTGGTATTGGTGTCAAGTGGACGTGTTTTGAGAGTGGATCTAACACACGCTGCTGAACAGTATTTTGCAGTCGCTTTGTTTTTTATCCTGGAGATGGCAGACATGTTCACGTTCAACTTAGACTTTGCCCTGTGAAGTCAGGTTTAATACCTATATTTGCTCCTTGTTTTATAGGGGGATGCAGTTCAAGCATGAATATTCTGCCCTGCAGGCTGGTTGTGCTTTCAGGTCAGGTAGTGTCTGCTTTCTTAGTACGGATTGTCCTGCCAGCCTACAGAGGAATAAGGTCCTGAAATGCGGCAGTGGGTTGCCCTGTCTGTCCAGGCTCTCAGGCAAGCCACCCAGTACGCACTGGTATAAGTGAGCTGGAGTTTAGTCTGTAACAAAGGTCATTATTCTTGTTCAGAAGAAAAATAAATGTCATCTCTCAGGCAACCAACCAAGACGCACTGGGAAAAAGGGAGCGGGAGTTAGTCTGTAACAAAGGTCATTATTCTTGTTCAGAAGAAAAATAAATGTCATTCATCCCTGAGCTGCTCCTTCGCAGCGAAACCCCCAGGTAATATACGCCACCACAGCAAGCATCGGAGCTGTGAGAAACCCACCTTGGCTCCAGCACACTCCTGGACACCACTGCTGGTGGCACGGGGGCTGCAGACGACCAACAGCTCATGGTGCTGGTGGAGCAGGGTGAGCCCAGCTGCTGCTTTGCCCGATCTGAGGGCTTCAACAGCCTCCTCTGAGCTGAGAACAAATCCTGCTCCAGGTCACAGGAGCAACCCCCTTTCTCACCCACCTTTCTCAGCACTTACCGCTCCCTCCCGTGGCTGGAGCTGCACCTGCTGCTTTCTCATTAGCCAAGTGCATATGGACAATGTGGTAATTGGCCACGAACGCACGAAGTCTTCTGCTTTTGCTACTCAAGCCTGGGGCTTGTGATTAAATCCCAGCTCCTGGACTCTGCACGAAGCTCTTGTCTGTGTCTCGTGCACACCCACATGCCTGTACGCTCACGGCCGTGGCACAATGTCGCTTTTCTGCCGTGCACTGCAGTCTCTGGAGATCAGCAATCCCAGCAAGAGACCGTGCCTATGCTAGGAAGCTTTGATGGAGGCAAGGGAAGAAATCTAAGCAGTAGTAACAAAAAAGAACAAGATATCCCAGGATACAAGCAGCACTCCATGGAGTTAGTCTGACAGCCTGATGACAGGGTAAATATCACTTGTGGAACAGGTCATGAAGTTCTTCAGCAATGCTCTCAAGTGTTTTTGGACCCTGACTGCCTGCAAGCCCCAAGGGTGGTACTTTCTTGGTGTACAGTACATGGCCAGTGGATTCCTTTTATATTCCTGACTTTTTATATTGCCATATAAACGTAGAAGACAGCAATGTATGCTCACGGCGAGCTGTGCTCAGCCAGTCACACCATCTGTCCCTTGCCCTGGTAATTTTTTAACCAATCCCAACTGGGCTCATCAGATTTCCTGAAGTTTTTTTGAGAGTGCTGGGAGCTGAGTAGGAAGTCCATCTCTGCCCAGCTGCAAGAAAGTCCACCCTGCGAGCTAGCTGTCTGTCTAGTCTGGTGGCCAGTGGGTCAGCATGTGCAAATCAGAGACCAGCTAGACATGACCAGCTCACGCGAAGTGGCTTGGTTAGCATAGCATCAGCGTGTTCTGTATTAATCCTACACTGGTAGAGAGTGAAGAGCTAGCGCAGATCAACACTCCCAGGGCTAATTTATGGAGGCAAAATGTAATTAGCTGGGTTGGAAATACTGAACTAAGACCTCAGGATGTGGCAGAGGTGCTGCAGGACTGTTACAGTCCATAGGGAGGCCTTCAGAGGTGAGTTATGGGGACGGTGCCGTGTAACGCTGGGTCAGCACTGCAGCGCTCTTGCTGCAGCGGCGTGCTCTGCCTTGGGGATGGACTGTGCAGACACGGTCCTGACTCCCTCCTGCTGCCCTTTGTCACGGCGCGGGAGGGGAGAGGTTTTGGAGAAGACACTTGACTGTCTCCTACTGTACTTGGACACTTTGAAATTCTGCATATTTGAATGTGAAGCATCACGATTCTCACATAAACTCTTTGCATAAAATATTTTTACTTTCGGTCCTTGACAAGTTCCCCCCCCCAAAGGGGCTGTTGCATGGCATAACAGTGACGGTCTTGCTGAGCACCAGCCTTGCCATTCCTTTCAGACTGCACCATTCCTCTTCCTCACTGGTTTTGGTGTCAGATCTGTTGAGTTTGCAGGTAAGATGATGACCCCTGTAGCTGCCGCTACAGGACTTTTTTCCTGGGACCTGGGAAACACGCCAAGTTCTCCTCTGGGTCTGTATTAAGATGCTTGTGTGAATTTGGCTGTGTGTGCACATCTAGTTGGGGAAAGCGATGAGGCTGGGTTGATGCCTTTGCCAAAGACCCTTAATCTCTATGTGATTTACCTGATTCCAGCAGGAGCCGGAGGTATGGCACCCTGAGCTGGACCTACAGTCCTGTTGAAGGCACGCAGGCCAGCAAAGGCTCCATTCCCTGCCTTACGGGTGGGCATCTATATGGCTGGCAGTGATAAAGAGAAGGCATGGTCTCACTCCGTGAGGATACTGTTCTTGTTGTGCAGTCTCCATCCTTCACAGACCCGTCCTTTAGGGGAGGGTGCGAGCCCTGGCTTTTCACTGCCAGTGGTTACACGCTGGAGAAGTAAACACCTAAACTTTTTAATAATGGCAGTAACAGATAGACAAATTTCCCAGGGCTGGGGCAGCTTTGGGTGTCTTCACTGGATGTGAGCTTGCTGCTGGGAATGAGGCCATTTCTGTAGCAAAGTGTTACACAATGGAGGTATTTTTAGCATTTCTAATTCTGCTCGTCACCACTGGTTGCGAAGGATGTAGCAGAAGAGAATCAGCTATGCCAAATGACCAGTAATCCCTGGATCTCACTGGAGGAGGGATGGAGGACCAAGAGGAGCAAGAACAGCACTGCATTCTCCAGTATTTAAGTTCCCCGGTGCTGCTGAGCTGCAAAGAGAGCGCGCTGGGCACTGGCACCGTCTCTTAGGCTTCCCATTGGCAATCCCAACACAAGTGCTGGCTTAACAATGTCGTTTTCATGTCTTGCCCTATGAGTCTATCCATCACAGCATAACCTGCTAAACATACTATTCTGGGTGATTTTATAAGGTGCTGCCTTGCTACATGTTATGGATGTGGAATGTCATCGGTTGCAGTGTAATTCTTCAAGATCTGATGGTTTGAAAAAGATATTCTATTTATGCTAGAGAATGTGTGATAAGACATTGCTATTGACCTAGAAGATGATGGTAATGCTTTACCGTGCTGGGAAATACAGCACACAACACACTCTGAAACATAAGGCGTTACTGCACTAGTGAGAGAGGTGGTTATGCACTCACAGAAAGATTTCACAGATTTCACCAAAGTGATGATCCTGTCTGCACACCACAATGAACAAGCATCATTGCAAGGGCATGGATATGGCCCTAACTGAATCATACAACTAAGCTGACGTGTTGCAAAAAGTAACCAGAAAAAATTAAAATTGCAGTAACTCTGGCCTGTGGAAGGGCATCATCTGTTTGCAGACCTGCAGACCGGAGGCGCCTGCGTGAGCGTCAGTGAAACATTCCCAGCAACACGGTTGAAATGGAGTTATCAGGAAACTGAAGCTTTCCCAGTTGGCAATCACTGTGTTGTTTGTGCCTGACAAACTGGCAGCATGTGAGTAATTATCTAATTAACCTCAACCCGGCAGAGGCAGTGCAGGGGAAGTGACACATCCCTCCCGCTTTATTAAGAGTCACTCTGTTTCCCAGTGGGTTTTGGCAAATGAGAAGAGGAGAAACACCCTCCCACTAAATGTGGTAGTGACAGCTGGTGCTTCCTGATGTTGGGGATGCTTGCTGATATGGCTCCCAGCCCTCTTCCAGGACCAAGCCTGAATCCATGCCAAGAGGCAGCCATTTCAGCTGCAATACTGTACCCGGGTCCTACGGAAAGAGGCTGGTGCAAAGACTTATGAGACTTTGTAATCTGAGGGGATACTAATGGCACCATGAATGGCATTGCAGCCAGAGTGCTGGCTGGCTGAGCACTGAGAGCTCTTACCAGAGACAGCACAGAAAAAGAGCATCTGAAGCAGTGCCGTGGCCCAGTTTTGCATGTGTTTGCGGGGGCCGTCTCCCCTTGCAAGCAGGAGCCACCCGAGGGTTTCTCTGAAGACTGTCCAGCCAGGCAATGCACGTGGTAGCGATGTGTCGCTGGAAGATAAGAGAGTGCCAGGCCCTGGACATGAAAACGGCTCTGATGGAGGAGACGCTAATGGTGACCTGGAGAGCAACGGTTAGGAAAATGATCTGGCGTGGCTAGGAGCAGCCAACCTCGGGCTTGCCAAAGCCAGGGGCACTGTAAGAAGGTGAGTCCCAGGCACGTGGAAGAATAGGACAAACTGTATCTCAGGCACACGAGGCAAAGAGAATCCACCAGATTCAGAGATATGCTGGGTGTGAGGACTACAGCATAGTGCAGGTAGAAGATGACACTGGTGTGAGAGGCAGGGGTAAATGGGAGGACGGGAGGGTTCGCAGAGACCGAGGAGGGTATTGATGGTAGGGTCAGGGGAGATTGGGACCACTGCTGCAATAAAGTGTCACTGGAGGTGAGAGATGGGGGAAGACATCAGAGAAAAGGCCAAGGCTTCAGCTGAGATGAGGAGACAGTTGGGACCCAGGGGAGGTTGCAGAGCCATCAGCAGAGATGTATTTTCTGCTGGGGCTGCCAGGCACAGGCAGAGACGAGAGCAAGAACAGACCCTGTGGGGCCTGCTGTGAAGTCGGTGGCTGGACAGGGACACACCGAGGAGAGGACAGAGGTTAGCGGGGACACCAGATGGGGTGGTCAGAGCAGCCAGCGGAGGACGAGATGAAAGAAGGGCAGCACGGCTGAGGGTTTCAGTGGAGCCAAAGGCAGGAGAGGGGCTGGAAGAGGGGACTGCGGGCAGCGAGATGGATATGTGCTCAGGAGGCTCAGTGAAACGAAGGCAGCTGTGGAAAAGAGCCGAGCCAGTGGGGGCTTTGAAGGCTGGTGAAGCTAGAGGTGATCCTCGTACAAGTGGGGACAAGCAAAGAAGGCAACAAGCGGGGAAGGAGCTGGGAGCTGGAGTCTGGGTGGCCGAGGGTGGACCATGGTGCAGGACGTGGCCCTGCTTTGCAGTCAGGCCAGGGTGAGAGAACTAAGAGCTGGTTTAGGAGCAATATACTGAATGAAATTTTTCATTTTGATGTCTTAAGAAGTCTTTAGTTTACATACATACACGAGCACACAAAAAAGCACTTATATAGAAGGCTTTGGGATTTTCCTTTGCCTTCCTTTTCTTTTCTTTCTGAAGTGAAAGAGGTTTGTTTGGTTTTCTTTCCTTCTTTTTTTATCCCTGGAGAGAAATGTTAGACATGGAAAGCAGAAGGAAAAAGGAGACCCAGAAGCTTTTTAGGCATAAAGATGAAACCAGACAGTGTTGTTTTAACAGAATCATGGAAAAAAATCAGGTTGAAGCAGACAGTGTTTGTAGAAGCATAGGAAGTTCTGGGTGGAACTGGGGGGGCCTCAAGTCCAATCCCTGGACCAAAGCAAGGCAAATCTTAGAGCCAGGGCAGGTTGTTCAGGGCTTTGTCCAGATAAGCTTTGAAAATATGTTTGTAGATGAATGTGGTGTTGGAGATTGCACCGTGATGACTTAATAACCTTGTGTTTAGCCTATACATCAAGTTTCCTGGCCAGTGGCTGCAGCTAATCCCCTTTTCTCCTACACCTGAGGTTCTCCGTTGCTTTTCAGCTCCTCTGTGACAAGTTAGGATCTGCTGGGGGTAACGTAAACCTGCAACATAAGGTAGGAACCTTCTTCAGCCCATGCCAGGGTGAAGCAGTTGATGTGCAGAGCCCAGCTTTGTGCTTGAGCAGCCAGTGACATGATGGACCTGAGGACCTCTCTGCCCAGCACTGTTTCACCATAAAGGCAAGTGATCTGTGACCGGACCTGCCTTTGGTTTGGGTTGGGGAGAGAAAGCCGGTTTGGGAGTACCACCTGCAAACTTTGCATTCATTTTGCCAATGTGCAAGCGAGGTGGGGTTGGGGGAAATCAGTTCTGAACCCAGCATTTAGACCTCTGAAATGTGTGGCTAGAGCCTGAGGGTCTTGTCTGCTCATAGTCGTGCAGCAGCGACGCTGATAACGCAGTGATACGAGGCTGCAGGGACTTTCAGACCCCGGCGCAGAGGGGACACAGCGCATCAGCATGAAGCACCTTCACACCACTGTAACAGCAGAAGGGCTTGTACCAGAGCAATTCCCAGTGAAAAAGCCCTTTTTGTTGGCCTGGTCTGTCTAAGCATTAAAAACTGTGAAAAGCTGGTTCTCAAAGTGATATTCCCTGCCAGGAGCAGAGAGATCCCCAGAGCACCTCTGCAGGTCTGTGTGCATCAAAGCCTCACTTCCAGAAATGAGGAGCTTCACGTTAACCCTGGGCAAGCAAATCCCTGCAGAGCAGCAATTGTTTTAAGCAGACCCATCAGTTGTGCGGGGTATGCATGAGCGTGCTTGAAGGAGTGCAGTGAGAGACTGGCCTTAATGAGATTGCAAACACCAGCCAGCGCTTACCAGCTCTGGTGATGCTCATTATTGCACAGTGCAGTGTCTTGCAATAATTAAAGCATCCCTACCATGTTGTGATTAATTTCTTTTCTAATTGAGTTACGTGGTTACAGATTGTTATTTGTGGATAATTAGCAAGTTTTCCTTCCTTTGTCTACTTAATATCTTATTTATGTTTGTGCTATGTTTCAATGGCACCATGGTCGCACAAGTGCTCCTCTCTCTGTGAACTACATGAAGGATCTTGGGGGGACATGGGGTCCCATCCTGCTGCTTAACTCTGGAGGGCTGGCAGAGCGGGAGTGAGGCAGGTTCACAGGGTGCTTCACCAGGCAGATAGACCATTGCAGAACTTTCCCCAGCCCTCATCTCATCAGATTTGAGGTCTGCTGTGACTGTGCGAGAGCTGCCCCCATCTCTCGCATTGCCTGTGCTCCCCGGACAACCCACCACCTCTTTGGCGCTCTCCCACCTTCCCCCTGGACATGCGCTGCTGTTCCAGCGATACCGGCCATCAGTCCCTGGGCTGCACCACTGTGACCCAAAGCAGATGACACTGTTGAAAAATCAGGCTCCTGCTCTGAATAAATGCAGGGTCCGTTCACTTTCCTCAAGCCTGTCTGCATCCAGCAAGTGGGCTGAAGGAAGTTCACTGGTGATTTGTGGAGACAAGGGAAAACTATTGCTGGGTTCCTCCTGAACTGCCACTGTTTTGGGGTTAACAACCCCTGAGACCATGCCATGGGCATCTCAAACACAGCAGCAGCATCAACAGCTGCAATGTGTTCCTGCTCTCTGATGGTCTTTTTGTTCTTGTAAGTGAAACCCAGCTTCGCCCCTCGCTGTGGGCCCCAGGACAGCAAGCAGATGAGTGCATCCAGGCTACCCCCCAAGAGCTACTTCACAGCCCCAGCCTTGCTGCTGGCTCCCAGCTCCTGTGCTGGTAGCAGCTGTTTCTCTTTGGAAACCGTCCTTGGAATGTATTTGTCTCAGCTGAGTGTACACAGGCCAAAGAGATGTTTGTCTGTGCCTAAAGAACAACTGGTCATGGTCCGGGCAGACTGGAAAAGCCTAGTGCTCAGCTATGGAGCCCCTGTTGGGTCTAGTCTCAGTGGTTGCCTCGGTCCTCCCATGTCGGTGGGGCTCAGGCACAAGCCATTCAGGGAAACGTGTGCGGACCTGGGCTTGCTCCCAGCCCAGGGCAGGGAGGATGCTGCGCTAGCCTGCAGCTGAAGAGAGTTAGTGCTGTACTGCCAGCGCAAGACCCTTCGCCAAGTTGTCCTAAATATACTGCCCTAAATACACAGGCAGTGTTGATACCAGCTCTCCCTTTTCCCAGTTCTGTGTATTTTCTCTGTTTTCTCTCCTGGATATAGCTCAGAGGAGATGATGCAGCCTTTTTTTTTTTCCGATAGCCAGCTCCAGATCAGTTATCTGACAGTTTCCACTGGTCTCTTTCCTGTTTACCTCTGAATGAACACGAGCATGTCTCTAGGGAAAGCAGCAATGGGCAGCGAGCTTCAAAGCGAGTGCCAAGGGGCTAGGGGTGGCTGTGCCCTGAGATGGGGTCTGTGGGGCAGGAGAGCTGGGGATAAAGCACCTGTTGGAGGGACCAGGGTTGGCCAGCTGTAAAGGCAGCGAGGGGATGGTGATGGAGCAGGAGGTGTATGGCATGGGCAATGCTCCTGCCTGTCCCTTTGAAGGCTTTTTAGAGTTTTCTTGGCCTGCATTCAGTTTCAGAGCTACTGTGACCCACTGATCTTTTTCTGCAGGGTGGCTCCTAACTTGCTGTTACCCAGCCTGCCTCTGTGCAGCCAGGTTTTCCCTTCCCACCTGTAAAACTTTGCCTCCTTCTCCATACAGTCACACCCTGCTCTTCTCTGAGCTTTCCTGCCTGTTGTTTTCCTCCTGCCCTCCAGCGTGCTTGCACCTCCTGGTAGCCCACACAGTCTGCCACGTTAATACGCATGCCCCGATGAAACCATTGACTCCTGCAGAAGAGCAGATCTCAATAAAGGTGTGAGCCAAGGTCAGAGATGTCTCAGTGCTGCCCCATCATGACATGTTTATCTAGGAGCTTGGCCTTATGCGATGCAAGATCTTAACACAGGATTTAACGTAGATTTGTTAATGTGTCTCCAGACGTAGCTCTGAGAAGCGTCCAGAGGACTCTGCTGTTGACAAAAGGGTGGTGGCCTGGCTGTCCAGGGACATGGGTAGGGTTGGGTTTTTTTTCCCCACTGATGAAAAACCCCTTTCATTATCTCCTGATTTATTTAATTACAAACTGGTGCTGGAAAAAAAAAAAAGAAGAAAAAATAATTAAGGACAAATGCAGCTGATTTAGCCTGAGGGGCTGAACCCAAAGTATATGTTTCATTAAGGAATAATGCTGCTGTCTTGCTCTTAAACAAACCAACCAACCAACTTTGAAGACTTATCCTTTTGGATGAATAAACACTACAGCCAAGCGTCTTGTCCCAAGAGCAGGTCACACTCCAGGGAGGAGTCCTCAGGCTTGATCCATCTCCCCCAGGCACACAATAGTCACAGAGGGAAGGGACACGGGGAAGTCTCTGCTCCATCCCCTTGCTCAGAGCAAGACCAATTTTGAAGTCACATTCAGCTTTGAAGCGTGATCCTGATGCCTGTTTAAAGTCTGGTCCCAAGATCCTTTAATGCATCAAGACCCACCCACATCAGAGACTAGTCTGAGTCTGCGAACTGGGGAAGATCACACAGCCCAAGTCCAAGCTTATGACAGCTGAGACGGAACTGGTTTAGCTGGGAGCATTGCCTGTGGAACAACTGGCCAGGGAAGGCTGAGCAGAACTGGGCTCAGGCAGCAGCTAGAAAACCCTCCTGGTGAGACTGCTCCTTCTCTGCTCTCTGCTTCTCCTTAACCTTCTTGCCTAAACCAGCAAGAAAACCACAGCCCCAACTTGAGCAGGTCTGCTGCTTCCCTGGGAGAAGTCCTATTGCACGCTCCATCGTGCCCAGCAGGACTCTTGTGGGTTCCCTGGGCAGAGTCACCACAGCACTGGGTGGCCATCAGCATAATAAAAAAGTAGCCACCACCCCCCCCCCCCCTCTCCCACCCCCCCCCACAAAAAAAAAAAAAGCCCCCCCCCCCCCCCCCCCATTTTGGCCACACGTGACTCAGCCCAGCCTCAAGCACAGTGCGCAGTGTCTAGAATCGTGTCTAACAGGCATGTTTCTGCTAGTGACTGCAAGCTGGGAACTGGGACTCTGGACATGAGCATCCTCTCCTGCTCAGCACTGCCACCGCACATTTTTGAGCTGGACAGGAGGGGACTGTTTCTTAGTACTTTGGGATTTCTTGCAGCAAGCAGCTTTTTGTCCTTGTGTCAGAGAATATAACGTCCTAATCTTTCTTTGCCAGATGATGCATGGCTTCATAGGCTCTTCTCCAGCCCTTTCTCATCTGTCTCCCCTCTGAAGGAAACAATCAGTCCTTTCAGACTCTCTTCATGGCAGAATGTTTCTGGACATTTATCTTCATTGGTTTTTTGCTCAGAACCACTTTTCACCCAGAGACATCCCCTCTGGGAAGGGGCCACCTGTGCCACACACACCATTTTTCCAAGGCTGCCTCCTTGGCTGGGGTAACAGCTTTTGCTTTCTTAAGGATTCTGCTGTCTGCTGTGAAACATCACAGAAAGGCTCTCACCTGCTTATATTCTCTCAGACTTCACCTGTTAGAGCCTCTGGAGTATTTATATCAGATAATTTTTAGCTACTTTACACCCTTCAGTGTCACGGTAGCTGCTTTTCCCATGGTGTATTATTATTCCATTATTTTCAATAATAGATCAGTAATGGAGCCATTACTCAACACAGCTGCCATCTAATCGCTATGCCGCCGGGCTGGTCTCTCTCCGGCTGAACTCTCCCTCTCCTCGGCAGGTTATTGCAATGCTCCTCCGCTGCTCCGGCAAAGCACCCTTCGTGCTGGGCAGCCGCCTTCATGGGGCTTCACGGGGGTTTGTGAACCCAAGTGATCGTGGGATCAGCCACGATGAGCAGAAAGAGGGTGACCCACCTGAGCTTTCACACATGCAACCTGCTGTAAAGGGGTGCGCAGGATTTAAAGTGCCTCTCGGCTTCCCAGAAAAAATAAGGATGGATGCAGGACCTTATTTAATGCCAACCGATCAGCTGTGGCTGATTGACATGCAGCTGTGCGTGAGTGGTGGTGGGGATGCTGACTCTTCTTGGGTAGCCTTGGGGCACCGTTGGCTCCCTGCTGAGGCACCCCTGCCCCCCCAGTGCATTCCCTTCCACTCCATCCCTGTCCCCCCTTCGACCGGAGCTCCCAGCTGGGATCCAGCAGGCAAACGGAGCTCAAGACAGATGTGCCCAAGTCCAAGCGCCCTGACCGGAGTCAAACCTTTGCTCTGGGATGGGAGTGTCAGGGCACTGTCCCCGTTTCAGACCAGATTCAAGCGTGTGGGCACATGCCTGGGGGGGGGGAGGAGGGAGCCTGAGTGCTGGTCAGGTTTGCAAATCCACAGATGTGCCTATGCCATGGCTACTGCTGTGCAAGGCAGCGAGGCTGTCACAAGCCTGGGAATAAAAGAAAGAAAATTTTTCTTTAAACACAAACCCTTGCCATAAAAGATGAAAATATTAACTGACTGTTCCCAGAACTCTGTCACTATCTGCATATTTTAATGAGGAAAGTTACAGCTATGTCTCATACGGAAAAAATGTCTCCTAATCATTTCTGGGCAGAAACAGTACTTCCTGATCTGTGCTATTTTGGTTTAAATATGATGCCCCAGTGCAATGTCATCAGAAGAAGCCAGAGTGGTTAAAATACATCCAAGTCATGCTTGCCAGCGCAGTGAAATCGCCCAATAATAGCTCCCTGATTTCCTTTCCCTATCTGTGCCATTTTTATTCATTGTGTTTATGGGGAGTTTACAGCAGAGGGGACGGTTGTTCCCCAGACAGGCCCCAGACACAGCAGCAGCTCCAGCACCGCCTCTCCTACGAGTAAATAAACCCCACTATTTTTCTTTTTTATTCCCTTTTTGCTAAGGATGACATAAACATCCGAGTAACAGCCTTCTATTGAAACAAACGTTTGCTGAGCTGAAAGGCCTGACTCGGTGGTGAACTGCAGCAGGGGAACAGGCGCTTGGGCTGGGCTAGCTTGAACACGTTGCTTGCGTTGTTGCAGGCGGGAGGTGCTGAAGAGGGTGCTGGTCTCAGGTTTTCACCAAGTCCCGTGGGCAATCAGCAGGGAATCAACAGGAATTAGGGTGCTCCACGGGGATCCCAAAGGGATCTGTATAAGGCTCATCGCTATTTCCATCAGTTATTTGTGAGGTAATGTAGAATCGCTCTTTCTAAAGCAAGCGGCTGACACAGATCATCCTGGCAATGCATAAAGAATAGCTCAGGACAGGCACAATGGGACAGTCTGGATTCCCCCATGAGCTGGTTTATTCAAAAGGCAGCACAGACCCGTCACACAGCCAGGGCTCGCTGAAAAACAGTGAATCTGGAAAGGTTTTAGAGCCACGCTGAGCAAGCAGGTTACGGGGGGTTCATGGTGCAGTGCTGTAAAAAGCAGCACCGTGCAGAGGGTCTGTAAAGCTGGGACTGAAGAGGCAATTTCCCTCTCTATCCAAAGGGATAAAATCAGGACGACAGGACAGGTGCGTCAGAGCCACAGATCAGACGTGCTGAAGACTCCAGGGTTGATTCACGGGGACGTTTGGGACCTGGGAAGGAGGGAGCTGCCCCGTCAGAGCCCACGAGCCCAGCCTGGCCCTTCCCCACCCGCAAGGCTGCATCCTGGCCAGCCTGCCGCAGGCAGCACCCCGGGAAGCCCTGGATTAAGCTTCCCCCCCCTTTTTTTAATTTAAAAATACAGATGCCTGAAAAATGCATGTGCAGCTTCAGTGAATCCTCCGTCCAAAAAGCTGCTGAGTGGATAAATGGTTTGAAATGGTTGATAGAAAAAGCGGGTCTTGGCATTTTCAGGAAAAGGAGTTCCAATGTCTTTTCATTTTGCAAAGTGCTTGAAAATTAGTTAAAAGATCAACTGGAACTGAAGGAAAATTGTTTGAAGTTCTCTAAATAGGTGTGTGTGTATATACACACACACACACACATAGAGAGAGAGGGAAAAAGGGCGAAAGAGAATTCTGATTTGAATGTTTTTCTTTTTGCCTTAGGTACATTAATTTTATTTCAGTTTTTCATCTGGTTTTGTAATAAGGCTTTTACTTTTTTTTTATTTTTTTGAAGATGTTTCTGGGATCAGGATACAGCTTTGTCCACTTTTCCGCAGCCTGGGGAGTGGGGAGGGAGACTGGCACAAAATCTTGAAGTGCCCTAAAGTTGGCAATGATAGAAAGTACCTGTGCTAATATTTGTGTGTTAGGGAAGAAAAGAAAATCTTCGTGCAACATGAGCGTACCCAAAATAAAGGGTTACACCGCAGTGGTGTGACTGTCACCACGTCAGGGAGGTGTTTTACAGCACAGGGCTGAGGAATTTTAGCTACTATGTTATTTCCTTCCTAGCTAATTCTGCAAGTCATTAATCTTAACAGACTTTTATCGTCACCTGATCTGACCTCCTGTGTAAGGCAGGATGATAAATCATTCATGGGCAAACTCTGGTTCAGTTATGTTGTTATTTACTGAACAGCTTCAGTTCCCGGGGCTCAGCTTGGGTTTTTCACGCTGTTCGCTGCGAGCAGCCGCCGGTCCCGGTTTGTGCTGTTTGACTGAGCCTTGCAGGGTGGAAAATCATTAATGAAGACTGTATTCTGGGGACCGGAGCAGGGAATTCATTTTTGGCCAGATAGCAGTTTCTGCTTACTTTTTAAGACTTTGGCCCTCCGCAAGCACCTTCTGAAGTACCGGGCAGCTTCCTTGTAGCGATCGCAGACCTAGAACTAGAGGCACTAAGCCTGGAATTTTGTGTAAGGAAATAGGCAGCTACTCGCGCCCATCCTCTCCATGACTGCCTCCGAGGCCGCGGCAGCACCAACGCAACAATTTCTCTCCCCGTGCTGTGCCACGCGTGGCTTGTGCCTCCCCATGCTCGGTGGTGCCTCGGTGATGCCTCCCCTGCCCTGCGGCCCATCGCTCCCGAATCGCACCATCACTTACGTAGGTTGAGCAACTTTGGTGGATGGGAGGGATTTAAGTCCCACATTTTATGGTGAGCTAAAAGTGGGAATGTGCTTTTTTTTTTTTTTTTTTTTTTAACGAACAACACTGTGATGGTTTGTATGTATTTAAAGCACATTTCTTCCTAGGAAGCCAGCATGGCATGCTGTTAAAAACTCATACTGAGTTTTTAAATGGGGAAGGAGATAATAATGTAATATGGACGTGTCCTCGGCTGCCTCCATTTGTACGGTCCTGCTCTATTTACCGTCCTAATGCTGTGCTAAACTATTTTACCGCCATCTGTTTTCTTCTGCATAATTTCATTTAAATTCCCAGTCACTGGGTGCTGTAGGTGTATTAAACGTGCTTCAAACTCTCCCTGCCTTTGAGAGCTCTTTTCTCCTTCTCTCCAGCAAGCCCCTCTCGCTGTCCCTGCTCCTGGGTTCAACCAGGCTCAACGGTGCTGAAGGCAGAGTTAAGGTGAGAAGAGACAAGGTCACCAGAGGCCCGCAAGAGCAGACAGGTGGTGAGAAGCCGTCTGACAAGGTCACTGCTTTGGAAGGAGCCGTCTCTCCTCTCCAGGTGCACAGACCCTGGAGAGTGCTCTTGGCTCAGCTGCATGAGGGTCTGCTGCTCTGCTCCAAACGTGGGTCTCCGCATGACCCGTCCACACCAGCCCCGGGTGACTCAGTGGGACAAGGAGCAGCCCAGCACTCCACCCCCCCGCAATGGAGGTGATGGCTGATCACATATTCCAAATGCCTCATTCCCCTTCAGTACTCACTTTCTTGCACAGGAACATTCACTCTTCTCCATCTACGCTGCATACCAAACGCGCTGTTTCTGCCTCCAACGTATTCAGTTCAAGGTCTTTTCTCTAATAGCCTCGTTTTTACCTTTTCAAAAGAGTTCCAAAGAGATCTCGCTCATGACTCGGGAGGTACGAGGGATGGTGCACGGCAGTGCCATCATGGATATGAATCTTCATGGCAACCTGCAAACCTTCAGATGGATCTGAGAAAGGAGGAGATAATGGTGTCCCAGAATACACCCCTCAGTGTTACGTTCCCATTTGCCATTAGTCCTGTGCACACTTGGAGATTAAAAAGAGGCCAGTCTAATTAAAGCCAATATAAATTTGGATCTCCTAAAATATGACTGATTAATAATGTATTATGCTCGAGCAACAAAGAGCTGTAAATTACCCAGGCAGTGGCACAGCCGCCAGCTTGCTGCGTGCCACACTAAGAGCTGCCAGTAATGCCTGGCTTCTAAATCATGTCTGCTTGGGTTCATCTCCAATAGACTAGAAAGACTTAATTCTCTGAGTTCAATAAATAATGTGTCTGTCTTAAACACAGCAAGTAATTCATTGCCTCCTGTGTAACTAGTAGCTCGAAGGTCTTCATTTAAAGCTCTTTATGGGGGAATGAATCTCTCATGTGTTAGGGGTGGTTATGGAGTCTCTCATTTTCGAATTACTGGGTAAAACTTAGCCCCGTTTAAATCTGGCCATTAATTAGAGGAAGTAATTGCTGCTCCATGTCTCTTCAGTCACTCTGACGTGAAAGGAAACAGTCATCTTGGTTTGGTTGTTGCTGGACAGATGCCCATGGCACTCAGCTCTAACTGGGTCCCAACCCTGGAGAAGACGGGACTGAACAGAAACAGAGGCTTTCAGGCTGCTTTTCACATCCATCCAGTTGTGATGCCTAACTTAGCTCCGGTGAGCCTCGGCGCACACCCCATGGGCTGGGGGGCGGGGGTAGAATCCACATTAATGAAAGGTAGGTTTTTGGCTGGTTTAAATTAGCGCTGCTGCCAAGCAAGAGGAGTGGGCTGGGTGGCGATGCCCTGCCTCTGCCACCCCAGGAATCAGCCCTGAAGAGCCCCCTGTCCCCATGGCGAACTGACAAATCTGCAAGCACATGCCAGGGAAGTGTCCGACACGCATCTGCAAAGGTCTCTAATGGTTTAATGAATCCCTCTGTGCCACCAGGGTACGTGCCGGGGGAAATGGCACGTGGTCTTTGCCCGCAAAGGACCATAACACACAAGCAAAATTCTTCCTCATCTTAACAGGATACTGTGTCACTGACCCTCAGGGTTCGGGATCCCTGCCTGCTGCCCTCCCTGCGCTGTGAGGTCCCTGTTACAAACTCCCCACCCGCACCACAAGCTGCAGATTTCCACCCCGGAGAAGCAGCGTGGGCAGAGCCACCGCCAGCGGGAACCTGCTTGCCCCAGCCAGAAGAGCCTCCTCCTCCACCTGCTCTTGCACAGGTTCAGTGGCAGCGCTAAGCCCCTGATTTGGAGGGCTCCGTCCTGCTTTCACCAAAGCACACAGGAGACGTCTGCTCTCTGAGTAGCCACAGTCTGGTTTGGGGTCAGGTTTCCCTTTCTACAAGGTCTTGCAGAGTCTGCTTTTAATTCCCACGTCCCTGAAAGCCACCTGGATGCTATTACAACACCTTGCTGCTGAGGAAGAGTGAAAACATCCCGCTCACCAAGAGGATTTACACCCTTTACTACTGGTGCCTGGAGAGACAAGGGATGAATGCTGCTTCCCACAACATGTGCACAGCAAACGAGGCTGGCTGCGGATCTGATGCTCTATTTAAGGAAGATGTATGCTCCAGCTGCAGGCTAACAGCTCTTGGCTTGGTGATATCCAGAGACCAAGTATTATAAATAATAGGAGATTAGCAACACTCTGTTAATGCTTCAGACTCCTCTGATGTGTTTGTTAATGTCTGCAAATGAGCTGTACTCGAGTGTTTAGCAACATCAAATTGCAAATGTCACCAACAGAGAAATCTAAATCTTTAACTGATTTTAAAAGGCTTTAAAATTGCAGCGCTCCTGTTCACACACAATTCAGAGGAGCGTAAATAACACACAACTTATTTTTACGCTTCACCCTTCATTTGGAGCATGACAAAGGTCTGCACGGCTTAGTGCAGAAACTGCAAGGGGAAGGAATATTTAAAGAGAGATTCAGCGGCGGGAGGCACACGGCAGCTCCTGGGAAAAGGATGCCTGAGCGGTGTGGAGGAGGGAGAGGTACAAGGGAGCGGAGTGAGAATACGAGAGGTGATGGAGAGGAGCCGATCCCATAGAGCAACAAGATCAAGGAGGGTCTGAACACCTAAAGCACCGTTTGCCTTTTCTTGCCCTATATCCTGGCGGTGGTTTGTCAGAGCAAGGGCTCCCCGTGCTCTCTGTCGAGTTCAGCAATAAAAAGAGAGGAGCAAAAGGACAGTGTCCAAAGTCCAGTGTCCAAGTCCAGGTAAGCTTCTCCCAAAGAAGATATCCAAGATGGGGCAGAAAAATCCCACACCAGATGTTCCCATCTCCCTCCCCCCTTATGTTTTTTCCTGTGATTCTGGTAACTCTTGTCCCATGCTGGGATGATGTGGTATGCCAAGTGCCAAGGGAGAGAAGCTCAGCTGAAAAAATCTGGGAAGGCTCCTGGCTACCAGACAGGCTCTGGAGGGACTTGATAGGAGTCCAAGAGGCTGCTTGGCCACTGGGGGAACACACACAACCCTCCCAAAGAAAGTGCTCCCCCACCAGAGAGTGCTTCCTGACAGCCATCATGCCCTGCAGTCAGATGGCAGCATGGCATTGCCCTGCTCTTTGGAGCCAGGGACCTCCAGGAGTGGGGATCCTCTCCTTACCTCTCTTATTCCAAACATCCAGAGACCAGGACTGGAAAAGGCATGTCCAGGCAGTTTTTAGCGTGTGCTCTCTCCACCTCTGGCTGTAGCCACTTCTGGGCTGTGCTATGGCTAACTACTTTCCTGACCTGTGTACCTCCCCATGACCTGAACCGGGGCGCTTTCTTTTTCCCGGGAGGACATGAGAATAGCACGTATACTGGGTGTGGAGAGCTCCTGTAAAGAGCTCCACTAAAATCTGATTTAGGGAACAACATATTACTCTGTTGAGTTCAATAGATCAAGCTGCCAGGATTTACTCGCTCTTGGGGGGAAAAGAGGGAAGGAGATCTAAAAGACAATCAGAAGAGGTAACTTTATGTGTTTTTCTTCGGCAGCCAAGGCTTCAAATTCCTCCAGTAGCAGACCTGTGGATTTCAGCACCCGCATACTCCCGTCACAGGGGAATGGACAGGAAGGGTGCTGAGTGTGCAAAGCTCTGCCACATCCATCACTTTGGGAAATCAGAACAGTCAAATTTATCTGGCAGGCTGATGATTCATTAATGGAGAGCATATTCAGCACCCAGGCAGCAGGGAGATGAAGGAGGTCTTTGTTATAGGAAATGACTTTGTCAGTTGGGGTGGGGGAGATACTTACTGAATCAGTTTTCACCAGTGGTTATAAAAATGTGTTTCATCATGATCAGGCTGCTGTCTTGTCTTCCTCTCCTGCCACTAACACATGCTGCTGCTGCCACTCACCCTGTTAATCACCCCGCTGCTTCTTCGCCTAGGAGCGGCTCTTGCAGTCTTTTTATCTCCTGTGGTTGCACGGCCCCACCAGCCCTCTGAAATGCCAGTGCTACGCAGGCCTGTGGAGGACTGCTCTGCTCAGAGGTACTGGCCGGGAGCTGCGTTCGGGGCGTGCAACAGCTGCAAATGTTGCTAGGATCATGGGATTATCACAGGATAATCCGGGGGGGGGGACACGGACGGACGGACACGACTTCTGGAAGTCTCTACTTCTGCCTCCTGCTCAGGGCAGGGTCAGGTATAGGGTCGGACCGTGTTGCTAGTGAAAGTCTCGGAAAGCAGACAGATGTAGGACTGCCCTCGGGAAGATAGGTCTGGATCAGCAGTAGCCTGGAGAAGTCGTTTCTTGGGGGACCCAAATTTCGATGCGTACCTTTGGTAAGAAATGGATGTGGGCTGATGCACGATGGGCAATTTGCTGGGATTTGGGGCTGCAGCTACTAAAGGGAATTGTTTGGGCAGGAACCAGCAATCACCTTCAGCACTTTCACCCCAGAAAGTGGCTTAGAGTGAAATGGGGTTTGGCCAAATGGTCCTTTGCCAGTGGAGGGGAGAGGACTGCCTGGGGGTGTGCTGCAGACTTGCAGTGGGAGAAGCAGGTTTGGCATTCAGAATAATCTCCACGTGCTGAAAAAATAGTCCAAAATCGATGATAGAAAATTCAATAATAACATGTGCAAAGCACTGCACTTAGGCAGGGAAAAAAAAACCAGTGCAACAAGATGAAAGGAGGAATAATTGGCTCTGCAGCAGAACCGCAGGGCTAGCCTGAGAGGGCCTGACCTGCCTTAGAGGATGTCTGGGAGCAGCAAGCTTCACCCAAGGCTTTCTTATCATGGACTGAGTGGTCCTGCGTGGCAACAGCTCCTTGCTAATGAGATGCTGGTGGCTGTGGTGTCCAGCTGGGGGAAGGCAGTCTGGGCAAGGCTACGCTCCCTCGCACTGCTGGTGCTCAGGACCGTGCGAGGCGAGCCCTGGGGAAACGGTGGGAGCCAGAAGGTTTGCAGGAAGGCTGCGAGAGCAAAGTTGGTTCAGTCTGGGAAAGCGAATGGGGAGACCCACAGTAAAAAAATTCTACGGTGTCAGTGATTGCTATGACAGTAATGAATTAGTTCCTTTTGGTCAATGGGAGCCGGACAAGAGTAACGGCATCGGGGGATACTTCGACTAGCAGTGGCAGGGGGAAATCTCTCTTCTGCCACGGGCTGGGTCTGGCTACCTGGGGGCAGAGGGCTCTGGATACCAGCGATGGTCAGAGCTGTCTCTGGGGAGGGCTCTGGCACATCCCGCCTGGGAACAGCCAGGGAACGAAGGTCTCGTCACTGTGTGCTGGTAGGATGTACGAAAACAAGCCCTACCACTTCTGTAGAAGTTGCACCCCTCCGTTTCCTCTATTTATTTATTAACTGCCCATTCTTTATTAAACCAGCCCTCCATGACTGGGGCAGCAGTGCCAGAGGCAGGTTTGAACACACGTGGGGAACCCCCTGCAGGCCAGGGGGGATGCAGAGGGGCTGGGGCACCCCCTGTGTCTCCCCTCCTCCTTTCTCTCAGCACCTCCCACCCTGCCCAGCCTCCTGCAGCACACTTCAGGCATCAGGATCTGTTCTCCCTCTGCACCAGATGAGCTTGCTCAGCAGGTCCTGTGGATCGTTCTTTGGGAGAAGGTGCTGGAGGCACCTTTTTTGGGAGCTGTTTTTAAAGCTGGAGGACAGTGTGACGAGTACGACCAGGAAAGGGAGGCTTGACACAGCGAAGGCTTTGCAGATCTCCCTAGCCCATCTGGTCTGGGCTCCCTGTCCTTGGAGGATGGTGTCGAGACATTTTGAGCTGTCGTTCCAGCAACCCACGTTTTCACTCGGCCTGCCCCTGTTTGGATCTCTTTCTCGAGAGCTGACTCAGCAGCGTTGGAAGTGAAACTGGAAAACAAAAGGAGTCGATTCTGTCCTTTGAGTGTAGAGAGAGTGGACATTTTTCGTCTTTCCCCAATAAGGAGAACCAGCCACATCCCGGATCACATCCCTGTGAGCCAATAGCTAATGGCAGAGGAACAACTTCACATACAGACTGTATCATCTTCACAGATGACTACAGGCAGCCCCACGCCAGTCATACCCCGCTTGGATGTTGCTGCTAAAATTACCTCCAGGCTGAGACAGAGCCTGGTGTCAGCCCAAATAAACAACTGGCACAGCAGAGCCCAGACAGGAGCCACAACTCCTCCTCATCTGTCACGCGGTGGAGTGACTGTGCAGTGCTGATGAATCTTGGCTGCAGAAATGCAAGCTCTGACGCTAAGCGGAGGCTGGAGTTAATGAATGGGAAGCAGGATTCAATGTGCTTTAGTGTCTGTTTGAAGAGTCAGGAAATACTGGGACTATTTAATTGAAAGTAACTGTGCAAAACCCAGAATTAATTCTTATTAAACATCCACAGTGACATTTTCTTAAGTGGAAATTAAACAGGGATTAAGGTGAAGCCTCCTAAGACTCTCCCTGTTGTGAGCAAGAATATTTTAAGGCACCAGACTATGTTACATTTGAAGAAATGAGCTGATCTTAATGCACTCTTACTTTTTTCCCTCTCTCTGTCTTGCTGCTCAGGCAAGCAGAAGGAGCTGGAAGTACTGGGGTGCTAAACTGGGGTCTTAAATTGTGTGCCTCCTCCAAGCTCTGGTGTCCCACCCGTGTTTGCAAGCACTGCCTGAAATGGGAGGGAAACAGAAGTGCTTTGTGAAGGAAAGCCTGGATGAAATGAGAAAGGCCATTTTCCCAGCGCCCTTGCCCGTATTCAGGAGCCCACGCTCCCCGATCGCACTCTGGGAAACCAGCAAGAAGCATTCATCACAGATCCGGGGGTGGGGGTGGAGATGGAGCTGTTAAACCCTCACACCTGCAATGCCAAGGCCGAAAGGCATCCATGGAGTGAGACACAGGTGTCCAGAAGCAGAAGGTAAATTGGAAGTGAAACCTCCATTTCAGACCTGCAGTACTGCCTTCTGCTTCACCTGGGCACGTTTACAGAGCAGAAGCTCTGCTGGTGTGGTTATATTGGCAGCTGACTAAAGATGCTGGCGC
Organism: Pygoscelis adeliae; assembly: GCF_000699105.1. NCBI lineage: Eukaryota > Metazoa > Chordata > Aves > Sphenisciformes > Spheniscidae > Pygoscelis > Pygoscelis adeliae. The sequence continues at coordinate 231,261 of NW_008825544.1, forward strand.
ACCTCTACCACCTCTATTAGCGTGGGCAAACAGCAGGTAGTGCAACAGCGATCAGCTCAAGGAGCCATGTGGCTACAGGACAGGGTGGGAGCTGTCGGTAAGTGGAGCCCCACCACCATGCCTGTAGATACGTGTAACGGTCTGAAGGGTTCCCCACTGCTGGTATTTTTTGTGTAGTAACAGCAGCTGAGCAATGCAGGAAAAAGCATCTCTGTGACAGGCTGGGGGCTCCATTCGCGCGTGCAGCGTCTGCAGCTGAATCCTCC
>NW_008825544.1:231545-245194 GCF_000699105.1 Pygoscelis adeliae
CTCCGGGGCAATGCCTGCTGGCAGCAGTGACAGGGCACAACGAGCTCCTCACTGGGTATTTTTATCACATGCATTTTAGCCACCAGCAAAATGATAGGCAGCTGAATCTTCTCCAGGAGCCTTCTGCTCCCTGCTTGGAGGTGGCCTGCAGGAAGGACTCTGTCCACATGGGCCAGGCCACTTTGGGGGGTTTCACACCTCTGCCAGCGTGTTCCAAAGGGCATTTTCCTCCTGAGGCATGGAGAAAACCTCCCAGGTTTGCAAGAGCACGCAGTGCCCAGCTGATCCCCCAGGACTGACTGCTCCAGGTGGATTTTTAGGGGTTTGTAGTCAGCCTGGTCTCTGTAGTGCATTGTGAACCGGGGCCATTGGGTGGTCTTTTCCAAGCCCTTCTTGTTCCAGCTTCTGGAATGAAAGTTGTGGTCCCGCCTTTTACCTCTGCCACTGCCTCTGCTTCCTTGGAAAACAACTTCCTGGCTAACTCCTCTGGAAGTTATCGTCTTTACCATCATAATCCTCCAGCTAGTTGTTTCTACATAGTACCACACAACACAGCTTGCCCGGATGAGCCGACACATCCCACAGGCTAACACCCTGCTCCCCATCAGCAAAGCTCTGCTGATCAGCCAGCAGCAGCGCGGTTCCTCCCAGGCAGGCATGCGGGGGCTGCCTGCTCTCGCTGCCTGCACGTGGAAGTGCTCCTGCCTCCACCCTGGAGATTCTCAGCTCCAGCAGCCCTTGCAAGAAGTCAATGGCTTTGTAGCTTGTCTAAACCTGGTTAGCCGGCAAGCACAGTCTTTTCTTGCCCCCATGTCCTGGAGGATCTGTGCTCCTTTGCCTGACTGCACGAGCTGTAATCAGCCTCGCCGTCTCCCACATCAGACCCCCCAACAGCGACTGAAGCTCAGCACCGAATCCACGGTCTGGATTTGTCTGCCCTGTGGTTTCCCTTGAAGTCGGATCAGTTTGAGACTGCAGAGCCTTACCCGATGTTAGCCATGTGGAAGGACAGCACTGGAAGGCTTTGAAGGGCCATCAGCACCTCCGCCCATCTCAGCAGAGGTTGGACCCCATCTGAGCTGTCAACATGTTTGAGAAAGAAAAAAAGAGGGTGGAAGAGTTGCCAAGAGGAATGCAGTGTCACAGGAAAGGAGCTCAGTAGGGGACCCTGAAGCCTCCATCGAGCTGGGTGAGCTCTGGTCACTGTCTGTCGATGCACTGGGCGAAGAGCCAGGATGGCGCAAAGGCTGTCTTGGAAACAGAAGCGAGACGGAGAGCACTGTCCTATTGACAAAGAGCATAACCTGATAGAAGATAAAAATTTGGCTGGAAGTTAGAAGTTAGTTCTTGCCCATCAGGGCAGGAGAGCTCCTATGGGAGTAATATGGACAGAAACCTGAGGGGTTTTTATGACGGTGCTTATTAAGTTTCTGAAGGAGGTTGTACGGCACAGTGCCTAGAGCTGGAAGAAGATGACTGCCACCCACTACCTCCTTTCAGTGCAAGGCTCCTCCGGTCCTCACTCAGCTTCCAGGTTTGTCCATCTCCTTTTCTCATCTAGCGCGCTATTCAATTAATTAAATATTCTCTCCTACAGATTGCTGGCTGAGGGTGACACACGTTTAATGAACAGCTGCAGGTCCCTAATCACATTGGCAATTAGGAATGTAATTAGAGCACTTGCAAATGGTTTTCATGCTGATAAAACATGACAGAATAAAGCGTTTTCACTCACTGTCAGCTGCCAGACAATCTGTTACCCATCTAATGGCAATTTAATTACAAATTCCTTCAGTACCTTTGTTTCCAATCGCTCAAGCCCATGGCTTGACTGGGCAGCTCTTGGGTTCAAGCGCAATGCTACCCGACATCATTGGTCTAGAGCTGTGGATGGAGAAGCCCAGGTTAAGAGGAGGGGTTTCAGGAAAGCAGGTCCAAGAAGCTGGGCTGAGCTAAAAAAAAACAACCACGGGAACTGCTTTTGGAGGAGGTCCTGGATGGCATGGCAGCGAGCAAAACGAGGGCAGGGCTGGAGCACAGGACAACCCCCCTGCCACCTGAAACGATGCTGATTTACCCTGGGTAAAAACATGATGCTGAGAAACATCACGCTGGAGGTCTTTCAGAGAAGCAGTGAAAGACTTGCTTGTGGGGACGTCACAAACAGGCGTGAGATCCGGCTCTAAAAGCTTTTTATTTTGGTAAAGGCTCTTTTCATTTCTTCTTCATTTCAAAGAGTTGTCTGGTCTCTTTTGTGCAGTGCTGAAACCTGACCCTCGAACTCATGAGTCCCTCACAGGGTGCTCAGGTCCCAGACAAGGGCTGATCAAGCCCTCCCTCCTGCCAGCCTCCAGGGATTCATGCCTGCTGATCAAACGTGGCTTTTTTCCTATGACCCCATTTTTAGCTCCTGAACGCCCTTTACTCTCCCGGGCTTTACTGTGAAGTGCAAACCCTGCTTGCTGTGAGCTGGCATAGCCACAGGATGGTCTTTTTCTTCCCAGACAAACCCCCGGCTCAGCTGAGATGGTATCTGGAAGTCACAAAGCTCCTGAGCCAGCACATGGTACTCCCAAACTGTCCGACCGCGGCTCTCAATCCCTTTGTGCGCCGTGCAGCGCGATGTGACAGTCCTGTGCAAGGGGCCGCAGGCAAAGGGGAAGCCTCAGCTGCAAAGACCTTCAAGCGGGTCTGCTCTGAGTTGCGCTCAACTCTGGGGCCACAGCTATTAAACTTGAAACGCTGACCCTGCCCCGGTGGTATCTTGGCATTGTCTTCAGAAAAAACAAGCACATTTTGTTCCTTAAAGCCTTTCTTGAAGCAGCAGCTCCCATTTAACTGGCAGTGAGTGCTCATGAAAGAGAAAGCAAGGACAGCGTGGACAGAAGGGGCTCCCATTTTAAGGGATTAAGGTGAAAAACAGGTTAAACACATCACTGCAGCCTGTACTGAATGAGTTGGGGGCTCTCTTGGGGAGCTGCAGATGTGCTGGGAGGAGTGTGCAGAGGGCATGTGGGGAAGCAGATCCCATCTCCCATGGGACTGCATGCATTGGAGGATTTGCTTACCTTGTCTTCACTGAACCACAGCCCAGGGGGAGAGTCCCACCTGGCTGAGGAGCCCTTGAGGATATAAGTATTCCCCACGATAATATAAGAGGCATCTGATATGCCCCTATCATCAGGGATACTTGGCAAAAAAGCTCCCATCCCATTAACCAACCCCAAATTGCTCCAATGTTGCCTCTCCTGGGCAGGCACAGGGATGCAGTAAAACAGCAGGCAGCATCCCAACCTTGCCCACCTCCCCAGGCCAAGCAGTGCTTGTGGCCATTTCCACACCTGCTTTCTTGGACCTTTGTGGTGGTGACTTAATTGGGAAGCGCATGTGGCTGTGAGCAGTGGTATTGGGGCTCAGCCATGCCGTGGGGCCACTGGGCCAGCCTGGCTGGGGGTGAAGAGCAGGGGCCAGGGCTGCAGAGTGCAGCCGGAGGGGCAGAGCTGATTAGGGTTATAAAATATCACGAAGTCTGGAGAGGAACAGGCTTGCAGAAACAGAGACTTTCCTCCGGGCATCTGTTGCTGCGAGGGCAGTTGTGTTTTCAGCGTGTGCGCGGGTGCGGAGGGGAAGGGGGCTCAGGCTCCATCATGGCATGAGGATGAAGGCGCAAGGGTGTCAGTCATCTCAGAGGATGCTGCTGTGTATTTGTGCAGTCGCTGTGCACTGCAGAGCTGAAATAACACTGTAATTTTGTCATCAACAGCACTTCCCCTCCGTTCTCAAGGTGCTCTATAAATGTTAAGAGTTTGTTTAATTCATTATCAGGCAGAGCAGGATTAAGAAGCCCATTTTGCAAATGAAGACGCGACTCGAGACAAGTTATTCACATCAAGGTCACGTACTGAGACAGCTGGGAATGGAACGGAGGGCTTTTAATGACACGTGAAGGGCAAAGATCTGACAAATGACTGGCACATTTTTGGTACATAAAATATCAGAGCCCAAGTGTCATCTAAAACATTGAATCGGCCGAAAGTGGTGATGCTTCCTCGTAACCACTGGTAAACACAGCGACTGAATTCACAGCTCTGATGGGCCCTGCAGAAAGTCTGCAGGTAATTTTTTCACTGTTCTCAAAACTTGCAGCTGATGTTTAATTTGGCTGCATACGTGTTAAAAATGCACCAAAGCTGCACAGCACGCTGGCATCAGCTGCACAAGCACAGCCAGTGCTCCCAGCCTGCAGCGTGGCCGTGGGCAACACGGGGCGACCTGATGCTCTGCTCTGCCAGTCCCACCATCCAAGGGCTTTTTCCCTTCAGATCGCCTCACCAATCACTTCTGCCCTGACAGCTCAGTACTGGCTCTGTAGTTGCAGGTAATTAATGAAGGATTGTCATGGCAAAGGTACCTGTATGTTAAAAGCAGGGTAATGATGAAGCCTCTGCCACGAGGTTCCCGAGTACCCAGGCAAAGGTGGGGGCTGCATTGCTTGGATTCAGGCATGACACCACTGCATCCAGCTGATCAAAGGCAGCGAGTTGAGGCGGCACAGTCCCTGTCAATGAGCAAGCCGTAATGAGGATTTTCACGTGGATGGCCTCAGCCTGCTTAACTTTGTAAATAAAAAAGGGCCAAACTGAATCCAGGAGAGACAGGAAAGCAGGGGCTATGCGAAGAGAAGGCACTTGGCTCAGTGTGGTTGACAAATAGAGGGAAGGATGTGTTTCTGGTGCACAGTTGCCGAGCGGTCAGGCAGAAGGCCGTGGCCACGGAGGGATGTCTGTGGTCACAGGCTGTGCCTTGGGGACGACGCAGAGCCTCCGTTTGGTGCAGCCGTGGGCGTGCTGTTGCACACAGAAGCACCCACAGGAGCTGGCATTGAAGTGCCTCCCAGCTTTCCCATGGCAGCTCTCCCTGTGCCCTGGGGCACTGCCATCCTCCAGAGCCTGGGCAGGGCTGGGGGACTCTGCTGCTCTGTATGACGCTTGGTGGGAGCCGTGATTCGGCTCTGGGGGTCCTAGATACCCAGGGCTCAGGGTCTTCTTGTTCCCTGCCCTGTCCCCGTGGCTCCATGTTCCTTTCTGGCTGGGTGTTTACTTTTAAAACTCCTGGGAGCACTTGCCTCCTCGCATCCTGCAGCTGACCCAGTTCTTGCTCGTTGCCATGGAGAACTGGACTCATTTCTGTTTAACAGTCTTTGTGCTGCTCCTGCCTTGCACACGAGGACCAGCTCTGGAGCAGGGAGGATGTTGCGACGAGCCTTGACGTGGTATTATTACCAGGTGACGGGGCCAGGTTAGCTCTGCAAATACCACCGAACGGCTGGAAGACAGCTCCTGGCTGCCTTTCTCCAGGGGGGGTCAGCACGTGTTTCTGCAGCTATCTGTCACACCGGTAATTGCTTCCAGCGCTCTCCCGTAATACAGCTTCTGCCACCTGCGCGTCCTGCCATGTGGTTACCACTGAACTTGCACAGCTGATGTCTGCTGGATTTTGGGCTGGTGCTTCTGGGTGATACTTAACATTTTGTTTGCAGTCCCCTGGGACCCCAAGAGGAAAATAAACATCTTGTGGCTCCTTATGTTGGATCAGCCGATGCACTGCTCAGTGGTTCAGCTGTGGCTTGTGATCTTCTTCCCAAGCAGAGGACAGGTCCCATAGCATTGTCTGCACAGAGGCATCACCACCAGTCCTGTGCCAGCCTCACCCCCGTCTCACCCCCAGGCACTGGTACCCACTGGTGGTGGCTGAGATATGCTGGTCTGTAGAAGCAGGAACGCCGTTGCCCAAACACTCCCTCGCATCCCCTCCCCTTGGCAGCTCCCTGCCATTTTTAGTCTGAGACACAAAGGGCGGACGATGTCCTCACCCCCTGCACCCCGCAGCACGCTGCAGTTGGATGGGATGGAGCGTCCCTGCTGCTCTCGCACCCGTGTAGTGCTGGCCGGAGAGGACCGGCCACCCCAGGAGCACGGGTGCATGGGGCAGAGAGCTTCGTGCCCCACTCCATGCTGGGCACTCTCACACCCTGGCCACCCCCTGCTTCCCTGTCCCCACTTGGGCCCAAATGCCAATAGGCCTTCGGTGACAATCTCTGTAAGTCCCCGTTTCAACACACCCTTTAAAATTCAGAAATACTTCAATAAAGGCTTTCTGGTCTCATTCCAGGTGTTGTCGATCATTCCGTAGCCAGACCAAGAGAATATTTCTGCAACATGTTAAGCGATGCTTTGACGTGTCTAATGATCAAGAACAGTCAATTTTAGGGGCTGCTACTTCAGATGAGTATTTAAAATCTCAATTAGAGTTCTATTAAGGAGGACTAATTTGGGGCCAGTTCAGACAATGTAGCACAGGCACTATAAATCATTTACCCCATGCAGTCTATGAATGGCTCAGGGGTGTAATTTTCTGTTCTGTCCACGTATTAAAATGTTGGGTTTTTTTTAACCTGGAGTGAATTCACCAGTTAAAGGAATTTTCATTCATGGACGGAGGGACTGCAGCTTTGTATTCCTGGCTAGGATTATCACATCTCAGTGCAAGCTATTGTTGTTAGTAGACAGGAACAGATGAGGCAGTCTCTTGATGTCACTTGCTATATAAAAATAGTAATTTGCCCTGTCTCTTTGCTTTGCAGCTTCCCAGAGAAAGGGGTGAAGCCCCAGGACTCCCATGAAGTCAGTGGGATTTTTGAGCTTTGGCAAGGGCGTTTTTTTGAATTTCCTGTTTCATGAACTCCAGAGGAAATAAAAAAACCTAAAAAGCCAACGTCAACCTTCTCCTCAGCCCGCCCCAAAATGTGCCGCTAGCCCTTCCAAACCCATGCAACAGCTTAGAAACCATCCTTCTCCTGCATCCCCCCAGAGCTTGGGGTCTCAAGATGAGAGCTGCCGGCCCCAGAGCCCTGAGCATCCGTGCCACGAGAGCGACCGGCTCTGGGGCTCTCGTCTCCTGCCCTGGTCCTCCAGGACCCATCCTTGCAGACCCAGGCTCTTGACATCTCAGACCTCTCTGCACTGTGTGCACACACCTTGTCCGGGCAACGTCCCTCGAAGACACGACCTTAGCTACCTTCATTACGCTAACAGTTTGCAGGCTGATTTTTCCCCTCCTGGCTGACTCAAGGAAGCAATTTCTGGTTTGATTTGTGGTGCTTGTGACATTGAAGCCTCGTGTTTAATAGTGCATTCCTGGAAAGCAGTGGCAAAGCTCATTTCATCTTCTCAGTGAAGTCTTTTTCTTTCTATGAAGCAACCTGCCATGTCAGTAATGGTTTTAAATTGACTTTCACAGGTGCCCATCAACAAGAGATATTGTTTCCTAGAAACCAGAGGTTAATGGAGAAAGGCATCAAATAAAGCAAGAAGAAAAAGGAATAACTCCTTCCTGCTCTCTGGCTAGCACCAGCTGCTTCGTAAAAATAAAGACGACCAGCAGTTACATCCTTTTTACAGGGTAAAGCTTCCTTTGGCTTCCAGGAAACGTGGATAGAGAGCCCTGAACAATCCCCAGCTTGCCGAGGGGGATGAAAGGAGCATTCCCGTGCTGGGGCTGGCTGCACTCATCCAGCAGTTGCCCTGGGACACTGGCTGAAGGGTGAAGCAGGAGGAAGGAGCATCCCATGATGATGACTGCTCTCCAGGGACTCTGGGCACAGCCAGAGGACACGAGAAGAGACGCTGCCATGTTTCTGTCCAGGGCAGCCATCTCAATACAGACTGACCTCTTACCATCTACTCTCCATTTGCCGCATATCCCCCCCCCCTTAGACTTTCCTGTTACCCCTGTCTGGCACCAAGTGGACTCTGTGCTGAGCCACACGATGCAACCTTAGGAAGAATGAGCCTCCTGCTCTGCTGCCCACCGGGACCATGCGTTGGTCTTGTGGATTTTTCTGGAGATGCGGGTTCAGGGTCAGGCTAATGAAGCTCAGCCATGAAAAGTGTCAGAGGATAACGTGTACCTCCCTCCCACCTCTCAGACACATCTCATTTCCCTGATTAACGCAGTCATTTCATGGACAATAAAGCAATCTCCGGAGTGATGGTGTGGAGTTTCCCTTCATTCGCTTGTAGTGGAAGGATGGGGAGGGTGTGATTCACAGCACCCCTGGGACCATCGCTTTCGGAAGGCTTGCATTTCCCAGCAGCTCCCAGCCCTGCCAGCTCTAGACATCTGGATTAGCATTCATCCTTTGCAGTGCTGAGGCTCATTCAGCGAAAGGGCAAGTGCCCTGTTTATTCACAGCAACGCCCAGTCCCAATCTGACCCACCAAAGCTGTGATCCCTGTCAGCAGTTAATCTGCTCCACAGCATGGAAGGAGCAGCGTGTCTTAGACCACATCCATGCACAAAAGGATCCCTGGCTTTCCTCCGTTGCAGGTTCCCTCTGGAAGCTCTTGGCCTCTGCAGTGCCTCATGCACTGAAGTCCACAAATCGGTGACGGCTTGAAGAACTCCTCCTTCCCAACATTTTAAAGTTGTTATTGTGCCTGACAAAGGCGGCAAACCAGGAGATCTTTGCCCAAACCCTGAAATTATTGGGAGGCAGGTTTTGAAACAAGTGCAAAAAATTATTTTTTTCTGATGCTGCTTCACAATTCATGGACCCCACTGCTGCAGGATGAATGCAGGAAGAGGAGTTATTTGTGGGTGGAAATCACCATGCAGAGTTAGCCTAAAGCAACGCAAACATGACTTCCAGCTCAAAAATGTCTCTGAGCTGCCGTCTGCCAGAGCCTGGGAGGACACACTCAGTACCTGCAAACGAATCCCAAAGTGCTGCTGCGGAATCCGTCCTGGAGAAGGCTGTTAGGCCTGCTGGAGCTGTGGGCAGATGGCTGCTCCTCTTTTCTGGCAGGCTTCAGGTGGGGATGGCAGACAGTAGCTGCAGGCAGGCACAGTGTGGTTCAGCCGCTTGCTGAGCACAGGCTGTGCCTCACAGCTTTCTTCTTCCTCCTCTGGGTAGAGTCGAATGGGCCCATGACTACTTCTATCCACAGTGCCCCCGAGACCCTCGCTCCAGAGAGGACACGTTAATCCTCTCCCCAGAACAGGAAGGGACCAAGGTTGCCCACGACAGCTGGGATGGGAGCCAAATGCGGTTGTCACAGGTGGAAGTGGATTTCACAGGCTCTTCTGAAACTCTGTGAGGCTGCTACATCTCCGTGCACTTTGGTGCTTATTTAATGTCAGGTGAGCTTCAGTGGCTCATTAACGAGTGGTTCATCAGCCATTGTCTGTGGCTTGCTGTGCTCATCCGTAATGAGGACCCATAGACAAGGGCTGGCTGGTGCCTCTAACTCACTCCGTGCATCAAAGGGGGTGTCTCGCTTGAGGCTGCTAGGTCTGGATGAACCTCTGAGTTCCCTGTGACTATGAAGAAAACCTGCTGGATGGTCAGAAGAAATGGGAACTGGCTGGCTACAAGCAACCCTAACTCCTCAGGAGGCATTTGTGCTAGCAGTACCTGTATACGTGGTGGCAGCGAGGGAGCTTAGACACCACCACAGGTCATCTCCTTCCAGACCCTCTGGAGCTTTTAGAACTGGCACGTGTGTGCTGGAAACAGCTGACACAAGGAGGCATCATGGCTGCTAAGGGGGACATAGTTACCCCCCCCGGGGGGGGTGGGTGGGCTGTGGGCATCCTAGTGTATTTCAGATGTGTGTGGAAGATGGTATGCACATGCATTGGTTGAATTGTCCATCCAGGGAGCTGCTTTCTGCTGAGATCACTGCCGAAGTCAGTGTGATGAGGCCTCTAAAGGTCTCCAAAGGAGGAAACACTGATGGGTAGCCTGGAGCCAACGGTGGCTTGTCCTCTCCCTGTCCCCACCGCTGGTATGGGAGCATAAAGTCGTGCTCTTATTGCAGTGGGTGGACGGTCCATGCTGTTGAGTCGTCATGAGAGCTGGGTGTGAGCCCCAGCAGAATAACCTCCTGGAGGGTCTAGGGGCTCAGCTGGAGTGCAGATGGGGCTGTATAGAGTGTATTTTCACTGCAGTTTTGGAGTTTTCACCAAGTAGGAAAACAGGCAGCGCCGAGAGCGGTGCCTGGCATTTCCCATGCTGAGGCTCTGCTTTCTGCTGTTTGATTTCCGATTTGTAGCCATTCGGGTAACGTTTCTGCTTTGGAAGGTTTTATTTTTCAATTTTAAAAGAAAAAGGTCCACATGCTCAGTCAATCCCAGCCATCACTGCAGTGAGCATTGAACACCATCTTCTGAAAGTGTTAACTGCTCCGAGAAATGCAGAACCCTGCACCGCTGACTCTTGACAGCAGTCGTATTAGCCTTCCTCTGCTTAGGTGCCAGCCCTCTGCAGAGCGGAGATAATACGGCTGCATCCCATGGGGGCTCTGGAAATAAATGAATATTTGTGAACTGCTCTGCTATCGCAGTACCCAACACCATAGAAAAGTTGATGTGGAAAGGACAAACTCTGCTTTCTGCACAGCGTGGGAGTGCTGAGGGTAGAAGGGTTTAACAGCTGCTTCGTTTCAGTGAGCAGCTTCTCTCCCAAGGAAGAAATTCCTCTGTTGAAAAAGAAAGAGACAGTGATCATGTAGTCCAGGTAGCATCAGCTTATGCACAGTAGGGGACATCCAGGCCTCTTGGGCAGGCCTTAATTTTGACTTTGCAATGCTACCATCATTTTCAAAGCATTTTCTCCTCTCTCTCTCCTCTCCATACCAGTCAGTAGGGACAGAGCTCTGGAAAGTTGGCAGGGAATACATGAAAGTGAGCGTGACTCACGCTCCAGCCCATGGCCAGTGATGGCAGCCATCTCCTAGTGCAGGGCCCAAGCTGACTGCAAGGACTGAGCCATTGCTGCAGAACTGCTTTGCTCTAGTGACTAAGTTAGGACACAGCAGATCCCTGCAGGATTTGCCTCTTATTACCCAGGAAGTCACAGACAACAGCTTCCAGGGCTGGAGGCTGAGTAGATGGAGGCAGGTTCTCCAGGTGGTCCCCAGGCAGGAGCGGCGCCATCCTCATGCTATGCTGTCTGTCCTTGATGTCAACTGAGCTCTTCTCTTGGTGTTTCAGACACATGCTGCCATGCAGAGAGGAACTCTAGCCCTCAGCTTCTGCCCTGAAGTCATCACCATTCAAAGAGAAGGGACATGCCATTAGCAGCCTCGTTGATTTATTTAGCATCACATGGGCAGGCTTTGGGTTATCCACTCCAAAAGCGAGAGCTGGATTGCAGTTTGACTTTCCACTTCTGAACTGCAACTCCTTTAATCTAATGCAAGACTAACAGGCAGAGCTAGCAATGAGATCTGGGTTGTGGACATTCATACCTGGTCTGCTGTGAAGCCCTCAGACTCCCATGCAGGTCTCCAAGAAGACACTAGGTGGAGGTACATGAATTCAAGTCCAAGTGTCAGGGTGTCCATCAAGGGCCAAGTAGTATTTTCAGAGTGTGTCCTCGCTTTGACAAGTGGCTGGAGCTCAGGAGCACCTGCGTATCCCTGCTGAGACCCCACACACCTTCTGTCACAGGACATGCAGCAAAACAGGCTGGCTGGAGCAGAGCGACAGGAGGATGGATGAAGGGGTTGGGGTTGGGACAACCACCTGGCAAGCTGCAGATGGTCTGGGGCTGTCTTGCCCTGCCAGGCTCTGGGTCAGGGAATGCCACGTCTGGAAATGTAGGCTATGACCCCTTGGGGCTGTGGCGAGAGCTTGTTGTGGGGCTCTGGATTAGTGGGGTCTTCAAGCTGATGGTGCTTGAAGAAGAAGGAGTGGAAGAAGCAGGAGCATTAACGTCAGGCCCCAGCAGCATTACAGTTGTGTTTGTCAGCAACACCACGCAGCGAGAGCAGAGGCCTGAGATAATGCAAATGCCACAGATTTGTCCCATAATGAAAGCAGCTGCTCAATCTTGAGGCCAGTTTCCATGTGTTGGTAGTTAATGTTTAATGGGAAAAAGCCTAGAGCAAAGGAATAAAGTAAGAAATATTTAATTCTACAGTGTTGGTTTGCATCATATGTTTTCCACTTAATAAATATTTTAGGCACTTATGCTCAACAAAGACGGGCTCTGTCTTCCATGGGCTTGCGTGTCTTTGCTTCCCCTTGGCGAGGCAGGTCCTGGGCTCCCCACCCTCTGTCAATGCCTCTTCTCCAGGCAACTGGGGGGAGATTTCTGCTCAGTGGCCCCATCTCAGCCTGCAGAGCCCCTGCACAAGGTCTAGCTTTGTCTCAGCCAGGAGAGGATGGGGCAACACAGGGGTCCCAGCCCAGCCGGGGGCCAGTGCTGTTTGGTGTGGTCCAGGGGAGACCCCGAGGGACGCTTTACCCAAATACAGCCCCACGTGCTGGCAGAGCCTCACCTCCAGCGACAGGCAGCGGAGACAAGGGACAGGGAGGATGGGTTTACAGCCAGGGCCGAGCTCTGGGGCTTGGGCAGGCGGCTTGAGGGGCTACGCTGGAGCAGGGGGACACGGGGAACGCTGGCATGGCCCTTCCACGACAGAGGCACAGACAGCAGAAAGGGAAACTGATACGCAGGGAGATGAGCTGACTGTCAGTCACACTGTGCTGGGGCAGGGGCTCCTCTGTGGAGGGGAGAGATGTCACGGCTGGTGCTCGGCCCCACCATGAGCTCAGTCCAGAACCACGGTGAAGGATGGGGTCAGCCTCCATCCCTGCCCTCCCACAGCTCTTGAGGCACTGGGGGCGTGTGAGCGGGACCTGGGCTCAAGGGCAGCAGAAGCAAGGCTCCAGCAGTATCTGGCTGGCACTCAGAGATTTCCAGCAGTCCCTGTGGCCACCAAAGGCTCGGGAAAGGGAATGCTGGAGCACTTGGTGTCCTGACGACCTGGACAATGCGCCTTCGCATGACATCCTCTGGGGGCTGACAGCAGGGTGCAGAATATTTATGTGTATGGACTTTTTTGGATGGGGCTGTAGCGTCCCATGTGACCTGCCACCCCCACAGGCTCTTAAGTCTGAGCTGCAGTCTGGGACAAGAAATGCTGCTGTTGGATGGTACCACGTATGCCCCCGCTCCTGTGGACGCACAGCCATATGTTTGGCAGGTCCCCCTGAGCGAACGTGACAGGTAGCGTCATCCCCGGAGAGAGCAAACCCTCCCATCATCTTCTGCCGAGCTGCCCCAAGGAGCTTGCTGTGCTCTCAGGGGCTTCGCCAGCCAGGACTCAGCTGGGCTGGCTTCTCATCCTCCTGCCGGGTTATGTTAAGTAAAGGCCTTTTCTTTTGTGTTGTTGATCTATTGCCACACCCATGACTCGGTAACGCTGAGGTTCATGGTTCATTTTGTCAGAGGATTGGAGAATGCCAACCGTGATGGCCAAAGAGAGCATCCCAGGACCAGGGATGTCACAGACTGCACAATCTCCGCCACACACAGACATATCCAGTAACATATATATATTATATTATATTTTTTATATATATATATATACACATTAACAAAGAAGTTGCAAAAAAAACCCCAACAAAAAAGGGAAAAAACATAACAGGAAGAACAACCCTCCCCCAAAACAAAACCAAAACAAATGTTACGTATGGAAGAGGAGAGTCTGATGGGTCGCACGGTAACCAGGAGTTCACCACATCCCAAGTCTATACAACGGAGTCACCAGGAGCAGAGGATCCAGCAGCAGCACCCA
>NW_008825544.1:245748-248784 GCF_000699105.1 Pygoscelis adeliae
ATGGATGCGCTGAGTCCTCTAGCAATAAGCCAGTCAAAGCGGTACCGGTGCCAGCAGAGAGCTTGGCACCTGGATTGCAAACACTAAAGTCCACCTCCAGTGCTTGGGCGTCAGTTTGAGGTTGACACATTATGAGCAGCCCCGGATGGGACCAGCACACGGGGAAAAGACTTTAATGACAGCCCCATGCGGCTTTGAAAAAACATCCTACTGAAAATGGCAACTGATCCTCTTAAAATTAATTGTGTTTGTGTGCTTAGCTGTGGGGAATGGCAGACACGACCCTGCTGCGTCCCCACCCGGCGCTCTCACACGCTGGGGCCAGAAGAAGCAAATAAAACCACTCTGTCTGCTCGGGAGGGATGCAGCGCCCGCCGCAAGCCCCTGCCAAGCGCCACAGGAAAGCAGCCTGGATCAGAAGCAAAATCACCCTCAGCTTGGCTGTGCAGGTGGCAGATCCCTTCCCCGCAGGGGACACCCGCCTCCCTTCCCACAGCATCAGGCAGCCAGTCACCAAAAATATCAGACAGGTAAAAGCGGAGAGGTGCTGTGCTGGGAAACAGGCTCTTTTTATACACGCTCTCCCTGGACAAAGCTATCGCCTGGCAGCTGCCACTGCCAGACTTAATGACAATTGTCCCCCAGGCTGGGTGGCCGGCGGGGAGCACCCACTTTTGGACAGGGCCAGGTGGTTCCAGCCGAGTTCAACCAGCCTCTCCCGCAGCCCTTGTGGGACAAGCCTCGAAGTGCTGTCACCCTGCCTGAACCGGCCACCTATCCCTCCGAGGCTGGGCTTTGAGGTAGATCCCTATCAGCAAGGTCCAAAAAAAGAAAGGAAAAGGCTGGCAGAGCTAGGAGGTCCCAATGCAATGTCACCGAGGCATCTGACAGCCCCACATCCAGAGGAGAAAAAGGGGTTTTCAAACACCACAGATCAAATCTCAAGCACCAGCCCGTCTTGGGCCACCGTGCTGCCTGACCTCCTCGCTTCCCCCGGCATCCCCGCCACGCCGTGCTGCCTGCCGCAAGTGCGACGTGGACATCCGCACGCCCACGTGCCCCGAATCGTGCCACGGACCCTGGCTGCAGGTGCCCGCACTGGGTCTTTGCTCCCTGCGACACAGGGACCGGTGTGCCCGGCCCAGCTCCTCCTGGCTTTTAAGCAAATGTGGAAACTAAAGCTTGGCCAGGGGACTTGGTGATTCTGGTTACTGGGAGCACTGGTGGCAGCTGAAGAGCTCCAAGTAACCAGGGGCTGGAGCCCCTGGGACGGATTCAGTCCTTTGCCACAGAACAAACAGGACAACTCCACGCTCACACCACCATGGTGGAGAACAAACCAAGAGCCAAGATTTGGGGTCATAAACTGAGACTTTGGGTCATAAAGCACAGAAATGGTCTTTGGGCAGGACTTTACCAATCTGCTCAGCACAGAGAGATGTGTTTTTTATGCAGGGACACCAGACATGAAACTAATGGAGGTCTACACGGAGCCGCACGTGGTGGGGCACAGCTGGCCAGACTCTGCATTGGGAAGGAGCAGCTGCCAAACCTCTGTGCCGGGGGCGAGACGCTCCTCGGCTTGCTCCTTAAGGGTGCGGGCCTCCTTGACTCCTGGTGAGGTCCTGAAGGAGGAGACACGGTGGGGTGGGGGTCCACAGCCAGCTGCCCTCCTCTGTGGGACTGCAAACCCAGCCAAGCACAGGGAACACGGCCAGCAGCAGCATGCACACGGCCGGGAGAGGCAGCGGGACCGTCCTTCTTAGCGCTGCCTTCGCTCCCGCAGACCATCCACCACATAACCACCATCCACCACATAACCAATGCCAGCGCTCACCAAGTGCGAGGGGTCTATGCAATTATCTACCACACCAGAGAAGCTGCCAGACTTCAGCCAAACAGAAAGTTCTTTCCAGAAAACGATGCTCAGGTCCCACCTGGCTCTTGAGACAAGCTACCAGCTGGCTCCAGAAAGCCAATCCCTCCTGCTCCAACCCGCGCCTTGCAGGGATGCACAAGACATCCCTCTGACCACAGCAGAGCCTCAGAAGGTCACCCAAAAACCCACCCCAGCCTTTCCAGCCCCCAAGGGAAGACAAAACCATCCAGGTGACAATCCGCTTCGGGAGAGATCGGAGCACACCACCAAGGAGTTGCACAAGCCACACTCGCACACAAGCGGAGCTCGCCAACAGGAGTTTATTTTCAGCCGCAGTTAGAGGTTCTTCCTCTTTCCCCTTAAAAAAAAAATTGAGCTGCGTGTGGGACGGCGCTCGCTTGCTGGAGTGTTACGGCTGCACGGTGGCTCTCTGGCACGGCTGCCGGCAGGCTCCCGGCGGCTGACCCACCAGCATCGCTGGTGCCACCGTGGGGCACGGGCAGGGCTGGACAGACTAGTGACAGGCTTTCATCCCTGATACGTACGGGGACTCCTGGGGCCTGCAGTTACACTCCTGCTGCTCTGGGTAATCTATGAAGTCTGGGGCAGGCAGACCTGAGAGGATCATCAAGGATTTGTTCCAGATGGTGAAGGTCGGACACACTGGTAGGATGAAGGAGACTTCAAACGTGTGGAGGTGGAGGGAGTTGGCCGGGTCGTAGAAGGACAGCGCGTTGTTGTCGTAATCCAGGAGGACGCCGAGGCGCTTCATCTGCGGGTGTACCTCCACCAGCATCTCCTTGTTGTTGTGCCTCACCACGAAGTTGTTGTTGCAGCGGGAGAAGACCCAAGACGAGGAGTTCTTCCCGATCCACTCGTTCTTGGGGGCCGACTTGTAAGCCACCCCAATGGCGTACCTGGAAGAGAGGACAAGCTTTGCTTAGCAACCTTCAGCGTTGGCGCAGGACAAAGTCCAGCCCCGAGGGCTGCTGGCACCCCGTGCTTTAAAAGTCTGCCTGACTGTGAAAGCAGCACGGCAAGAGCTTTACATGACTGAAAAGCTGCTTGCAGAGGCTTGGCTGGGGAAAAGCATCAGTCCCTCCCCATACAACCTCCTGCTGCCAGATGGGGCGAGGCAGAGGTGACACAGCTGGGTG
>NW_008825544.1:248849-254016 GCF_000699105.1 Pygoscelis adeliae
CCCCATTGTGCTGCACAAGCAGCTTTAACAATGCAGCAGCTTGATAATGCTGCTGTAATGCCTCCCGGCTCGGCTCGGTAGCAGAAGCTTTCTGGGGATCTGCCTGGTAGGGGCTTTCTCATAATAAACCCCAATTGTTTCACTTCTGAGCGTGCTTTGTGCGAAGGCACTTTTCATCCTGGGGGTGGATGGGAGGCTGAGCCCGATGAGAGTGAGCACTGGGAGCAGTTTCTGAGCTGGGGCTGCTGCTGTGCTTGCTCCTTGAGGCCCCCTTCCCCAACAGAGAGGGGAGACAGGCACAGCCAGAAACCAGGGCCAGCCCTCTGGGTCAGGGAGAGGGGTTTTCTCTGTTAATGACCCCCGAGCATCAGCTCCGGTGTTCTGCCTCAGGCAGCAGCTGCAAGCACAGGGTTCAGGGAAAGGCAAGAATTGACACCCCTCTCCTCCAAACCCCCGGGACAAAAAGCTCCTGATCTGCTCCCCCTGCCACTGCAGAGCAGAGCTTCCAGCCCACTGCGAGACCTTCCCTCCTGGCTATGCCTGAAGCCCCTGGGAGAAGAGCATCAGTTCCCTGAAGCTTGTGGTCATGAGTTAGGGGGCATGAAGATAGTGTGTGCCGTGTCTCTTTGGGTTTTGACTGCTGCCACTCTCAAAATCCCTCTGGTCAGTTGTAAGAACCAGCAAGCTTTGGTCAAGAGCGACCGGTTGGGGAGAGCAGGATGGGGGAGAAGGGCAAAGCCAGGCGACGATCCATTCCCCAAACCAGGCTGGTGTGCTCTGTCTCCCTTGCGGATCTCTTTGAGGGAGAGGAGCCGTGTTTTGCAGCAGCACTCAAATACCAGTTCCTCCTCGGCTGGAGCTCCCGGAGACGCACGTGGGTATCTAGGACCAGCCGAGTCCTCGTTACACACCATGAAGGAGGCAGCACATGAACAGCGCTGGCAGTGTTAACCCGTGTGAAAGTATTGCCCTGCCTGCAGCGACAACGAAGGGGTGGGGTACAGCGGGGAAGGGCTGTCAGTGTCGGTGCAGAGGCTGAGGCACGGGGGGACAGGAGGTGGCACTGAAGGCTGCTGAGAGCTGCAGGTCCCCCTCCGCCTTTGATCAAAGCATCCTTGCTACGAGCCTCACCAGGACACAGGGCTCCGGGCTCGCTCGGAGTCACAGCCACAGCTGACTCAATTAGCTGCCTTCCAGCACGCAGCAGTGCCCGCCCTGCACCTGAACACACCCCTCCGCAGAGCCCAAGGAGCTGCTGTGTATTTGAAAGCTGTTTCCTCCTCTGAAGTTCTTGCAGTATTCGGTCATCAGCAAAACAATGCCTGGAACAGATCCATTTCTAAGAAACAGCTCCAGATACAACAATTGCTTGAGAAACAACTGACAAATCAAGTTGCTGAAGTCAGAAACTGCTTTTTAATGAAGGGTACGCTACCTTGCATCCCTGACTCATCCCTTCTGCTGCTGCCTGCATGTGTTTTGCAGGCAGGGGCTTGGGCTTGAGGGCAAATCTGGGCTGCAGGTGCCTGCTGAGATGCAGTAGGGAGGTGCTGTGGGGTCAAGGATGCTCCTTGCCACTACTGGAGCGAGAAGCTGTACTTGGGGCAGTGCTTCTGTACAAGCATCTCTGACAAGGGCGCTGGGGAGAAGGCAGTGGGCTGCTGGGGAGGAGCGGGGCTAAAGCAATCCTCATCCTTGTAGCCTCTGGGAATGCTGCCTTCATCTCCCACGGAGCACAGGGAGGCTTGGCTCTCGCCCTCCCACTCTCGCAGCATCCACCTGTGGAGCCTGGACCAGAGAACAGCCATGAAACCTCAGAGAGCAATCACTGCGGAGGAGGCGCTGCATCCTGGGCTGCCGTCACTCCCTGTGCTCCACCAAGCCTGGTGGCCTTCAGCAGATGGCAGGGTGGCCCGAGGTGGGGACAGAGCTCTGCGTGCATGCCGATGGGAGGGAGACATGGACTCGTCCTCCCTCAAGAGAAGCAGCTCGTGGCAATAAAGGTGGCCTCTCCCGAGGCAGAGCCATGCAGCAGCAGCACAGGGTGATAGAAAGCGAATGGCGAGCGAAGCATCACCCCCTGCTTTGCCCCGCTGGCCCCTTTGCCATCACAGGTCAGAGATGTACATCCCTATGAGTAGGGGGACCCGCTGCTTGGGATTGTTTCTTCTGCCAGGCTGCAATGTTGGGGTATGAATATAGGGTGAAACAGAGTGAAACAGGCATGGGACAGGCTCCCCCTGAGCTGCCTGCCCTCACCGGGATAGTTCAGTGGCTCGCCAGGCCTTTGTAAACCTCCCCTGGAGATGTGCCTGTCTCCTCTGCTTAGCCATGGTTCCCCTCTGCTTAGCCTTCCAGCTCAGACTTTATAACCACGTCTGGTCCAGCTAAGTGGGACCCCGCACGAGGCAGCCCAGGGGAGGGCACTGCACATGGGAAAACCAGCAGATTTAAAGCTCCGTGGCACCTCTGCCCTGCCGCCGGGGTGAGGTTTGAGCCCTGGCAGGCATTAGCCGGTTCAGTAGGTGAGGGAAATGAAGATACAAGCTTCACCTTGCAGCCTGACTGGATTGGACTCAAAAGCTTCTGGCAGAGAGGAGAACCTCATAAACCTCTTGAAAGCCACAGCCACCCAGATTTAAGGTCTCGACCACCTCCCTGCCCATGAGCAGCTCTGCCAAACCCCTGGTATTTAACCCTAGCGTGTCCCACAACATCTCTGCAGAAATCTGAGGGCCTCTAGGACAGGGAGGGAAGACAACGGTGCTGCCTACCAGGTCGAGGATCCCACCACCACCTCCCAGTAGTGGCAGCCGCTGTCAATGAAGACGTTGCCTGCTGCGCCATAGCATCCTGTCCCACTGAACCTCTCGGGCGTGTGGCTCTTCTTCAAGGAGCTCTCGTCCTTCTCCATCTGCAGCCCGTCATTGGAGATCTTCAACTTCTTGTGAGCCATCTTGGGGTCCAGCTTAAAAGGCTGACCTGTTAGAAGAAGACACACGGATTAGGATTTATGTTTGTTACCATCATTGTGCAGGCAGAACATGGCAGGAAACGTCTGCCCCAGGCTCTTTGGACTTCCTCCATGAGCCAAAGTTTCCCCCACCAGCCAAGGACACTGGATTACAGATGCCCAGTAAGATGCCGAGTCACATCCACGTGCCTTGTGCATCTATTGTCACAGGCTGATCCGTAAGCCATTGCGCCCTGGGCTGCTCCTGTGCCCCTGGTGCCTGCAGCAGCTTCCCCAGCCCTGCTGGAAGGAGAAAGCAAGTCACTGCTGCCCACGCTTGCAAGCAAACCACCACCCCCGGCACCGCCAGCGAGAGAGAGGGGAGCAGGGACAAGAGCAGCACCTGCACTTTGGGCTTATTCCCCAGCCCGGGAATCACTCACCTTCCCGGACCAAACAGAGGGAAAGGAGGTGAAACTCGAAAATGCAGAGATAAATGAGCTGAAGAGGGTGAGCTCTCTGCCCCAGGGAGGATCCGGACTTGGGAGCAGCCAGGCTGGGCAGCATGGCACACCAGGCAGGGCTGTGTTGTCCTGGCAGGGATCCTTAAGTGAGGGGCTGGGGAATGTCCAGGGTCTCCTTATTGCACATCACCCCCTTCAAATGCCTCACTCCCCATCAGAGCAACTCCCTTTTGCCCTCTGTTTATGATGTAAAATGTTGTGGCAGAAACAGGGGGATGTTTCCAGGTAATGGAAATGGCACTGAAGGTGCCATCAAGATGTATTGCGAACCAAACCTAGGCAGGGCATGTAGCCTGAATTCCTGAATGGATCCGTACACTATTAGCAGTAACGAGAGTTATATGAGCACAGGGAAAGGAGAACAGACCCTTAAGTGCTGGTATAACAATGCTGAATCACAGAAGCAGTACTGCAGCATCGAGCACGTCCCTGAATCCCCATCAGCAGCCGACGCAGACTGCTCTCCGTAGTGCACAGGCTGCTCTTACATGTCATAGGAAGCACGCTCGAGGTTTTCCAGCGCTTCTCCACTGCCAAACAAGGTCTCACCACTTGGAGAAGACAGTCTGGGCTGTGCACACGGTGGTGGAAGCAAATCAAAGGCATCGGGTCCAGCCCGCGTTTAGCGGAGGCTGGAAGGGAGGTGAGAGCACAGGGCCAGCCAGTGAGCGCACGTCCCGGGGCTTCCTCCGCAATTAACAGAATTGAGTTTGATGGATTTTGCAGATCTTTAATGCTGGCTTGAAACCCAACTGCAATTCCTTTGTAACGTTACCAGCACAAAGAAAGCCAAACTGTTTCCTAATTGACACACGTTGGCTGTCCTGCTCACTTTGATAAAACCCTCCTGAAGATCTGCAAGGCCAGGGGAATATCTGCCCTCCCTCACGTTGATAAACACCGTCTCTTTTGGGCACCAGCTCCACAACACATTCAACAGCGAGCGCTAAGGATTTTTCTGGAAGGCTCCAATTTTTGGTGCCACGCAGCCTCACTGCAAAACTAACCCTCACTGGCCCCCGAGTCCAGGTCTTGTGCGTGCAGGGACACAGGTGGGGATGGGGTCAGAAAAATACTTGCAGACACAGACTTTTTCAGTATGGAGAGTTGGGGGATTTGGTGCATCTTCTGCCCGGGCTGCTGCTGAGCAGCCCTGCCAGCGATGCCCAGGCTGATGCCCAGCTCCTGAACCCCCCAATGCCCTGCCAGAGCAGCTCTTCTGAGCCAGGTTTAGCTTTTTTTCAGGGGGGAATTCACAATCTCTTTTGCGTCAATGCTTTTTTTTTCTCCTTTAATAATTTAGGGCCATTTCAAGACCAGGTGTGGAAAGGAGAAGCCAGAAGGTTGCATTTTGAGACGCCTGAAACGAAGCCCTCCATTTCGGGGTGGCGAGGTGAGAGAGCCAGTGTGTTTGGGGAGCCTCTCTGCTCCCTGCTCCAGCGTTTTCCCGTCACTCTCTTTGCTCTCGGTTCAGGACAGACTTTGGCTTCTCTATACACCACCATTTTTTTTGTATGGCTAAATGGGTTTGCCCAGCCCTGAGGATCTCTTGGTCCATCTCTACACGGTCACAGGCTTCAGGCACAGACTGTGCCTCGGTTCACCCCTCTGTACAACACAGGAGCACCCCCGGGGGTGCTGAGGGCTGGCGGCCGATCCTTTCTGGCTGCTGCTGCAAAAGAGAAGCTGC